>NC_088201.1:149334293-149680419 GCF_037126465.1 Ornithodoros turicata
ACTTTTTTCAGTAACTTGTATCAGTCTTTTTGAGTATTTTTTGAGTAAAAACGACGAAACACCGTCGCCGAGCAGGAGGTGGCGCGAAGGGCGGGCTGACGCTAGGGACCCTTCATGCGCCTGAGAAGCTGCAGCAACCCGTCCAGGTTCCCTAGCCGACACCAGGCACGAGCTCCACTCCTCCTCGCCCTTGATGCACGTGCTCACGCCCTCGCACTCGCACGTGACATTTCTTGTTCCTCGACACTCTCTTGTTGGCCTTCGCGGTAGTGAAGAGAATGGCCGAGTTTGAAGGCGTCGGCGTCACCTCGGGCGCGGACGCCGCCTGTGAGGCTGTAACTATGAGCAGCCCGAGCAAAGTTGCCTCCGTTCTGTCAGAGGTACCGCGGCCACAATACCGAGAGCACTTTAAATTCATCGGAACGAAGGAGAACGGGAATCTTGAGCTGAAATGTCTCCGCTGTGAGCGGAAGACGAAGTTTCTAAGCGTCTCACCTGTCCCTGTCTCAGTTACCCTCAGTTTAGGCGTTCCTTTCAATGTTTTGCCAGCAATTACGTACGATTACTCAAGAAGGGATGTCTCTGTGGCTCGAGAGTGCCACCTAATATGAGCCAAAGGCGAAAGATATGGTCTGCGTACAGAATTACAAAAAGTAACTCCACCGGTACTCGGATACTTTCCCAAGGTATTTGTAACTGTATGTCAGTATCTTTTCCTGTCAGTAACTTTAACTGTAACTTAAGTACTTTTCAAGCTGAGTATCTGTAACTGTGACTTAGTTACTTTTGAAAAGTAACTTTAACAACCCTGCTGGCAACGATTGCATGGATTGCATAGGATTGAATATTGCGGCTTTTTCCTGACTGGTCACACTTCGCCATCTGTCGAGGACTCATGTAATACGCGCGCTTCCGCTGGATACTGTGGCGAAACTGAAAATGGTAGTGGCCATCTGCGACCACTTTTTACGTCGAAAATGTCGAACCTCCTGAACCTGAGCGCGCTAGAATTCCGCATTTTTGAACTATCGCGCGCACAGAACCTCGGTTCCTACTACGCCGGAAAGTGTATGCGTGGCGGGAAAACGATTCCTCCACACAATCAATGGAGTCACCGCCGTTCTCACCAGGAGCTGACCGTGCCGGGAACACGGACTGGTTAGTGAAATTGACATGTATCGAGGAGAAGCACTTGTGTAAGACGAAACAATTTGTATGTCTTTCCGTCGTGCAGGTGTTCATGCGGGAAATGCAAGCCAATGGATACGGCGGTGTTTGTGCTGCCGGGAGGTAGAGATTGCCTGTAAAAAGCAGGCAGACAATTGCATCACAAACAACGAGTATTTCGAAATACTGTCCTTTGACACCGGAGTCATGCAAATGTCGCTCACATACATCCGAGAAACCGAGGAGTATGACCACATACGTCGAAGCGCCGTGAACAAATGAGTCTTTACGATCTTCATGAACGGCAAGCTGAACGGAAAAAAAAAAAACTTACTTCTGCAGAAACTTTCGTTACATCTCCGAACGACAATTCACAAGATGGATATGGCGTGCTCTGGGAAAGAGCCATAGAAAGATTCTACCAGCCTGTGTCCTGCATGCCTTTAGGGATGCTTTCCCACCAGATGTCGTCAAGGGCTTTGTACCTCCAAACTCGTAGAAATCTAAGTAGATGTTGATGCCAGCAGATTTTCATTTCTTGCTTGCTGCAAGTTTACTTTCTCACTGCTTTTTCTTTTCAGATAGTCACACAATATTATAAATTATTATTAGGTTGTGCCTGGGCGGTTAAATGACTGCGGGCATAGGAGCATCTGCATATTTGTACATTGTATGTACTTACGTGTTGTATATATATACAATGCAGAAGTTTTGGCAACCCTTGATTTCGGTTCAAGGCTAAGCAGCGTTAGTGTTACCAGAACAATATCAGGTGAAGCCCAGGAAAACTGAATAATGCTCCAAAGTGTCTAAATAATTTGTTATACAGCAACAGGCACTCTCTATCCTTGTAATCATATTTTTAACGTTAAATAAATTGACACTCTTCCACACAGTAAAGCCATTCAATAACCAACATAGCCCGACGAATATCTGCGAATGGGAATGACTGTACCCATATATTCTTTTCTCCGATGTTCTCTGTTACAGAGACTGAGATTCTTTTCCAACGTAATTTTCACAGCCCCGCAAGTAGAAACTTTACAAAATAAGGTGCTTCAGTGTACACAACAGACTTCTCAAAACATTTAATTGACATAAATACAAAACAGCAGCAGCAACGTTTTCTTTTGTATTGTCAGGGGATTTAGGAGACATAGTATGATTTTCTGCCTTTGATGTTTTGAAATCCTTGACAGAGGTGAAACCAAATAAACGGGAGAAGTATAAACGGTCCTGTTTTTCCCTTTTGAGCTTTACAAGCAAGCTATATTTATTCCCAGGAAGAAATCTGGAATGGGACCATTTCAAAATGGTTTAACGAACCGGTCCTACTCTGCCCCACTCTGGTAATATTCCCACCCTGCTAATAGGCCCACTCTTGTCCCACTTGCCAAGTGGTCCCATGGGGGACCAGTTCGTTAAACCACTTCAGAATGGGACCACTCTGGAGTGGGACCACTTCAAAGTGGTTTATTGGGCTGGTCCCACTTTGAGTGTGTCCAACTTAGTGACAGGGACCAGTTGAAAGTGGAACCAGCTTGACGATGGTCCCACTTGAAGTGGAACCAGTGGAATTGATCTAGTGGTCCCCTCCGCTAAGTGGTCCGGGATCCGGCCACTTAGCAGCTGGGACCACTGAATGCATGACCGAAAATAATGCGTAGAAATGCACATATTACTCAAGTAAATACCGTTTATTCTGCTAAAAGCATACACTGAGCAGAAAGAAACAATCAACACATCTCTACATGTTCATACTATACGTAGTATACGTCTGATCACTCACCGTGTCTTGACAAAGCATATGCCTGACTGTGCGATGCACTCACGGACCACAGGGAGCTTTCGTTCGTTGGTCATCTCACATCTTGTGTTTTCTCAGAGAAGATGACACATGACACTCCTGTTGTCCATGCAGGTCGCGACACCCCCTTCCTCTTCACCGTACGTTCGGAATCTTCTTATCCTGTTTCTCTTCAAGTTCCTCCTAAGTTTATAAAATGAAACATCTATTTAATAGTAATCAAAACATCACGGTCATCACTTATACCGGCAAACATTCGCGACGTGCAGTCCGATTGGCGTTTCACAATGCGTTTTGCCTCTACGCCGTTTAGGTCTTCTTGGCGTCAAAACTCTTCCGGGAAATCGACAATGTGTTGCACAGGAACCATTGTCATCGCATTGTCTTACAAAGCCCACTAAACACACGTAAATACTGCAGAGGATCCTTGCACCATCCTTGCGACGGCAACTCAAGACAAAACCAACTTGCGGCGACCCGTCCAAGTTCCAACTGCCATGCCATGCCACCTGCCACTCTCGCCTCTCGCCGTTTGAAGTTTGAATTTGTAGCCGCCGTAGCGTCTTCACATTGCATCAGCCTCTGCAGTTACCTTTTCTTTTTTTTTCGTTGTATTTCTTCTAGTTATTTAGCTTAATTTTTGTTGTTGTTGAGATGTATTTGTTACATTTCTCTGGTACTTAATATGTTATGATATTCACCTTCACATGAGAATATGTGCTCGAATTGGAGTTACAGGAATGCAGCATATATTTGATCGCAGACGCGCGCACCTGGATAAACAGCAATAAAAAGAAATCATGCATGTGCTAAAATAGGTCAGAGTAATAGATCAAACAAAACCAGAAGGATATATGGCAAGTGTGGACAAGATGAAATCTCAAAGGGGGAAGCTTCCCAACTTGGAGTCTCAAGTGACCATTCTGGGAACAAAATGGTACCTGTGAGGCTCGAGCTGGAACTTCTGGAACCATCTGAGCCCAGAATGGAACCCACTTAAAGCCAGAGTGGTAACCACACAGCACTTTGGCACCCATCTGGGCCCAGAATGGAACGCGCTTAAAGGGACAGTCGCATCGACCACAGATCGATTCCGAAACCACAGTGAAATGAGATTCCCCATCCTTCACTGACCATGACTCCGAAAGTCCCATCCCGATCAACGGAATACTTTTCGCATAATTCGTATGTAAGCGGCGCTACAGCAGACAACGGAAGCGGGCGTCAAGCGGAACTCCGTGCTGAGCAACTGCTTTAGCAACGTCACATGGAATCTGACCAATAAGAACGCGGCGAGCCAGAGGAGTCCCCGCGGCTTGCAGCTCGGTCAGGGAGACGGAGGCGAAGGCACATACGGAGAGGGCGGACTCGGAACGCGGAAGTGGTGCATCGTGCTGTTCAAATGCCTTTAGTAATAGATCCCGTGACGAATATACATGTTTAACGACGGCCCATTTTCGACGGATCCGCTTCTTCTGCAAGTAACTGGTGATGTACGTGCCGTAGCTGCGTTAGCGCAACAGAACGAGCCTCAGGACCACTGCTTTAGGTACGTTCATGATCGGAGTACTCAACACTTAATCCCGTGACATTCACTACGACGCAGGAAACAATCCAAGTGCTTGTGCGGCGTCTGTGCTCCCCAGGAACCGGATGAGTACCTATATGCTGCAGTGCTGGTGAAGTGGCAGAGTTGTGCAATGATGGCGAAGTACAGTGTAAGCACGCATCACACTTTGTTCTCAGCTCTCTGTCTTCGGACAGAACTTCTGGTGGTGTATCCACCGCAGTATTGCAGCGCGGATCACAGTCTTCGCCTACTGTACCCACGATAGATAGGCACGTTGAGCAATCCCTATTTTCGTAGTTGTCGTGGACGTTTGCACACACGACGAATGCCCCATGAAAGTTACGAAGGCTCTAACCAACTGTGCAACTCAAGGGCCGGGTTAGAATTAGAATGATTATCAGGAAATTACTGTGCTACGTGTTTAGGAAAGTGTCCTTTCTTTTTACAGCTACGTCATTTTCACTGCTTATTGTGTGTTTACAACCTGAGTTTGGAGATTCCTTGGACCAAGAAAGAGACGACAGATACCTGGCTGTGTCGTCCGCATGATTCGCCAACGTTTTTCCATCCCGGTCCTATGAGGACTATCATCTTTTGTGTGCCTCATTTCCTGTTCACACCTACACCATAATAGACTTGCGTAGTTTCCAATTGAGAAGTGTGAAACAGAATCTGTGTTACCACAGTAATCCCGAGAAGTGCAGGGGAATAGGCAGGAGCAATAGGTGGCAGTTATACTTTTAATGGTAGTGTAATACTTCTTATCATTGGCAGTATTATAGCATGTGAGGGATATAACACGTCAAACAATTTCAGGTAACGTTTCATAACTCACTAATGGTACACTTACACCTCATTATCATTGTAAGTGATACATCTGTCTGGGAATGTCCACAATTTGTCATTCCCACGGAAGATTGTTCTGCCTTGATACAGCAAAACAAATTTTGATACCTGCCATTGATCCAATTTTTTTAGCACCACTGTTTTGAAAACAGCTTTCAAGACTGTAACTTCAGAGATCCTTGGCAGAGCATTACCTCTTGTCTCTGTATTATAATAATTATTATTATAATGACAGGCAATAAGTTACGCAAATGTGAATAAATCTTTGTGTTGACAGAGTGTTGTCCATTCAAGAGCCATCGCGCAAGTCCACATCCAACTCTTCACGCACAGATATTTATTATTTGCTATGCACAGACAGTTATGAGCGTGCACCACACTGGCAAGGTCCCTTGGGATCTGAAGCGGGGAGTCACAAAAATAAAAAATAAAATAAACAGTTTCGTAAGTACTTCAATTGCAATGAAAATGGGACGGTTGGACAGTAAATTGGACGGTTTCATTATAACAGTGGTACACAGGAAAAAAACTCGGGGTGTTGGGGGGGGGGGGGATCTGGATCGATCTCTGGGCACAACCAAGTGTAAAATTCTGGAAGGGTTAGTACATCCTGAAATGACCCTCACGCCTCAGACCCCACTACTCGAATAATGCACCTCCCTTTTACAGTAAGAGGCCTCTTACTATCTACGGCATATCCTATCAAAGCTCACAGGATAGCAAATTTGGCCAATGCTTATGTGACAGTGCCTCGTAGAACAAAAAAGGAAACAAGGGCTTAATCTCAACGCCGCATCAGCATCATTCATCATCTCACAATAACGTTGTTGTTGTCAGCCTCTGCACAAAGATTTGGGTGGACCTGAAACGGACCTTTTTTTTCTTTTCATTTCCTGTTTTCAAGTTATTTTGTCTTGGCATGTAGCTGTGAGATGTCAGTAGAAGCCATGAAGTCATTCTCTTTACTTCTTGAACTTGGATGAAGAAAGCACTGTTCTGGAAGATCCTAATTTGTCAGAGGCGTCGTAAAGGCATTAGTCTAAAAACCAGATCTCTCAGCAAAATTGCCGTGCACACACGTACATTGTTTGATGCCGTTTCATGGATGGATGGGACTTGGATCAGCAGCACCTGGTCCTTCTATAACACAGACCGTCAAAAGTGCATCTCAAGTTGGCTACGACAACCGCAAAAAACCTACAGCACACAAACAGTTCACAAACAGAGAGATAAAAGGAAACTGGGAAGTGGTTTATGGCGCTTATGTTACGGACAGAGGTACTGTTTGTATATAGTGCATGTTTCTAACATCAGCACACAAACAGCGTCAGTTCTTCCTTCGGGGTTCATAGTTTGCGAATTGTTCTGTGTCCAAAAATTGCAAACACATAATATGTATTTAAGTAATATACGTACCACTTGCGCTTGACCCTGTCGAGCTGCCTGCAGCTGTAATACACATGAAAACCGATCATGTCTACCACATTCCACAAAAGTCACAGGTTCAGTAACAGGGAAAGTTTCATGATAACGCGTCCGACAACGAGAAAAGCCAACACGTTCACATGAATGACATCATGTTCTTTTACTTGTTTATTGTATTTTATCTATCTAGTTATTAATCATAGGTTAGGGGATACCTTACGTTGTACCGATTTAGTCTTTTGCTGCTAAGTTACTCACGCGCAAGAGTGACAGATCCGACTGGGAAACTACATAGACATTGTGACTTACTGTCGAAGTTGCTGGCTCGCTTTGTTCGTGGAACACTGTCGGAACGGCGTCAAGTTTCAATTCGTTCCTTTTTTGTGTCAATCCAAGTTGCACTTGCACGATGTTCTCATCCAGGTACACATTATCGGTGAAATGCGAGGAGCATACACGGACAGCATGAACACTCCTTGCTTCATCTGGATACCCGCTAGTGATGTAGCTGCTTCCAACTTTCGCTTCGTCTGGGGTCTGGCTGTAGCTGTATCCTTGGCGTGCGAAATCAAACATCGAGGTTTTCGAAGGAAGTTTTCCTGGAGTCAGGAACGCTGCGTCGGTTTCGAAACGACATCTCACGCGAAGGATGCAAGCGTATAGATAGTATCCGCGTTACTAGAAAGTGTCACATGTGAATACGGGCGACGTGCCGGAAAAAAACAAAGCAGCCCCAGACTTGGCGGCAGACGACAGCGTCCTTCAAAGCGGATTAGCCAGATTCCACCTTGCGTCACGCGATGTTGTTGGCGCTGGCGCTTTCGAGGATCAAAACGAAACCGGATCTTTTAAATTCGATTCCTCATCGCCCGGTCCGTTTTGGAAGGAGAAATTTTGGCAAATAGCTCGTGGTAGTGTACCGAACACGTTGGTATTGGATTCGTAACCACGGTTCCGGATGCGACAGTCCCTTTAAAGCCAGAGTGGGAACACTGCACCACTTTGGGACCCATCTGGGTCCAGAATGGAACCCGCTTAAAGCCAGAATGGGACCACTAACGCCACTTGGGGACCCATCTGGGACAAGAATGGAACCCGCTTAAAGCCAGAGTGGGACCATTAATACCACTTGGGGACCCATCTGGGACCATTCAACTGCAAATGGAACCACTTGGGGGCCATTCGGGAACCAGTCCTGATTTCTGCCTGGGTTTGTCTGCTTTGTGTTCTGTTGATGTGATGATGTGTCCAACAACGATCTGTCATCTACATGAAGCTCATAGCATTTCTGCATGTGTGCTAATTGTGACAAAAGAAATATACAAAGAAGCACTGTTACACAAAAACAACAAATCTCTGTCGACTAAAATTGGAGAAATGTGGATACTACCACTTCGTGTAGTTTCCGTCCAAAAATAGACTACTCCGCACTCTTCAATCGCGGCAGAGTGCAGAGAAAAACTATTTGAAGCAGGCAATGTCTGTATGATCTGTGGCAACAAAAAGCTGTAACATGTCTAGGAAATCAATTAGCTGTATATCACCAGGAAGTGTTCTGGTACCCTTCAAAGCTGTCCTCATCAGTTTCTTCTCCCACTGTTGATATCATACTAATGCTGTGCACCTGTCCAAAAGACTTCAAAAATGTTACAAAGTCAGCAGCACGTCACAAAGTGGCTGCTTCCACGTGTGGACTTGGCAGATTATACGGAGTGGTGGTTGATGTAATCACTGGCCCACGTGATGTCTTTGTGTCAACGTTCTAAGGATTCAAAAAGAAAAAAAAAACATCTGGAGATGGACCCACCCCTATTCTACCTGTTGAGCAATCATGCAGCTGCAGCTGGTAGAAGCAAGAGGGGGGGAGGGGGCGAAGCCACAGACAGGAAAGCTGTCGCTCCTGGCAACACTGGATCATCCTTTTTTGCGTACCTGCTTGCAGCTCTTCCAGTCATGTTAACTTCAGTGCCTGAAGCACAAAAGAAATAAGAAATGCAGAGCATGTTGAGTATGAATCGTGTATACACTGTGGGCTGCAGCTTCAGGTTCAGACACGTGTACACCTAGAGATAAGGTTTGTGCGATAGGGGGAGACGCCCCTGTCTCCGAGATGTTACTTAAGCGACGGTGGTAGGCAGCGGGAGCTAGTTTTTGCCTCGACTGGGTCTTGAGGCGACACGACACTACTCTGCACTAGAACATGTAAGACAATAAATCTTGTTTCTCTTGTTCAATTGCTGTGTTCGTGTTCTTCGGGGTTGCAGCGGGTCGAATACGGAACCACCCCGGGTTTGTGGGCCGCGGTTCCCACAGAATTGGCGCCCAACGGTGGTATTTTAGACCCGTCGTACCGTTTTCCCCGGAGGGCACAGCATAGTTGCAGGTAGTGTGCATTTTTGTTTTGTTTGTTTTTTGGTTCTGCCGCCGTCTGCGTTGCAGCGCAGGTTCTTCGACCGGAGATGCCTCCCAGGAAGAAGAACGGCCCAGACAGTGACGAGGACGAGCCTGCGCCAGTGGCTGAGGACATGCTTCGACAGATGGCATCCCTCTGTACGTTACTGACGCAGCAGCTTGGCAGCAGTACGCCCAGCCGTCCCCGGACACGCCCCTACGCCTGAACCTGACGGTACCGACATTTTCGGGCTACAGCGACGTCAAGTCCGTCGAAGATTTCCTTGCGGACCTGGAAGCTTACCAGACAGCCGTTGGAGCAACCGACGAAGCCGTCCTGCGCCGGATACTACCCGCTGCATTGGTAAGCTCAGCTGCTGTGTGGCGCCGGTTTCAACCCGCATTTCCGTCCGTGACTGAATTTCAGCGGCTGTTTCGGGAGGAATTTTTGCCCCCGGATTACGAAATGCGTACGCGCGAAGAGCTTGCAGCCCGAACGCAGCATAGTGATGAGAGCCCTTTGGAATACATTCGGGCGATTCAGGAACTGTATCGGAGAGCGGACCCTCTCGTAGACGAAAAAGAGAAGGTGGCACGCGTTATCCGACAGTGCCACCCTCGGTTCAAGCCATATTTACGGGGTCAAAGTTCTACCTCCCTGTCGGAGTTAGCTACAGAAGCGCGCAGCATTCAGGCCGACTTGCTAGCTGAACTGCGTTACCGCCCACCCCCTAGACCGGAGGAGACTCTTGAGCCCAGTTGTGCATGGGGCGGACCGGTACAGGCGACGGAGCTGCATCCCCGTTGGCCTGCAGGACCGAATAGCGGAGCGTCGGCAGGTTCTTCCCACCGCTCACTCGATCCTTTTGCGCACGAGCAAAGGAACCGAGCGAGGCTTGTTGAGGAGACTTCGAGGAGCGCAGGACAGACGTAGCGAACGTCGCCGAACGCCAGGATACCGGCGCAACGACAGGACTGAGGGATTAACCCCACCGCGCTCTAATGGACTAAACGTTGGGAGACCGCGTTGTTACGGTTGCGTGCAACACGGACACATCCGTCTGGACTGCCCACATCGTACTTCGGCCACCCCAGAAAGAACCCCCCAGGGAAACTCGGAACGCCGACGGCGGTAACCTCAGATTACGAATTCCCGTCGTCGGCCAGAGCGAACATTGATAAGAGGCAAGTTACTTCTAACCGTGCTATCTTTTCTGATAATACAGTGGCCTCGGTCCCGCTTGCGTGCCGATTGCAAGATGACATCTGCAACATTGGACCGTTCATCGTGGTGCGCGCTCTGGGCAAAGACGTTGCAGGTTTGGTGGACACCGGAGCAGCTGTTTCCCTGATCGGCGACACCATCCACGACTGGTGCCGGGAGCGGAACATCTCGGTACGGACGACCAGGACTCGCCTAAGGCTCGCCTCTGATGCGGTTGTACCTGCCGGTGGCGCGGTGCGCCCTACCTTGACTGTCGATGGGCATCGGGTCAGACAACGCTTTGTTTACCTTCCTGGACTGGCAGGAGCAATGATCCTGGGACGCGACTTCATTATCCGGATGCGACTTGTCCTAGACTTTCGTCGCGGAGGCTACCAGCATGCATGCAGCAGTACCTTCTACCCATTCCTGGAGTGGTCAACCCCTGGAGCGGACCAACGCCGGACTGGTGAGGGAACCCAGGACGACTGCTCAAAGCGAAACCGGAAACCGACTGGCAACAGCAATGAACCTAAGCAGCAAGCCGCTGGAGTACTTCGCGGCGCTGGACCATCACTGCCCGTTGGAGAGCATCACGGAACCGGATACCAAACGCCTGTAGTTGCAACTGCTGCCTTGCATGAGGGTCTGCAAGGGTTTCCAGGAGCCTCAGAGCAACGAGAAATGCTGGAGCAAGCATTGCTACCCTTTTCCCGGATGTTTACGGAAAAACCAGGTTTGACCGAAGTCTTGGAACACGGCATAGACACCGGCGACGCAGGGCCTTGGAGATGCAACACGAGGCCGCTTAGCGTCCACAAGCGCAAGTTGCTCGATGCTGCGCTGAACGAAATGATCGAGACGGGTGCTGTAAGACCCTCACGCAGCCCGTGGGCCTTTCCGGTGGTACTCGCTCCGAAGAAAGATGGAACCGCAAGGTTGTGCGTGGACTACCGCCGGTTGAACGATGTGACGGTGAGAGATTCGTATCCATTTCCCTCTATAGACTCGGTCACGTACACGTTGGGATCAGTCCGTGTGTTTACAATCTTGACTGCAGTCGAGGATTCCTGCAGATACCGATAGCACCTAATGATGTCGAAAAGACAGCCTTTACCTGTCATAGGGGACTGTTTGAGTTCGTCCGGCTTCCCTTCGGACTGTCCAATTCCCCGGCTAGTTTTCAGCGTATGATGGATGAGGTGCTCGGCGATGCGAAGTACAACTTCGCCATGGCTTATATGGATGACGTAGTAATTTTTTCACGTTCATTCCAGGAACACCTTTCACACCTGAAAGTGGTGTTGGGACGTATGCGAGCTGCTGGGTTGACGGTCAATCCTCGAAAGATGCAGTTGGCGACTAACCGCATCGACCATCTCGGGTTTACAGTGGAGTCCGACACTGTCAGGCCGAACGAGGACAAGCTGAAGGCTATCCTAGACTACCCCCGCCCGCAGGATGGGAAGAGCTTGCAGCGCTTCCTTGGTATGATTGGATTTTATAGACAATTCATACCGCGGTGTTGATAAGACGGATATGACGCGTGCGGTGTGGATATGACGCAGCCACTAACCTGGCTATTGCGGAAAGGTGCGCGCTGGTCATGGGGAGCAGCACAGGATAATGCATTCTCCGTCCTGACGGAAGCGAGATCACCTGTCTGTATCTCCCAGGTCTTAATCGCCCTATTGTAACGCAGACAGACGCGAGCAATTTTGGACTGGGCGCAGTGTTGTTACAACAGCACGATGCTGAACTTCGGCCTGTGGAATTTGGAAGCCGCATGCTGACATCACCTGAACGAAATTACACCGTGACGGAGATAGAATGCCTAGCTATCATGTTCGCACTGAATAAGTTTGACATGTATCTGGATGGTGCGAAATTTGCAATCCAGACTGACCATCAGGCACTCACCTGGCTGAGTAGATTGAAAAATCCCACCAGAAGACTTGCACATTGGAGTCTGACGTTGCAACGGTACGACTACTCGATCGAATATCGGAGGGGGACCTCTAACAAAGTGGCAGATGCGCTGTCTCGAGCACCTCTGCCCCTAGAGGACGTCGTTACCACGCAGGAGCTCGTAGCCGCGGTTCGACAAGCCGGAACGGACAGAGAGTTGGCGTGGGGACACATCGTGAGCCGGAAGGACATCGTGGAAGCCCAGAGGACGGACGGACTCTGTCAGCGTGTAGTAAGGTGGCTGGAGACAACGGGCCCAGCGGACGCCGGAGACGCTGAAGAGAGGTTAGACTCCTATCAGCTGAGCGAGGATGGTCTTCTGGTGAGGTACATCCCCCAGGCGGACGAGGAGGAGGAAGGCGGCAACCCTTTCAGGATCGTAGTACCACGAAAGCTACGTAAGTTATTCCTCATATATTTCCATCACTCTGCTTTGGCAGGTCACGGTAGCGGCAGCAAGACTTATTCTAATTTATGTCGCATCACAGAATATATTTGGTTCTCAACTTTTTAGTGCAGATTCAGAATACAGTCGTTTTTACTGCGTACTTCACAAACAGTGTCCGTTGAAGTGGGCAACAAGCAGGCATCAGTGTCATCCGATACGGTGACTTCCCTGCACAAGCACATGAAATCATTGCAGTCGACGTGAAACAATTTTCAAACCATTGCAATAGATAAATTTTTCACAAGATGTTTAAATGATGCATACTACGAAGCAGTATAATATCATAATTTATACATGTGTGACGCGTGTACTTACCTGCAAAGTTGTGTTCAGCTCGTCACCTCGGTGAAGCAGGATGACTGGTGGCAGAACAGCAGTTTCGTCCAGAGGTTTTCGCACTTGGCCTGCTGCGATGCAGCACAATGATCTGAGCACGCACGACACCGCTGCATCTCATTGCCGACTACTTCGAAACACTTTCGTTTTCGCGCACAGTCCAAAGGAATCGTTTGGTAGGAAACGCCCGTCGTCGAAGATGAACAATTTCTGCATCAACGAACACCACAACGTACACCAGGCATCTGTAGATCTTTCGAATACGCGGCACAGCAGCGACAGACAAGTTATTTGATTACTTTCACCGACTTTCACTTTCTGCTGCGCACGACCAATGTCACCACAGTGATCGCCCACGGCGTATGGCGATACACGCGATAAGCAATAACACAGACCACAGACGGCGCGGCGGATCGTGATGGAGCAGCTGCATGCTTTATTAATGAAGAACTATGCTGTTCGAAATGACTGGAAGCGAAGATTTTTAAAATAACGTCTAGCGTAAAAAAACGTAAAAGAGCGTCTAGCGTAAAAAAAGCGTCTAAAATAACGTAGCGAACTTAGTCAGACCCACCAAGAAATCCGCTCGATGTTGCAAATGAAACTGCCCAAAAAAGTCCCGAAATTGAGGCTTCAGAGTTTCGTGTATTCAACGGCGCACCAAATCAGTCGCAAAGATGCGCGGACAGCAGGACATGCGCCTGCCCCCATAAAAGAAAGAAGGTCGAAAAGAAACAGGGCGGTGAAGAGAGGCGGAATCATTTTTGTTTGCCGCTTATCAACATATGGTGGAATGTCACCCGCCTTGTTATCGGCGCGTCTTGTGCTGCATGCCGGTCCGGCGATAAACTGTCCTAGCTCCATGGGGGCAGGAACATGTCCCCCTCTCCGTGCATCTTTCGACTGATTTGGTGCACCGTTAAATACCCGAAACTCTGAAGCCTCAATTTCGGGACTTTTCTTAGGCAGTTCCATTTGCAATATCGAGCGGATTTCATGGTGGATCTGACTAAGTTCGCTACGGGCTCTCTAATACTGTAAAAAAAAGCTAGGTTGACTTGGGAAATTTTGGAGTTCAATTAAAGCAATTCAATTTCTTTTAATTAAAATCAAATAAATATTTTTGCAAGGTGGCAAATTCAATTGCCACATAAATGCCGTTTACCCGGTATTTTTCCGTCGCCCCGTTTTTATGAAGCCCGAATGACACGTTTTTTGAAACACCCATTATGTGAAATACGCACATAGTATGCCGAATTTGGATACAAGTGATGAATTTAGGCGGCTGGGGCAAAGTCGCCATCTTGCCATGTATTGCGGCCTAGTCGCAGCGTAAAACACTGTAGACCGTAGAGTACAAATCCAATCCAAGTATAATCTGAGTCAGAGCAGCTGACACGAAAGCCCCAAAGCCTTTGCCGCACAAAAAGCAACATGGAAGAACACGCCGTTTGGTTGCGATGCTTGTATTTGTCTGCTTGTGTGTTCCAGGCTCGGAACTATTTTCAAGCGTGTTGAGAAGTTTCGAAGTTCATTCCCGTCCACATGGATTCAGTGCTTCATCTGTGATTGCTGTCTTCGCAATCTGTGTTTGCTATTGTGAGTGTTCCGGGTAGTGAAGCGAAGTACGAAAGGAATGGACGTTTGTGCAATGTGTGTCCCTATGGACCAGTTTGATACAGTGAGTTTGTTTCCTGCGCACGGAGTGAATAGGAGTCGTAAATTATGTTTACTTCACACAGTTAGTTTGCTTAGGACAGTGGACCTACTTATTACCCTTTTAGCAATGCCACAAAAAGATCACATATCTCTTTTTGCGTCTTTGCTTTCGAAATTTACATGAAATGTACATACAGAAGCAAAATAAACATTAAACTGCATTACATTGATCAGCAATGGGCGAAACATCCCAAATTGTGCACATTGTGTGCAAAATTTGTAGTTAAGCGAGGTACACGATACATTAGAGTACTCATAAAGTACTGTATATTGTAGTTGCTATCTCGCTGTTTGGTGAACACAAAGAGCTAGAGAGCAATTACATTTTGAATGGTGTACTTGGCTTGTGCTTTTTCATTGCTCCAGTTGACCAGTTCATTTCTCGCGGATGAATATGAAGTGGATCCGGTGGAATAATTGAACTTCTGTATGCAATAAGGGGGTAAGCCGACCTATACATTTTTTAATATTATTCGTGTGATGACATCAAACGACCAGTCAAAGAAAGTTTAGAATGGTATTGCATTTTATTGGCCTGCTACAGAGGGGTAACATCTGTGTCGATGAGATGAATAGTGATATTAGACCCTTTTTTACCCACTCATTCAAATCCTGTACCTTCAATTTTGTTACAATGTCGACATGATTTAGACTTCCATTTGAGAAACAAGTTCACCCTATCTGACGTGACCGTGTCAGCAGTGTTACTCACGAATTGTTGTCGGAGAAACATGTACACTATGCTAATAAGTCGCAGTATATGCTGGTCACCTTGGATACCATTTCTAGGGTGAGAAGTTACCAGCAGAACAAGTCGGGTAATGGCTGCTCCTGCTCTACCTGCTTATTCTACCCAATTCATCCTACCTGATACCACCATTCTTCAGCCATCATCGTCGGACTCGCGGAATTTTTTACGAAATCCCTGTGCTCAGACTTTGAAAAATGTGGGAATTCATATCCCTTATTTTGTTCAATGAGACACATCCTAAGACGGTGCTAACAAGACATGCATGTAGAGTAGATATATACGTGCATGGTACATATTTTAGATTTAGGTTATTGAAAAAACAACGCTGTAATTACCTTGCCAAATATACACTTGAAGCTTTCTCGACTTGTGATTTTTCGACTTAACCCATTTTTGCACACACAGGTTCAACGGGCATTTCCACTCTCACAACAGTCGCCTGTACGACTGCAAAATTCAACTGCAAAACTGCAGTCGTGCAAAATACGACTGCAACAGGATCCTGCTACTGATCTATTGGTATTTAATGGACTACGAAGACATCATTTTGGACAAGGAGGAGACAAGCCAATATATTATTATACGTTTCATATAAAGAACATGCTTTCTAAAGCAACAACAAAAGAGGCATGGAACGTTCTGTCTGATTTGTCTGCTTTTTAGAACATGGTCCTTGTGCTACGCATGAAAAGATTGAAATGTAAAAATATGAAACGAAAATATGTGTGCCTTCTGGTCTCCCCTTTTTCACTCATCAAGTAAAGGGTAAAAAACAATCACCCATTTCGAAAGCATATGTGAGTTTCTTTTCACCTCCGTTTGCTTTTCAGTTTCTTCCCGTTATCTATCACTTTGATTACTTCAATGGGTATTTAATTAACCGGAGTAACCGGCTCTCTTCATGAGTGCCACATTCCACACTATTTTATTTTCCAAATACCAAGCCAAACAGTATGTTGTACTGATAACCGAAAGGAACAGTGTAAGTAATCAAATCAGGGATGGTGAACATAGCAATTATTCAAAAATAAGCTACTGCTTTTTCTATAGCACAACATTTCTGTAAATTTTGACGTTCCTGACTTGAGACTAAGGAAGGACATAAGAGTAGCACAATAGTTATGTCATCTCAACATGCAAAGCCTGTCGACGCTGCACTCTCTTCTCCAAAATGAACTATCTCACAAAAGATTTACCGTTGCTATGTACGATATTATTCCGTGTTGTTTTTGCATTACGAGTTGAGTATTTGATGGGAAAGCGGCTGATAAAAGTACTTGGAGCACTATAACAAGTATACCCTTCAAAAAGCATTTAAAGTAAAGTAGAATTACACAGAAATGTAATTAAAGTAGCAATTCACTGTTTGGTTCTTAAGTACCGCAAACACGGAACATTTGTACTCAAGCTGGAAACAGGTCAGCACAAGATTCTGACGGGCTGCTGGCTTGGCCATCTGAGATATGCAGTACATAAATAAGGCAAAGAGGTCACGGAGAAGTACATAAATGAATCAGCTGTATAACTGATATAGCTGATATAGGTCGAAAGCTATACACATAAAGTTGTAGCAGAATTTCAGAATTGATGAGCTATCAAAGCCGTAGTATCAGTTTAATGTTTGCGCCTAGCTCCACATCCAAGCGTTTTCGCGCTGTATAGTTTAGACAGGACGTAAAACGAATGCCAGATTATTTTATCAGGACCTGACCATACTGCAGATATTTCATACAATAACCGCGCATCGACAATATATCTATTTGAAAGGGGAGTAGAAAATATGTTTTTTCTATAGTACGGGCATTTGCAATATTATACATGTTTTCTGGATAACTAAGATGATGATATGGTGTAGAATCACCACCATGCTCCAATGCAAATCCTCCAATCCAATAGTTTTTTTCTTCTAAATTGGTTTGATATATATCAATCCAATTCAGAAAAAAAAAACTACAACAACTGAACTTACATGAACTTGCGGTACTTACTCGTAGGAAGGCACTCCTTATCCTGTGTCCACACTTTGACTACAGACCTCTACGACACATTTGCATGACATGTCTTCTTTATTGCTACCGGAAACCGTAAAGCAACGCAGACGTTTGCGGAGCCTTTTATAACGGTTTTATCAAACAGCGCCTTGACTCGCTAATTAAAGTTACCTTGGTGCAGCTTATGGTCTGACAGCCACAAAACGGAAACCGAAACTTGCATAGACTTGCATAGTGCATATATAATGTGGGGACAACTTTGGGTAGTAAGACATCGGTAGGCTTTCCTCCCCACCGTCTAACATGATTCAACCTGCACAATCCAAATAAATGTGACTTACCGCACGAAAGAACGCGCTGACGTACTTCTTGGCTAAATTTTCGTTGCTGAAATTTGTATGCAGGACATTGTCGAAGGCGACGTACAGCTGAAAAGTGATTTCTTCTGGCAGTGTTGTTCCACCTGTGCAAGAATGGGAATACAATTGAAGGCCTTGTGATTTCACAGCCGTATGAGTGGCGGTATTAAGCTATGCAAGTAGGTCAGCTGTTTGCTTGCTATTGGCACCCTGTTGCTGTTCCTAACTCCAAAGCCTTTTCTGTGGATGTCGAGATGCCAACTGTTCTGGTGTTTTCGTACCTTCGTATGGATCACCACTTTTCTCAATGCAAACAAATACAACAGCTGACTATCTCCTATGCTTCGAGATCAGTGCTTGTGAACCCAAAATGATTGTAAAGGCACCCATGACATCCTAATAACAATATAGAAACAGAACGACCCAAAATTTCTCGACTACTGTATCAATCAAATTCCAAAAATATTGCCATTCCATGTACAAAAACATGCTATAACTGCTCGGAGGAATCAAGGACTTAATCAACACGCATAAGTAGTAATAGATGGGTGAGTAACTACAGGGGGGCGAAGCTACGGCAGCCCTGCCCTGAGCCCCCTGCGCGTATTTTTCCCCGCGCGGCGCGTGTGCAGAGGGTTGTCCGCGTGCTTATCGGCGGGGGGAGGGCTGCGTGCGCGCTTACTCTCTCACATTTTTCAACCTGGGCCGACTTCTTTCGACATTTTTTAGCCTTGGCCGACCTGGGTCGCGTATTTTTTCTCGCACCCGGTGGGCGGCGCTCGGGTGGAGGCGCTTACCGGTGGATGGCGCGTGGCCGGAGGGCTGCGTGCGCGCTTACCAGCTCACATTTTTCAGCCAGGGTCGACTTCTTTCATCATTTTTCAATCTGTGCCGACTTCAATCATAATTTTTTTCCAGCTACAACAGGTGTGTAGTAGGCTGTTTACATGCAAAGGATAGCCATACACAAAAGTACAAGTGAAAATATATTTATTAAAGTCATTAGTGTCAGAAATTATGTTATGGCTCTGCGTGAATGGGAAAAACTTAGCCCAAAATCTGAAGCAGAATATTTTTCAGCCTGGGCTGACTTCTTTCGCCAGTTTTCCATCTGGGCCGACTTCCCTCAGAAATTGTTTTCCGGCACAACAGGTGTGTGGTGGGCGGTTTACATGCAAAGGATAGCCATACACAAAAGTGCAAGTGAAAATATATTTATTAAGGTCATTAGTGTCAGGAATTATGTTATGACTCTGCGTGAATGGGAAAAACTTGAAAAAAATCTGATGCAATAGCATTGAAGGGGTAGCACATTTAATCAAAGAAGATATTCTTAATCAATACGGTTACAATGAAAATTACAAGTTTTCTTATAAAAAGTCTGAGATGTGAGAACCTGATAGATGTAAGTAAGTTCGAGCACAATAGCTAAGTTTAATATTCCAACATGACACAATTAATCAGTTTCTTATGAAGTGAATAGCGCAGACATCAGGAAATAATTCGAATCAACACATAGCATTAATATAGAACCAATCATCCAACATGTAGGGAAATAATAGCTACATCATATCAAAATGAGAAACCATCACCACATTTAATCAAAGAATATATTATTAATCAATATGATTATAAACAAAATTATAAGCTGTGTTATAAAAAGTCTAATATTCATATACGTGTGAACCATCAGTGCAATAGCGGGAAGTTCTGATAGCTGTATGTAATTAACTGTGAACAGCAGAGACCCTGGAAGACCACGGGACACGAACACAAGAGGAAATAAAATCTATAACACTACAAAGAAGATATTATTAATCAAAACAGAATAATCTACCATTTTAAATATCATAAAATCATCCTAGTGACTTAATCTAGTCGAACCCAATACAATTTTCATTCTAAGAGACACTACAAACATTACTTTGTTTTATCAACACAGAAAATATATTAAAAAACGAACTTCACCGCATAGCATGCTCCTAGCCAACAACCAGCTCTAATATTATGTGCCCTGATTTGTTGACGACGGAAGGCGTACACCTCTTTTGTGACAGTTATGAACATTTCGAGCGCAATAGGGAATCTAAGTCGATTATTCAAACATTACACAATTAACCAATTTCTTATGAAGTGAACAGCATAGACGTAAGGAAATAACGAGAAACAAAACGATCAACAGCTAATAGAGAGCCAAACCTGCGCACCATCCAACACATCGAGAAATAATAGCTAATCAATCTATCAAAACGAGAAACATGCACGCACTTAACACTGAAGAACAGAGGAACACGCTGCGACACATAAACAACAACAGAGGAAAATAATCTGTCATTGAACCATCATAAAATCGACCAATATACAATTTTCATTCTAACAAACACTACGAATCTTGATGGAGGTATCCAAGATGTAGAAAATATGCACTGTTTTCATCTCGGTTTTCACTCTTTTCCTCAAAGCCGGGAGACTTTATGTCTCTACCTATGTGACCATAGCACCGCGCATGCTTTATCACTCAAAGGGTTAGGGGCTATATTACTTCGTCCAGCAAACGGGGCGCTCTAGAGTTCAAATAAGAGAGTTCAAAGGCGATTTTATTGTGCAGCGCAAATAGATGTCGATATCACTCGCGGTGATCATTATCTTTTTGCATCCTTTCCTTGAAACGGAAATCTTTCGTCAAAGTGGTTGACAAGCCGACTAAGTTTGTAGAGATGCGATATTGTTATTGAACATGTAGAGAAAGTCCAAATTATTCATTGGTAGCAACGATACTTAATCAAAAATGAGAAACAAATTTAATTACATCAATTTTTGTAATATCTTGCAACAGAAATTTCTAATGAACCACACAGAAATATCAAATGTGAAGTGCAACTCAGAGTTATGAGGCATTCCCATCTTAGAGGTACTTACTTATGTCAATCGAGTGAACAATTGAAACAAATACAACACAATAATTATTTCAGGCAGTAAGTTCACAACTCATAGAATATCAGTCGAGTGAATACTTGAAACAAAGTCAAAACAATAATTCTCACGACAGCTGGAGATTATAGCATTCTAAACCAGATAATAAAATTTTAATCAATAAAATAAAGATAGATATGCTTTTAATTAGGTGTAGATGTGCACTTGAAAACAGAAGAGACAATTGCTCTACATTGAAGACATGGACAGATTTTGTACTCGATACCATAAGTCATGGGAAGATGTGATAAAAAACTGCTTCGAAAAGGAGGAGCCGCGAAACGATTTCATTATCGCTGCATTTCAATACGTCCTAGACATGGTCGTATTCGGAGAAATGGTACAAACTACAGAACTGAAGGCAGAGTCGAACCGAAATGTTTACCTGTCCGGTTCGGGTTTAGGTTCGGCGATAAGGGTTCAGATCCCGTTCATGTCCAGAAGGCAATTATAATGGTTCAAACCGGTTCTTTCCAAACGGTTCGGTTCCCGAACCGGTTCAGGAACGATGGGTGCGAATGAAGCACAACAGGCAGGTTAAAAGAAGCTTCCGTGTGTGTGTGTGTTAGTGTTTGAATTGGGCAGGAAGGCGTCAGTGGCCGTTCAGGATTTTGAAAGAGTTTGTGCGATATGAAAGACAAGATTAGTAGCGGTTACAAGAAGAGCATACCCATGAATTACTGTTTTGGTTGACTTTCCCCGCATGTAGCTCATGTCGCGGGGTTGTTAGCGGAATCTCACCAGGAATATCTGTCAACCAAGCCTACTACCTTGGCCTAAGTCATTTAAGTAATTGAAATTATTCGTTACCAGTCAGGATCGCGAATACACGTTAATCAAATAACGACTCTTCATGGTATGTAGTTGGATTGGGATGGTGCGATCGTGAGCTCGGGGACTTTATGTGTAAAGGGCAAGTTATTGTGTCAGCACTGACCGCCGCCGTGCTCGGCGTGAAGTGTCTGTAGAACAAAGACAAAGCAAGTGCAAACAGAGAGTTCGACTCATTTTACACCCACTGGCGAGTTTTAGATACTGTGTCAGTATGGTCGTTTTTGCTTCTTTTATTTTAAATCCACAAAGAAAGCCAACTTGGCATGTTCTTTTCATTCTGACCAGCATGAGTGTGGCCGGTGCTTTACTTTCTACTACCCTAGGCACACGGCAAACTTAATGCTTTAAACGGAATGACAGTAACTTCACCTCCTGAGCAACCATGGTCCCGAATGACTCCGTTTTTTCAACACGCCCCTGCTTTCAACAAGCCAGGAGAGAACGACGCCACACAAGATTATAGTTGGTGAGCAGGTGAACTTACCGCCATTCCGTTTCATTAAGTGTGGCTAGCGTATAAGGGGCTTATGTAAGTTCACACGAGCACAGGTTGGGAATTATGCTGCAGCGTTGTATACACGAATACGTGCTAGAGCTGAGCTCAGGTAGTTTGCTTTCGCAATGCATTACGTGCAAGAGAACAGAAGAAGAAAACGAAAAAAACGAAGGGGAGAATATTTGAAAGACCGAAGGTCGCACAGCAGACGACATATACGTCGGTTGGTCCGCGTATTGGTATTTATATACAGGATGCCTGCGATAACGGTAGAGATGATCTCGAAGACATAGCGCTGTCAAAGAAAAACTGACCGGTGTTTGTTGCAAACGGACTGATCTTGAAATGCAGCGCCAGGATCCGAGCTGCGTATAGCTGACTCTGACTAGTACATTATTATAATATGTCACTTAATAACTAGTACCCAAAACTGTCCCTAATGTCCTGTTGACCTTAAATTCTTATATATATTTATGCGTATGTCTTAGACGTTAGTAGTCCTGGCAGTTTCTAGTTACTATCTGTTGCTATTTCGTGACTCGAGAAGATCCAAATCACTCTTGCAGGGCACGACTTTTTCGGCAAGAAAGACGATGTCTACGAAGCTAATAAATGAAGAAAAAATACGAAAAATAGTTTTTGTGTTCATGCACAACATCCAAAGTTTCGCACTTAATTCCGTGTGAACCGTTACTTGAACTGGAAACCGGTATTTTACCGGTTTAGTTCCGATTCAGCTCCAAGATGGCGTCGATTCTTTTGGTTCGGTTCAGTTCCGGTTCGGCCAAAAATAACGGTTAATAACGGTTCGGGTTCGGGTTCGGTTCGACTCTGTGACTGAAGGTGCAAGAATTTATGTGCCGAATCTACAATACTTATAAAAATATCTGCACATCAACGACGGAAGGGCCACTGGGATTGATGCCGGAGTTTTCGAGGTTTGCCAACGAAGAATTGAAATACACTAGATCACATGTAATTGTAATCATTGCAATGGGCATTGCGTTCATCAAGAAAGCAGTCGGATCAAATTATCATATACAAGCGGTCTATATCGCATGATTCATTACAGATTTGAAGTTACACATACCTGAGATGGAAAGTACATAAAATCTTACCACGTGATATGTTCCACTACCATGGCAACTCAATTATTTTCTTCTACCAGTCTCTGCAACGATGTCGAATCAACAGAAGTTCAATATTGTCGTGCAAGGTCTGATGTATTATCACCTGTTGAAACTCAACAAACATATCAATTGCGGTGGACCACCGGACGATTTTCATCTAATACTCTCTTGTACGCCATTCAAGAATCTTCATACAAAGAAAGGAAACATCAATAAGAGACTGTGCAAGTTCATCACGACAAAGTGCAAGTTGTTGAAGCAATACAAACACGGCGACAACATTGCGCCTGCTTTGATCAACGCTGGATTCAAGTGCCCAATAATCAGAATAAACTATTTAATGTCTTCGGAATTCATCAATGAAGACAACAAACGAAAACTTCAGAGTTTGAAATAGAACTGTAATTTATCGAAATAAACAAGTGTATAACTGAAACAATAAATGTAACCTTTGTCATCATTATAATGAATTCTTCGCATCACAATGAAAAAACACCTTGCATTTAGCATGGCTAGACTGAGAACAGTGATCGCTAAGGAAACGAACATTCCACAATTTGTGTAAGAATTCTCATATGGAATGAGACCTGACCACCAAATAGGTTTTACTCGACTACACTCTGTACAAGTTTAACACCCGAAGGATAGAATTGCCGGAGAAGGATCGGTCATTGAAATTTAGAGACATGATACATCAGTCTATGATTACAAAAAGGATCACTAATCTCATGTGAAAACTTATCATATTTCATGAATTAAATGCCACAGTGCATGTATGTTTCTCAATCAGTTGCACTAGCCCAGACATAGTAAAAGAAGAAGAAAAGGCGTCTTTGACAAGCAACCCGATTGGAGTACGGAACAAATACATAAATATTTTTGTCAACACAGTTGTCCGTTTGTATGACTGGATAGGAAAAATGAGCCGTCCAAGATAGGGCAAAAGGGAAATAAGGCAAGATAACTGATTGCGGCGGGATAAGTCAAAGCGTTCGCGACACAGGGTCATCGACTTTTACAATCGCATTCGGGTTCAGTGCCTGGGAGATAAAATACGAAGCCATCGCGAAAAGCGAATCTATTATCAGATGCCACAATGCAAACGAAAGATTTTACGAGCATGACGTGCAGGTCAAGTCTACATTTCTAATGACAGTCTTCGTAACACACGGCACACAAACGTATATGAAATAATTTCCAAGTGGCAATCAGATTTTGGGAGAAGCCGATCATACAACCGCCATCAGAAGTGCTTAACCAATATACAATGAAGATGAGCGTTATGCATAAACACAATGGAAGATATGTTATATATTAATTATAATAACCAGATCAACGCAGGTCACACATAAACGTAGATCCAATTCACAAAATATACTCGAGATTTCCCGTAACCATACAGAAAAACTATAACATTATTTTAGTGTCATAGCATCCGGGCTCTACAAATGGAAAGGCCATACTTTAATTTTATAAGTCTTTAGTTCATAACATTGTAAAACGCAAATTCCACACTAAAGATCATTTTCTTCTTTCATTCTTTTTTTCATTTTCTTCTTAAAAAGTTGTGCTTATACTCACACATACTATACAAGATATTTGATTGTGGATTAATTGCTAAAATTTATCAATTCACATTCAGGAGAAGTGATGACTACCACACATCAGTAAGAGTTTAATTACAATTTGAACAGGTATTGCGATTTATGATCAGTGTTGTAGAATGTGTAATTTCACAATACGCAAGCTTTAGCTTGCTCACTTTGACCAGCACTCTTTAACGATGTCAGAGAAGTTAATCGAATGGATTGATATTTTCTGTATACTATAACATAATGCGAATTCTTTATGTCGTGGATATTAACAGTTATGAATATTTTCCGAACGAAATTTACTTAAAACTCGAAGAAAGGGTCACCCGCGTCCTCGAAGACGTTTCGGCAACACACCGGGCCGCGTTTCCCAAATGCCGTACCCGAAACCGAACCCGATTCTGCGCCCGACGCCTTAAGGCGGTACCGCACGCGAGCGTGTTGCTTTTTCCGGAAACGGGTAAGAGCTATATATAGCTCTATAGAGAGTATATCCTTCCGAAAGAGGGCCCCAAAATTTGACAAAACAGAGTTACAAAAGCGTCTCTGCCCGTCTCTGAACGACAGAAAGTTTTGTGTTGTGTTGTGTATGGCTGGAGATGACTCAAAGTCGATGAAAATCGGTCCCTTTCTTGCGGGAATTCCCTAAAATTGAGCGATTCTGCTAAATTCTGTGTCAAACATTGAATTTCGCGAATTTTCGAAGTTTGCTGACAGGCAGGGGCCTTAAGCATATTACCTATGATCTGCACGCAACCCAGCAGGGATGCTGGACTCAATATGGGATGCACCACATACTCGACAAATTAAAAATCCAACCCCTGAGCATAACAGAAGGGGCTTGTTGGTTGAAGAGAAAAGAAAAGTAGTGGATGTTTCAATGCTGGGTCACTGATTTACAACAATTGTGTGATTGTTACTGGCTGTTTCTTATTCATTTATTCATTGGCATGGTGCCGTACCGGAGTCCATTTCTGCATTGCAGCTATATCTTTGTGCATGTTTTGCCAAGTATTTTGCCGAATTTTCGCTTGTGTATTTTGGACATTTGCAGTGATATCAATCGTTAGCCTGCTAATAACATTTACTATAATACGTTTTTATTCAGTGTATTAATTCCCTTACTTTGATTGACAATGAGTGAAGTGTTTGTGATGGCTTGAGAAAGGCTTCAAAGTTATGAACAAAAAATTATCCCAAACAATAGTGCGGATGTGTATCATTGTTACCTCGTACATCTTTTTCACACCAAAAAGGTGTAAACGGGCTGTGCAGAAGGTGTTCAAAAGCTCTAACACCCGTTTAACACCCGTCAAAGGGTGTTCCTTTTCTTAGAAGGTGTAATAAGGGAGTAAAAAAGGAACATGTACAAGTTTACACCCTATTTACACCCCAAATACATCCAAAAGGGAGTTTTTCAGTTTACAGTGTGTGCTAAGTGGTGAAGTTCATTTTTAACATGTCTATTTTCTGATGAGTTTGATTTTTTCTTCTGATTTGCTGAATGATAGATTACTATGTTGTTTTGATTAGGAATATGTTCTTTGTAGTGGTATAGATTTTATTTCCTCTTGTGTTCGTGTCCCATAGTCTTCCAGGGTCTTGACAGTTAATTACATACAACTATCAGAACTTCCCGCTATTGCACTGATGGTTCTCACGTATAGGAATATTAGACTTTTTATAACACAGCTTATAATTTTGTTTATAATCATATTGATTAAGAATATCTTATCTGATTAAATGTGTTGATCGTTTCTCGTTTTGATATGGTGTAGCTATTATTTCCCTACATGTTGGATGATTTGTTCTATATGAATGCTATGTGTTGATCGTGTTGATTCGAATTATTGCCTTATGTCTGCGCTATTCACTTCAATAGAAATTGATTAATTAAGTTTGTGTCATATTGGAATATTAAACTTAGCTTCCATATTGTGCTCGAAATTACTTATATATCTATCAGGTTCTCACATCTCTGACTTTTTATAATAAAACTTGTAATTTTGATTGTAATCGTATTGATTAAGAGCATCTTGTTTGATTAAATGTGTTATCACTTCTGATTCATTGAAAACTTGTGTGTATGATTGCTTTTAATAAAAAAATATTGTGTTTGATTTGTGATATCTATTCAGTGCTATTGTATCGTACCTGTAATAAGTATTGTTACGTGTATTGTGTTTCTTCTACTTCAGATTTTTTGGCTCAGTTTTTCCCATTCACTCAGAGTCATAATATAATTCCTGACACTAATGACTTTAATAAATATATTTTCACTTGTACTTTTGTGTATGGCTATCATTTGCATGTAAACAGCCTACTGCACAACTGTTGTACCGGAAAACATTTCTGAGGGAAGTCAGCCCAAGTGGGAAAATGGTGAAAGAAGTCGGCCCAGGCTGAAAAATACGCTACGATAAGCGCGCAAGCAGCCCTCCCCCCGCCGGTAGCGCGCGGTCAACACTCCACACAGAGTCACAGCATAATTCCTTGCACCATTGATTTTAATAAATACATTCTCTACCCGAGCGCCGCCCGCCGGGCGCGGGAAAAAATACGCAAACGAAGTCGGCGAAGGCTCAAAAAATGTCGAAAGAAGTCGGCCCAGGTTCAAAAATGTGAGAGGGTAAGCGCGCAAGCAGCCCCCCCCCCCCCCCCCCGCCGATAAGCGCGCGGACAACCCTCCGCACACACACCCGCACGGGGAAAAATACGCGCAGGGTTCAGGGCAGGGGTGGCGTAGTTTCGCCCTCCTGTAGTTTCTCACCCTATCTTTACTACTCGCGTACATTTGGAGTAGCACGACACCTGGTGACACTAGCTGTATAACGTACCTACGCACAAGCATCCCACAACAGCGGCTGAATCGGAGCTGTCCGCCGTACCCTTTCCAAATCAAATATCAGGAAAGACCCACAAATCCGCGTCGCACAAACAATCCTCATAGTAAAGCTTTGCGAGTTCAATAAGGAATATTACCATTAAATACATGGTGCGCAAATGAGCAGACCAGCTGCACCCACGTACGAAAATATCTTCGAAATGGCAAGCATGTCCTTGAGGCTGAGGAGGAAGCACAAAAGTCTGGTACATAAAAAGCACAACCACCATGGCCATGACTTCCTGCACTGTTTACTGCTTCCTCCTCAGACACAAGGATATGCTTCCCATTTCGAATATTCACCAGCTTGTTTGCGCACATATATTTAGTTGAAATATCGTCAAGGGATTCCTAGAAAACAACGCCCTTAGCGCCTTCACATTAAAACCCATCGTATACCTTCCATACATTGGTGACATACATTTAATCTGGTAACACGGGAAACAAGAATTTTCAAAATTACGTTGATGTAGAAACACCGCATATGACGCAATAAAGTTCTCATCATAACTCTCGGCACGCTCAGTCAGATTCCACGAAACTACAACATGATTACAAAACTGGGACCTCTACAAAAAGCCAACGGATAAGCAACAATACTTTCACTTTTGCAGTCCCCACCCGCGCAACTGTAAGGTTGGAATATCTAATGGAGAAAGTGGAACATCACGCTAAGTTTGTTTAAAAATATTATGCTCATGAGCTTGGCGAACCCTGCAGTACACTTGCACAAAGGCAAATGCCACGATGTCCCACCGACCATAAGGGGGGGGGGGGCACCGGAGATGGGGGAGAGGGTGCTGAAGTCAGTAATCAAATATATTTAATTTCGATACTTTTTCGCTGTTATTTTCCCTTGATTTTCTATTTCTATTAATTTTGTGGTTAATCCGTAGCATGCATTCCACGTACTGCCGAGCGCGGTCACCAAAGTGCTTTGGTCACAATGTATTCTATTTACTTTGTCCTAATGCGTGTAGATATGGACGGAGAACTGCGCCCCAAACTCGCTGAACCTGTAGGTAACTTCGGGCTAACCTCAAGCTGACGTAATCCCTAACGTCATTTATTTCCAATCATAGTTCTCCGCGCAACGGATGGATGGCGCTATAGGTCTCTATAATGGCATCAGCCTGAAGACGCAGGGACCTATGGGAATTTCGCCACGTGTCTCTATATAACTTCGTACACACGCGCATAGATAGACCGGAACTGTTAAGGACTCCTGCTATACACCCAGCACCGCCATGCGCCGTGATCGCTGAAGGTGTCTAGCATGTCCACTTGCTTACGTGTCGGAAGGCACTCTGCCCAATATTGTACCACACCAAGATCCGGAAGCAGCGGTGCGGGCCGCCATATCGCCGCGTCTCAGTATTTTTTTTTTTCCTCGACACCGCCTCGTCGTTGCAATCGGAGCGCTGCCGTCGACTCTGCCGGTCTGACGATACGCACGCAGCTTTCGGAGTTTCAACGACGAAGTTTTAACTTTTCCTTTCGCATTTTAGAAAAGTGTATGGGGTAAACAAATTCTATCATACTGTGTGCTCTCCGGATCCCTTAACGAGCTGGACTCTCGCCCCCCCCCCCCCCCCCCTGACTCACAAAATTGCTTGGTCGTTGGCCATTACCAGCCCACCAACGCGCTCTGCCCTCAAAGCTCTCTTCACCTTTCTGGATACCGTAGGACTTCGATTCATATTGTGAAGGGGCTCATTATTTCATTCCCCGCATCACCGTCAGCAATGGGGTGGAGTATCGCCCCTGTCGATGGATCTCCCCACCTATCATATCGAAATAAAGTTGTTGTTTCTTGCATCAGACTGTCACAGGGCGACAAATTTTCAGTCATAAGCACAGGCAGATGCGACCAAGTAATTTTTCATGACCATCACATGCAAGACTGGTGGTCAGCCACAAAGAGAGCACGTATCCATAGACCAGAATAGCGGTACAGGCGTGAAAATGTCGTGGTTCTCACGTAACCAAAAGGGACTTCCGCATGGATTCCGAGAATGTGGCAGCCGTGGTGACCCTTTTTCGTGGGGAAGAATGGGTTCGTTTCGTGGAAGCGCCTGAGGGTGCCCCGTCTTCCGAGGGATTAAAAAGGAGCGACCGGCCGAAAGTAGGTTGTCGTCCCATGGTCACCGGATGGTGAGAGTCGTAACGAGATAGCGGCGGTGATGCCGTCGGAGATAACTGGAGGTGCGGAAGGAGCGGATCGGCGAAGATCTGAGTGACGGCAGAGTTCTGTAGACATCGCAGGGAGCTGCGACAGAAGTGGTGCAACCCAGGGTTTGGAAGACAACGCAGGGAGCTGCGACGTAAGTGGCGAAATAAGGAGCTTTGAAGACATTGCAGGAAGCTGCGACATTTTGTGCGAATTAATGTTGGTGTGTGAGCGTGACCAGGAAGAAGGAAGGCATCCGACGTGATCCAGAGGGCCGCCCGAAAGTATTGACTGCAACAAAGCCAACCGCCTCCAAGAATCGTCCGCCTCAGAGATAAGTTGTGTTTGAACTTTTCTTTTCATTGTACGAACTATTTTAGCGGACGAACTATATTGTGCGGAACTATTTTAGACAGTAGTTGGGCAATCGGTGCGTATTTCGCGTTAGGCCGCATAGCATCAGTGTGGTGCAATATATGTCTCATTTATGTGTCGTGATTGATACTTGAGCGTTTCCTGTCGTGTGCTACTTTGATTGATATGTATTTTGTGGAAGAGTAAATTGTTGTTGCTTGTTACGAAAGCAATGTGTCCTCGTCCTCTTGTTCATCGACTGGCCAATCTCCACCCTACCCACTGAATTCGAATACCTTCAACGATCTCGGAGCTGGGGGATATCACGCACGATCCCTGAGCCGCGTGACGCAGACCATGACTTCAACTGATTTATTTCGCGTTCGCAATAATTTTGCAATCACTCATTACGGAGGTGTTGCACCTAACGTGTTACAACTTCCTGTAAGAAAAAAAAATATAAATATACTTTTGCCCAAAGAATATTTGATGAGTGTCATTCATCTTCGGGGAACTTTAGCGAGACCTTATAGGGCTACTTTAATTGGCACTGTTTCACCTTACACGACTTTAGGACTCTGGCCATGTATCCACCTCTAACTCGCATGGCCTAGTGCATTGATTGGCGCCTTCACCGGAAGCAAGCCAGTGTTGGAATCGGCTGTGTGAGTTTACTGTGGATCTTTCTCGTACTCTATAGCGAAAACAAGGATATAGTTGCCAATGAAGACCGCACACGGCGCACAATCCCCCGGAGGTACCTGCTGACCCACACGGAGGCATACCACTTGATAGAATAGAATAGAAGGCCAAAAACAGCCTCCACCGCGGAAGGTTGTTATCCCGTTCTGTGTAACTAAACAAAATCATCTTCAGCACTTCCGCTTGCTGGAGTTACCAAAACAAAAGCTACAGACATACCCGAGCTCTAATTTCCCACAGCAGCACCCAAAAGCACGCAAAGTATAACAACGCACAACTTCATTTTCTGGACGGACTAGTTAGTTTGCGATCAAAAGCTTCCCATTAAATACCCAGACGTGGCATACCCAGGCGTGACATAGCCTTTCAGTAATAATAGAGCACAGCAGATTTCAGCAGATACTGGATGCGCCACGAGTGAGCATGTTTGAATTTGTTTCAGACAATGGACAATGCTTAGAATTGACACGACAATGTCTGTTTTGATGCTTCCACGACAGCCCTTAAACACGTGTAGAGTTTATAATAGCGGATTTCAAATTATTAGGCTATCGAGTTTATGTGTGCAGCTTTCTTCCAGCCTAACGACTATTTCAACAACGTTTGCTCTAAGGGACATTGCGCAACGGTTTTCGCTTTCCGAATGCCGCGAAGCACCTCTCGTCAAGACTTTTATTGATTTTTCGTGTGCAACTCAGTGTGGCGTTCACATATCAGTATTTTTACCGCTTGCGACAAGTTGGCTCTCCTATATGCTGTCAGTCTAGTGATATGAAAGAGCTAGAGCACATCCTGCTTTATTGCCTGCACTATCAACCCTTCAGATCTTCACTTTCAGTGTCTCAAAATCAGCACGACACTCGCCCTCTAACTATGTCAAAATTTCTTGATCCATGGCTAAACTCAGCCAACCAATGCTCTGCCCTAAAATCACTGCTAAGGTTTGTGTATACTGTATGACTTAAATACTCATTGTGAGGCTACTGATTAGTCCATCTCACCGCATTAGTGGCGTCACTGAGCTAGAGTATCGGCTCCTGCGATTAAACTCCCCAATCGTCGTCATTAAACAGAAGTAGAATTTGTTGCTTAGCTGCGCCTCGAATCTTAGGATCGTTGTTTTGGCCAGCTAGACGAATGAAATTGTTTTGTTGGACAAGAAGTATAATCTAGTGTTCGAATAAGAGGCCAAATTAACTTCCAATGATTTTTGTAGTATTCTGAGCGCAGCAGCATATGCAAGTAGCTTTTCCTCCGGGTTTTGGGTTGAAATGGACTCTGGCGAGAAGTTGGACAAATATTTCTTTTGTATCTATTACGAAAGTATAATATGTCCTCAGGCCACCCGCGAAATAGTTTTGCTGTACGTGGCAACGAAGTTTGCCGAACGGGGAACTGAAAACCGAGTTGGATCTTCCCCCTCAACAAAGACTTATATAGGGGCGATACTCTACCCCATTGATGGTGGTGATGTGGGGAATTAACTAATGATCTCCTCACAGAAAGCTCACAATGAGCATCTCTCGTGAATTCTTCACCTAACTAACGTCATCGTTCAAACGAAAACATAACAGATTTCACAGTCACAGCAGTCACCCTCGGTGGCCTCTCATTTTGCTATCGCTCGACCGATTCTCATGTGCAGGGAGAGAGCCCGAAAATCGCAAAAAAACGTTATAATCCGTCATTAGCTCGAGACGCAGAGGGGAGGAAGAACTCGCGCAATGGGTGCCGAAATCTAGTCTTGTTATGAAGGATTTCCGCTTGTTTGACGTGATATGAGGCTCATGTTCATTCGAAGCCCGGATCGGAAGTTTTGTTGTTAGTGAGTTCGTATGAGAGTGATCTTCAAAATGGACGTCGAAGCAAGTCATGAGGAGCCTCCGAGCCCGGAACTTTTCTCCGACATTTCTGCGATTGAGAACGAAATTCTGTTGCGTCTGAACAATTCGAGAACTTTGCTTTCGAAACGTCGCCGATGCCGCGAATGCAAGCCGAAGTCGAAGTCCACGAACATCGGTGACGGATGAAGAAAACACCATCAGTCGCACCTTAGCAGGGCACATTGTGATCGAACATGTAAAAGTTATTTGTAAATTTCTTGTACTCATATTTAATCGCGCACATTTTTAAAGTGCTGGTGCGCCTCACGCGCCATAATGCCCAAGGAGGTCGAATGCTTGTGCTGCAAGGAGCTCTCAAAGCAGTCCCGAAGAACTGTAGCTCGAGCGCATTACAAACCACGTAGTTTTCCAACTTTTATGTCTTAATGCGACTGTCCTGAAGGTGCCACATTTTAAACTCCATACGCAGCGCGAACCCATGGGCGCCCATATTCACGAGTAGGTCACACGTATTCTTGTTGAATTATGTTAAAATTCGGGCGCTAAAATTGCCCTCATTCTGCATTAAAGTCGTTAAAACGCTAGTGAATGGCAACACATAAAAAGACAACACAATGCACAACTCTTAACTGCAAGGCAATATAGTCAGCCAGAGTTGTGTAATTATTAGCTCTGTGCTGTGTCTTATGTCGCCTCTCTATGTATTGGAACGCGCTTGGGTCTTTAGCGATATGAAATGTTCTTGGTGATCGGTTGGCTATTCATTTAGTCCACGTGGGGCGTCTGTTAAAGTGCACCAAAATCTCAGCACGCCGTATTTGACGCTCCTCGCGGAAGATGGCATGTCTCATACCCAAGTTGTCCACGGTTGGGTTCAATCCCGCAACCTTGGGAAGAATGGATGATGTACTGTGTGGGATTCGATTGTCCAAAATCTCCAGCCTGTAGCGGAGCATCTCCTACCGGCGATGTCGTACACGAAGGAACTATACCTATATCTTCTCTTGTGGGAGGCCGCGCTCAACTGCCCTCACTAGCAGACGACCCCGAGTATCGTGGGGTTATGTCTCCAATGTCTCTCGATCTCTCCGATAAACGCACGATTGCACGATTTATTGTACGATTTATCGGCAGAGAAACAGACCAAGCGGTATTATCGACATAAAATTTTGGGGCATAATTCGTCCTCTAACATCTACTTTAGCTTTCCGACACTGTTCTTATTTGTTGTATCTTCGTTACAAACCCCGAAGTTTACCTTTGCGAACCCTGTAGTTTCTCCGTGCGCGACACCGCCAATAGGGACGCGCTCCGACACTGGCTGGAAATTTCAGACAACCGTGTCTCAGAGAACCCGATTATGCACGCAACTACGTACATATATTACTGACAAATACGCATAGTTAGTATGTTCGAGTGAAAGGCGACTGTACAGTAAGCGCAACAACACAATTGGAGAATAACCGGCGCGGTATTTGCTGAAAACCTTATGAAAGATCGCGGTGTGCTAAGTAATGGTGTAATTAACAGCCTAGCTTTTCAAAATATGTCAATATTATTCTCATCCCAGTACGACACATTTTATAGTTCCGGCAGATGAAATACTATTCTTCAATTCTTGCCTAAGTGAAACTACGAAATGTATGCGCATTCTAGTAGTGCAATGATGCAGCCATTGTTATCAGCGCAATCTGCACATTGCAATGGGCACGTTTTGTTTCCAAAGAGTCGGAGAGCAAGGAGATCCGGAGGTTCTAAAAATATGCAGAGATACTTTAGTCAGTTTACAAACCAGTTACGTGTTCGATTAGCTTATTCTGAGCAGTTAATCTAAGTACTTTACCGACGAAGGCCAGCAAAACCGCAGCCAAGAGCAATGACGTCGACATCTTCGTGTTGAAAACTCGATGCACGTTCAACCTCTGCACACTGACTTGTTGTGTCAGTGGAACGTATGCGATACAGACCAATTCCCTTTAAATATCGCCATATGCATTTCAATGTACTGCAGTATCATATCACTTGTGTTACCCGTGGCATTATCACTACAAATAATTGCACCTCTCTTCCAAGCAACATTCTCTCAGATTGGATTCTCAGCGAGCAGCCACCTGTTTGAAGGGCTGGTACTTTTCCAAGCATTCTTTACTGCTTATACTATTGCCGCCGTCATATGTCAATCCGGTAGCAGGCAAGCTCTGCATGCACTGGAATTTACAATATGAATGACAGAAAATTCTGCTCATGGTGGTTGAAAAATCGAAAAGTCGAGGGAAAAATCGAAGCTACATTCGCGATCGTTTCGTTTAAGATGTCGTTGGGCCCATGCACTGCCCCGCATTGTGTATACCTCGAAATCGCCTTAGTTTTCCAAGAGACGACACCCAACACTTAACTTCGAGGGGATACTTCTTCAAGTTCCAACAGCTCTTAATTTTCGCATTATGGTTCCCTCAATTTCAGAATCTCTACTTTGCATACTCGTGAGTTTGAAAATATTTCGCTCTTTTTTATCCTACTGCTCTGTACATAGGCGACGAATGCGCGGAGGCCTTGGGGGTTTGAGGACCCAGGAGCATTCCCAGGGGAGGCTGTCCTCGCAGGGAACTCACCCTACTGACACTCAAAATGAACGTTTCGAGGGATATTCGACGAATCCCGAGTGAATTTGAAAACCCTGTAAAGATTTGGCTCTTGACCAGGAATCGCAGACATCCTGCCCGAACACATGGTGTCTGCGATTCCGTGTATGGAGGGGGCGATATCCCTAACTGAAGCATTGCGGCGAGAAGGGGGGAGGCTTTTGGCAGCAGCACCCACCAGGCAGATTCAAGCTCACCTCCTATGTCTCTGTGAAATACAATTCGGAACTTGATGCTCGTACACTTCAGTGATTGTTGTTGAGTTCCAGCATTCTTTTACATATGGCAAAATCTGAAAACGAACCTGGGTACCACTCAAACATGCCAATCGCGTGGCTCGACCGCCACCGGTTTCCGATGAAGAAAAAATATCATGTTTCCAATGAAGTTTTCTCTTCTTTTCTTTTTGCTTTTATGTTTGTTTTCGGAGGCGCATAAAACGTCCACAATGGGCTGCAAACGCTCGCCGTGCCGACAGCTGGAGCGCACTCGAGCGATCGTGGAGCGAGAACTGCCTTGCACGCTTAAAAATACAGACGGAACTGTCTGTAGATGATTCACAATAGCGGGTTTTAGTTGGCCTCCGAAAACTTTGCGACTCAGCGCAGTGCAGACGGCACATGAGCCGCGTGAGTCGAGGGAGGTGCTCCTGTACAACAAGTATCAAACGGCTGTAGGCGCCTGTATAGGCCCCATAATTTTCGAACGCATAGACTAGTTCGAAAACTACCGAGCCTTCTTCGTAGCTGCTTCAGAAAACCGGCCGAGGCATCAAAGCCGAGCGTGGGAACAAAAAAGTTACCAGAAAAAAAAGGTACCTTCTAAGCAGTGATGGGCAAAGTCAAGTAAACTATTAATTCCTTGCAAAAATATGGCCTTTATATACAGTTAGAAGTCCTGCAACTTCTAAATACTTGAAGTAAAGTATAAAGTGATGAAAAATTTACTTGAGATACTGATTAAGAACGCTCATGTACAACATGCTGTTTTCATGCCATACCTTATAGGTATTTACCGGAAGTAATGCGCACATGCATACGTTCAAATGCAACCATTTAGACAAATCAACATTGACGCTATCTGCATAAGCAAACACGCGGAAGAGTACTGCGAAACGTACGAATTCATCGACTGTGACAGGATTGCGAACTGGTTAAAATAGGCCAAGGCGCAGTGCTGTGAATGAACTCGAGAATGAACAGCGCGGTGGAGGGCCGTATTAATTTCCGGCTATCGTGCAGTGAGCTAGCAAGGCACACATAAGGATACCTCAGGTACTTGAAGTAAAGGAGAAAGTATTATTCAGCATAATTACTTGAAATAGAGTAAGAGTAGCTCAAAAGTACTGCTTCAGTACCGAGTACTTCAGGTACTGCCCCTGCTCATAAGTGTTTAGGATATGACGAGGATTTGCTTCTGCTTAAGGATGTCGTTCGGAAGAATCCTTTCGAGGAACCAACTAAATGGACGGATATTGCCACCTGTGTCAATGCGGAGACGGCGAAAGAAAGAAAGAGTACTTGCTCAACCTGTCAAAGAAGAAGGTTGAAGGAAACCTGCGTTGCGCGGTATGTCGCATCTGGCTCATCTTATGGCTGTGTGTCAAGAATTAATACTCAAGTGATTCACCTGCCGTCACATTGATCCCGTACACTGGTCTACTTACGTGCGAGCGTATATGCGGCCCAGCTACCCAGCGCTGCTATATGACGGCGCTTCTGTTGTTACTAGACTCCAGTGAACGGACGCACTGTAGTCCCAGTTTATAGGTATATTTAGTATTACTAGCCCCGCCTCTTCATTGTTCATCATCACTCTCATGATCATCCCTCCACCACACACGGCGTTGTCAGCCATCGTATCTGTGTCTCCTGAACAAGTCTGCCCTTATAGATTAAGACAGCCTTCACCACCGTTTTCGAGCGTTTATTCGAGCCCAATGTACACGCCAAACATATCGCGAAAACTGCTCAGTCACAACTTCACAACAGCCACAGATGCCACGAAAATCTACGGCTCTGTGGTTCAAGGTGATTGAACAACAACAACAACTTTATTTTTCACCTTGGAGAGTGGGGAGTTTCATCGCCACAGGCGATACTCTACCCCATTGCTGGTTGGAATGGGGGTAATAAAATAAGGAGCCCCTTCACAATAACGATCCAAGTCTGATGGTGTCCAGAAATGTCAGAAGAGCTTTGAGCGCAGAGCGTTGCTGGGCTGGATTGGGCCAGGGAACAAGCAATTTCGATAGGGAGAAAGGGCGAGAGTCCAGCTGACGAAGAGACTCGAAGAGAGTGGTTCGGGAAGGTTGGTAGTGAGGGCAATAAAGAAGAATATGCTCCAGATCCTCAAGAGCACCACTGTGGCAGCAGGTGGGAGAGTCAACTTGTCTCAAGCGGTAACGCCACTGAGCTGTAAAGGCCACATCGAGGCGCATTCGGTGGATTAATGCAGCATCTTGACGAGAGGTGTTTCGTGGCAATTTCGCAATAAATGTACACATTCCGCGGAGACACTCCACCTCGTCTAAATAGCGACTCCACTTAGTACTTTGTGCTTTCCGATATCGTTGTGACAACTATTTCTGAATTTATTTGTGATTTACGATTACTCGCTGGTGACATTGAGGAACACCCTGGTCCGCGAACAGTGGGTAACAGAGAGCCTGAGAACTCCATTTCAACTGAATCGACTGGTTTCAATGTATCCAACTGCACCGCTGAGTAAACTGGAAAATGGCCAGCCTCTTATATTGACAGAAATGAAGGTGATACAGGATATGCTGAAAGATACCGATGGTATGCTTGATGGCATTCAAAAAACTAAAACAATGTTGATCTGAAGCTCGACGGTATAAATGCTAAAACTGAAACGCGTGCGAAGGGTCTATGTGAACTTTCTGATATTTGTACTGATGTAGGTAACATTAAAGCAAAAGTGGATAGGATGGGCGGCGTGCTAACCAGGTTTCTTGAAAAGATTAGATATGTTTAGTATATCGTACGCTATCGCCCTTTCGTACGTAAGGGATAGCGTAGACATTTCTGCGACGGTTCATCACGTAGGCAACGGCGATAGAGTGCGATCTATTAGTCGTACCTTACGATTATTAGTTCGAAATGTCGCCCCCCACCCTCCCCCAGTAGTTAAGGAAACATTGTACTTTACGTATGTATGCCTATACTAGAATACGCCTGTGTTTTATGGGATACTCATACCCGTATTCACCAGTCGACTTAAACCATTGGTTTACTGACGTCAGGTTTAAATCGATCACGTGATCTCTCCGGCTATGAAGCGCCATCCAAAGGGTTGACCACAACGCATGCGCATTATTCGCATTGTCACGCGACGGTTGAGGGGAGAGATAAAGTAGCAGACGACAGGAGTGCGAGGGAGGGAAGGCTCCTGTTTTTTTTTATTTTTTTTATTATGAGGTTGTTACGGAAGAAAAGTTGAGATGGCGCTGCTGCAGGTGGTTGCGGAGTTGCGGATCAGGGTATCGGTAATCGGTGGTTAGATCTACCTCCGTATCTGTTAATGACAAGCTCCGCGAGATATGGTTGTTATGGTCGCTAAAAAGGTGTACATAGTCAGCGTTTGCAATGTTATTTGAAAAACAGAAGTAGGTATCCTCGCGGAGGTGATCGTTGTGCTATTGTCAGTGTTTGGTCGTCGATTGTGGTTGCGTGTAATAATTTCATCCGCATCGACCATCGCTTATTTATCGTCTGTTGTGCGATATATGTGGTGAACTGCAACGATCAAGATTGCCTCTCGATTGCGGGGGCATTCCTTTATACGCTTTCGAGCCTGGTGTCATGAGCGCAACGTGTGTGCAAGTGTTTGATCACTGTGGGCTATGTAAACAGAAAGAAAGTTGATGCAAGGATGGCCTTATGCTGCATGGGACTCCCACACGCACAACTTTTACAGTGTTATCGTTTTAAGAAATCGACGTGGTACTTTCAACGTGTCACAAACCTGCAACGCGTTAGATTATCTCCTTGCTGGCTGTGTTTCTTTGGAGCGCGACTGATACGGAAGACTTACTCAGGGTGCTGCCTTGTTTCCGTCGTCGTCCTGTGTGTGTCTGTGTATTTCGTTTGTTTGTTTAGCTCTGTTTTCGTCATGTTACCCAGGGCGTCCTTGCTTGTGAGCGTGGAAGTGTCGTGACCCCCTGTCAGTGCGGTGCGTTGCTGTGCTTAACTCTGACCTCTTATTTCTGCATTTCAGCATATCAGATTATTGTAGAAATCACTAAGCACTAAATTGATTGTTCTGTTCAGCCCACAAAGATTCATCGTTACGTTGTGACTGTCTCTTGCTCTGATGAAATTTCACGAAATAGGAACATACCTAATGTATATATTTGTCATTACAGTTACTGAGCATATTTGTTATTTGATATGATGCATTCAACATTGTTAAAATAAATGGCCACACTTTAGTGCCAGCACACTACGTCTGAACCATTCAGGATTTGTAGTTTAATGAGACCATGCACACAAAATACAGATGTTAAAATTAACCAAATATATCATAAAGAAGGAGGTGTTATACCAGTTTCACAAGTGGTGTTCAAAGGATAGAGCAAACAGGAATGGACCAAAGAAAACACATACAACAGCTGCAACATCAGCTACAAATAAGCCTGTGCTGTTATTTTGTTCAATAATTGCATTGTGCTTATTTCTTCAAGTTCATATATTATTGGGGGAACACTTTTATGCAACTGGTTCGGGACTTGCACATTTTCCATGCTCATTCTTTACAAGCTTCTCTTTCAACTTCATACTGGCATTGTAAATTTCACTAGCATTATCATCGCACCATTACATGCCAAACCACCACGACCACCAATGCTTAAAAACTCCCCCCAGCTCATGCCATGCCATGCTAAAATACGGCTGCCAAGAGCACATCATGCACTAAACAAGTGTAGCAAGGCAGGGTAGGTCGTACGAATTATGGTGTGTAGACAGCCAAAAGACGCGGACAGAAGAACAATGACACGGACGACTGCATCATGCACTACGCTCTGTGAAATCACTCCTTATCTAAGCTTTTAATTTAGGATTCCTGTTCAGAAAGAATTTGCGTTAGTGATGCAGTTAGCTATCGCTCCACCCTAACACAGATCACTCAACTTTGACTGTGAAATGACATAAGAGGCCCGTGTGATGCCATGAGAATGATAACTGCCACTGTATAATTGTGTAAACTTATTTTGTTAATTTTTATTTCACCACTTGCTTGCCATTTTTTTTAGTTTTCCAGTCATGGAATAGTTCTCTGACTATTTTCCCAGTTTTCCATGCCTTACTGGATTGCAGACATCCTGAGATATACACGGTGATTCAAGCAACTGGGCATTCGAGGATTACATGTTTGTGACCTGCCTCGACTAATTCTCGTTCTTTACATCGATGATAAAGCTCTGAAAAATTATTGCGCAGGCTGCATTTCTGCACTGTGTGGTTATGCAGTTTGACTGTACAGCTTTGTATTGAGAGATTGTGCTATTTCTTGAGAAACGACACAGTGGAATACCAAAGCAAGGCACACCTAGAGGTGCTCATTCTAGCATGAAATCTCTGTAGTAGCACTGATCATTGTCTGCTTGGTTTCTGTATTGATCTATAGCAGACAGTGACATGAAGTTCACGATGGACAAATATGCACAATGCAAATAAGCTCACACAAAGAAAGATGAAAGAACGAAACGAGTAAGTGTAACGAGCAAAGAAAGTAACGAGTGATGAACCTGCAGTCTTCAGGCAACTTCAGGAAATTAATACATGATGTATGGGGAAATGGTTCAAAAGATTTACCAGCACCCAAAGCAACAGTTTCACTAGTGCCGGCCAAATGCATTATGTTGGCGCCCAAGATAAGCATGTAATTATTTCGTTCCACTTTACTGAACTTTATGCTCCCCTAAGAAAATGAAAATGTGGGAGGAGAGGGGGGGGGGGGGTTCTGAAAAGGAACAGAAGTAGTGTGAATTTCCCGTTAAAAAGAAATGAACAATTTTTCACACTTAACAACAAGTTTTATGAACCTATGGTGAAGCAAGCTCTTACACAGACATGTTTTTCGTGTGTTACATGAAGGTCAGTTGTGTTGGGGATGGCATGGTATGTGATAGGCCTAAGCTAATGCCAGCCACATATTTGTATAGCAGTAAATTTTCTTCACATGTGACTTTGAAGATCTGCTTACTTGAAACAAAATAAATAACCAGGTGTGACACATATACAATCTAATGTCACAGGCATTTGGTGCCAGTCATTCAGTGAAACTAGTTTGCACGAGATGCCACATATTCTCCTGGTGACGATGAGGGGGAAGGAAGCTTTCCAGCGATAAATGTATGTCATGGTGTCGTGTATTGCAACAGCATTCAAGCACTGTTTCGAGTGACAGATCCATAGATGTTAAAACCATTTGTCGCTGATGACACATTCTTAGCTACATCCGAACTTTGTTACCGTAGTATTCCAATATTCTGTATACCCTCCACTCACTGCTTTAGGAGTGGAGTGCGAGTCAAGGCAGAGGAGAGCTGGTGTGAAATGGGAGTACCCATTCTGCGTAGTTATTGTACAGGACATGCCGTACGGGAAAAAATGTGGACCCTTAGCATGCACCTGAGCTGGTGTAAAGGGAACAAGTTGTAACATAGTTGAATGTACAGTAAGGTATTACACATATGCATATTAGAAGTGGATATTGGTTTGGTTCACTATTTTTGAACTCAGCTATTCAGAACGCGTTGAAGACGGGCAAAACACCAAATTAGAGGCATTGTGGCATTCGTGATAAATACAAGCATGATAGCAATGTGCATGCAGGAGTATATTATAAATCATGTAGCATGATTCCATAGGAATGTGTTTTCCCATTCTTAAGATGTACCTCTACAGGATAACAGACTACACAACAAGAGTGCACTGATCACACTAGTGTAAAGCTGCAGTGTTGTGGAGCAATTTTTAACAGTCCTGCCCACAGAAATGATGCAGAACAGCATGCATACATTTTAGCTTGAAAGAAAAGCCTTGAGCTTCAGGGGACACAAAAGGGACTCTGTTTTTCTGTTTAGTACTATATTCACACTCAACACCTGAGTACCTGTATAAAGTCTGTCGCCATATGACAGCTATCAACAACGTAAAAGGAGATGCATAATGTAAAAACCCCGAGACTAGGGAACACGAAGGGACAGACACAACAGACTTCGTGTTGTGTCTGTCCCTTCGTGTTCCCTAGTCTCGGGGGGGGGGGGGTTACATTATGCATCATCTTCACCAGCTCGCTTGCTTCCTAGCCATTCTTTCATTATAAAAGGAGAGATAGTGTAACATGGGTGCATGTTTACCCTGCTTTACTACTGTCATCAATATCCACATTGAACACGTGCACACAGAAGTTAACTATGCAGCCATATGGCAGCTGTCTATAACATAAAAGAACAATAGCTACTGTTAACATGGGACCGTGCTCTTTTCACGTTCTCGTGTGCTCAGTGTATATACAAACAGCTGCACTGGCAGGACAAATCTGTACCCATGCTAACAGAAGCTAACTTTCTTTTAAGTAGTTGACAACAGTCACGTGGCCATGTACAGTATTTCCATGCACTCATGCTACAGTTATGACAGAACCACATTTCCATTTTGATGTTGCATGTACCAGCTGGCTACTATTATAATTGTCAATACCATCTATTGATAAGTCTGTACCCTATGTTTTGTTAAATCTATCTGGAAGGTGTTATTATCAGTAATTGCAGTTGATCTAATTTTCAACTTCAAGTGCAATGCAATAATGAGCACAAGAGCTTAAAGTTTCTGTACACATTGGCATTGATTCCTATGCAATTCAGCTCTTGTGCAGTAAACCTCAGACATATTAGTGGAGTCAGCATGTGGAATGTAGTAAGGAGTTTTTTCCTTGTGCACCGTTGCTTACTTATGCTTTCACGTGACCTCACCATCTAATTGAGCAGGGTATCGAGAGTTCATCCTTGTGGAACTACATAATAGCCTTTATTGTCTGAATATAAACAAAAATCTCACGAATACAAATTGTTGTGACGAATGAGTCCACAACAGAGATTTTTTAAGAAATGATCTCCAGAATATCTGTGCTTATACAATGCACAAAAACAGTCATTGATTGGTTATGGTTATGTACCTGCAATAGTTAACCTAAAAAAGTAATGATGCATCGAAAAGGTCTCCAGCCTCCTTTAGCACACTGCTGTGTAGTGTCTTTTGCAGAAACAGCCCTACAAAAGCAGATCTACTGTTACCATAAAATAAATCAAAATAGAAGTAAGCAGCTGTCTTTTTGAATGTTTTCCAATGTAGCAGTTGTAACACAATACCTGAATAACTTTTTTTCATTGGTCTCCTCTGCTGTGGCATGCTGAAATAAGTAAAACACACATTTCAGTTTCATCTACGTGACTTACAAATCTATTACATGTGAATCCAGGGAAAATGGGGACCTCGTTCGGTTTTGCTCCAGTATTTTCATAACCTGGGAAAGCAAAATCTGCTCAAATTCCGTGTTCAGTGTAGTGCAACAACATGCATATTTCCATGCCTAGAAGTATCCACACAACAGCCGCAAGACGCTAATGCACTTTACGATCAGTTCTATTGCACGGTTAAAGGTCTCTGGAGATAAGACACGCTGCAAAGAGATGAGAGGTACTGGGACGGTTAATAAACATGCGAGTGGGTAACGCCCCTCAATTTCTCCATCGGGGCTTGCAACAACCATCTAACACGTTATTGCTCTTACTGTACAAAGAGAGGGGTGCTTACAGTGTGTATCACAGGAGATGACACTCTTAATAAGCGCCAGCACAAACAGCACTACGCCACTACGCTTTGTTTTTGAAGATGCACATTGAAGTTCGGCCATCCGCACGCTCTGTCGGTCCATTGGGTTGGTATCTGGATTTTGTCCAGTGGCACATGTCGATGTCACTCACTTTGACCACACTCCGACGGTGCTTTTATGTTTACCTGGCAAGAGCTTGCAATACCGCCTTCGAAAAACAACTGCTGCATTTCGTGATCCCGGTCAAGCGTTACGCCACTTTGCTTTACTAACCGCGCATTTAAACCGATTCTGCTTAACTTTTACCAGTTAGACTTCGAATTAGTGAAACATCACCTACCACAACCACTCTACGATAGTTTTTTCAGCACACGTTCACAGTTACAACGTACTTAGGCCGACGTTAAACTAGCCCCTCCCCTAGTTTAAAACACGTTCCATTCAAATACATGGGTCTTAAACCACCGGTTTAAGTAGCTTGGGTGGATGATCGAAATGGAATATTTGAAGGGAATATTCGTCCCATTGCGATCAAATCCATCTCCTGGGCGCTTAGGGCAACTATATCAATCAAAACTTACCGAAGATTTGATGAAAAATTCTTCGTGAACCGGGGATTAGGCCTACCGGCCACAACCGCTTCTGGCAGACTCTGGCGAAATGCGCATGCGCCGTGCAGGAAGTTCGCTATGTGCGGTGCCATTGGCTTCACAGCAGCAGGTTCTAGGGCATGGGGTGGTGATCCAGGATTGGCGAACGAAAGTCTCACGTGATCGATTTAAACTCGACGTCACTAAACCAGTGGTTTAAGTGAGTTGGTGAATACGGGTATCAGTGTTTAACTTCTATTGGTAAGCTCGAAAAAATTAAAGACGAGGCATTTAGGTTCACGATATGGCATTCGGGATAGTGTTTCCAAAATGGAGGACATGCTGGGTTGGGATTTGTTGTCTGTACGTTGAAGAAACTTGCGGAAACTACTGGAAATTTCTATACAGTATTTACCACAATCTAACTGCATTAGATGATTCCATATTCATTTCCTCCTATATACGTGTCATCCAGGATTGATCAAGCGAAGAAAAGAATATAGCACAAGGACTGATGTATTTAAGCATTCATTTTTCCCGTGGACAATAGCTCAGTCGAACGGTTTGTCTGCTTCGGTGGTTTCCGAGCAAAATGTCAACTTGTTTTATACTAAACTGTGCACTAATGGTTTTAAGGGTTACTTGTACGTTTATGTCGTGTTATTGTAATGTGTGTGTGCTGTATGATGGTAATATCATCTTTGTACCCCACCCCCTTACTGTAATGCCTGTTGGCGGTGCAGATACCCTAATAAATAAATACCATGCATGTGCAACCTCTGCGCAATGGCTTTCTTTTCTCGGTACAATGTATGTGATACAGATCAATTTCCTTTATATCCCCTTCCATATTTAAGCGATTTTGTATGCGCTCTACTTTCTCATCCTCGAGATTCGTCTTTCAGCCAATTCAGACGTACGGACAACAACAACAACTTTATTTTGAAATGAAATCATGAAATGGTGGAAATCATGAAATGGTTCATCGTCAGAGGCGATACTCTACCCCATTGCTGGTGGGGAGGTGGGGATAAAATAATGAGCCCCTTGACGATAACGATCGAAGTCCGATGGTGTCCAGAAATGTCAAAAGAGCTTTGAGCGCAGATCGTTGCTGGGCTGGATTGGGCCAGGGACCAAGCAATTTCGATAGGGAGAAGGGGCGAGAGTCCAGCTGACTAAGAGACTCGGAGAGTGCGGTTCGGGAAGGTTGGTAGTGGGGCAATGAAGGAGAACGTGCTCCAGATCCTCAAGAGCAACACAGTGGCAGCAGGTGGGAGAGTCAACTTGTCTCAAGCGGTAACGCCACTGAGCTGTAAAGCCCACATTGAGTCGCATTCGGTGGATTAATGCAGCATCTTAACGAGAGGTGTTTCGTGGCATGCGGAAAGCGAGCGTTGGATCAACTCTGCTCAACATATCTGGGGGAGAATGTCGGTTATCCATTGCCCGGAAGCCAGGGGTGTCACTAGGCGTCGCAGAATGGAACGGCGGTCTCCTCTCAGCAGAACAATACTGGTCCGTTTCCGATACGAGAGTGCTGCTTCTGCGGCGCTGTCGGCCTGCTCGTTCCCCACGACACCACAATAGGCTGGAACCCACTGGAGAACTAGCCTGTGGCCTGCTGCGTAGACAGTGTGGTAAGCCATTAACACATCTGTGACTAGGGGTGCGGATGGGCCTCGTATGCCGGAATTTTCAATAACTTGAAGTGCAGATTTGGAGTCTGTGAAGACTGCCCATTCCCGCGGGGTAAAATCAGCGATGTGTTGTACAAAGAAAAGGATGGCATAGAGCTACGCAGCTGTTGAGGAGGTTGAATGTGAAAGGCAGAGGTACCGAGAGTTTGAAGGTAGGAGGTCCGAATACGCTGTTTATTGTAGTCAATCTTTCAACGTCACAGACGAAGCAATATGACAAGCTACTTATGTGCGTTATATCTGTTAGAACTCTCTCTGTTCCTTGTGACATTACGAGTACGAAGAAATGTATGTCTCTTGCAAAACAATCTTTTTTGAAATTGGACTCGCAGCGAACCCAGAACAGCCACCTGTTTGAAGGTCGGATACGCACACCTGTTGTTATTAAAGCGCATTGCTTCGAGCATTTTTTTTCCTGCTGAGATTATTGGTGCAGTCAGATTTCAACTGACACACACACATAAACTCTGCGTACAGTGGATTAGACAATACGACAAATTTTCAAATTGGACAAATATGCAGGAGATGATGGCTGCACTAAAGTGCGTTATCGAAAATTAGATCGCCAAGTTGACACTGGGGCTGAGGAAGTCGAGGCGAAATCGAAGTGAAATAACAAAGACAGATCAGAACATATGGGGACTTTTCGGGGGTCGAAGTAGGTATAGAATGCAGTTCCCTTAAAGTGGAATTTTATACTTTGCAGTTCATTGGACCACTAGCACACCAAGCGTCCAACGAACGCATCGTGCGCAGAAAAAAGAAAATTCGCCTGAGCGCACAATAGGCTCGTTTAGTATATCGTACGCTATCGCCTTTGCGTCCGTATGGGATGGCGTTGGTGGTTGTGCGCACGCGTAAAACATAAAGAGGGCTTCGTAGAACCACCCCGCTGTCCTTTACATACAGCAAAAGCGATAGCGTACGATGCACTAAATCTATCTACTGTGTGACGTCTTACGAAAGCCACACACAGCGCACGGCGCATCCTGAAGGGTGTCAGGTTGTCGCCCTATACAGCGTGTTTTTTTTTTTGTTTGCTGTACTATATTTTTTATAAAACAATGTACGTATAAGGGCAGCATACGTGCCGTTTTCTCAGTTTCAATTCAATTTATTTTTATTTCACCAATCAGGTGTGGAGGCACGGACAAAAAGCTGTAAAGTACACTTAATAGTATAGTTTAGTCATAGTAGTTAGTCTTAGTAAGTAGACTTAGTAGTAAAGTTGATTTACACCGCCACGCGGACATCCTCGTGATGAAGAATTACCTACAGTTCATTAGTTAACTTTTTAGTTAGGGGATTTCGGGCGAACGCGAGATAGCAGAATGGGATGCAGCCCTCGTTGAAAGCAATTCTGGAACGAACGTAGCTACATACGTTACGTTGTTACAATAGTTACGTACACTCTTCGAGAAGATGTCCGCATGGCCGTGTAACTCAGAGGCACAAACGACATCTATATTACATATTCTATACACATTACATATCCATATCCATATTACATATCCATATCCTATATTACATGTATATCCTGGATACTAGAGCACATGGGCATTATCTTCCACGAACAGTCTAACCCAAGTGACAACACTGTGTTGTAGCGATTTCATTCCTCAGCTTCGTTCGAAGACGGTCTAGACGTGGTAAGTCTGCCTTGGGATGAGGGGAAGCTGCGTTCGCTGGGAGAAAACAAGACGCCAGAAGTGGAGCGCCTCCAGGCCATCACAAAAAAGTTGTTGCGGGACCAACAACAACAACAGATATATTCTGATGATGAACTGGGGGACCAGTCAGTGCTACAGTAATACGTTCAGGCTATACGGGTGTATCTGAGTAATGGTCATGCTGAGCGCGTTCCTCACCTTGAAGTCCATTTGGGGCCGGTATACTACATGCCACATCACGAGGTCATTAGAAGGAACCGTGAAACCACCAAGGTCCGCATCGTCTTTGTTGCTTCGTCAAAGGCATCTGGCTGTGTGTCGCTTAATGAAGCTATCCATTCTGGACCTAGTTTGAACACGGATGTGCAGGAGCTACTCTTGTGCTTCTGCACTTACCCGGTGGCCCTTATAGCGGACGTCGAGAATGCTTTTCTACAACTTGTATTGGATAAACACGACCGGGACTGTTTAAGATTTTTCTCGTCCACAGCAACCTCCTATGTGAAAAGGCCTTTATCCCCCTCCCCCCTAGGCACTTGGCAAATGGCTCATGTTCCCGTAGGCGCAAGGTCTAACCCATTCCTTTCGGCGGCAACACTGAGACATCACTTGCATTCGGCCGTAGACTCTCTACCGGAAACGGCCCCGTTGCTTGCCAGCAACTTCTACGTTGGCGATCTTGTTGTCGGAGTAGAAACTGTGCTACAGGCTACATCTCTCTACTGTGAAGCTAAAGCCATTTTGCAAGAAGGTGCCATGAAGTTAGTGAAGTGGTCTAGTACTGATTCTGCTCTTAAACCCATGTTTGAAGCTGATCGTGTCGTGCCTTTGACGAGCGCAGCCATGAAGAAAGTTATCGGTCTTGCCTGGGACACGGATTCAGACGAGGTGCGGTATGCGCTGAAATGGACCAGGCAGTAAATTTTGTGCTTGCGATCGGCGAAAGTCTGTCCGTCTTGTCCTTCGACTGGTGTCAGGGTTGGGCATATCGTACTTCCTGCCAAAAAATGTGTCTCGAGTAGCGTGGCATTAGGGTCTAGTCGAGGAGGTATTCATCAGTGCAGACGGTAGACTACGGTCCTGCCGGGTAAAGTTAGCGGGCGGCCGGAGGACGTTAACCCGACAAATTGAGCTACTTTACACCCCGTGATCCCGAAATTGTTTCGCGGGGGAGTGTGTTGAGGAAGATGACACCGTGACGTCACTATCAATCCTCCTGGTGATATCGCTTGAGCGAGACTTTTAATTCTGTTTTTTTTATTCATCGCATTAAACGGGTAGTAGTTCTGTTATCTCCGTGACTCCTTGGCTTTATTCCACAACATTATTTCATTCATGTTAAGTATTCATATTCATATCATTGGAAATCTATCAATGCGAATCTAACAATTGAAGAGCACAATAGATGAATGTGTGGTTAGATAGACAATGTCCAGATGAGCAGTCTATTAAAGCTAGCAATAGTCAACATTAGAAATCTGACAGTCATCAGACCACAACCAAAATATCTACAGAAGGAAAAAGAAATTAGGAGAAGAATCAGGCACGCCCAATCATAGCAATATCAATAAAAATAGCAATAATCGATACTAGAAATCAGAGGAACATCAGAATTTTTAGAGCGATAGAAGGCCGATGTTCACGTGCAACAAACCATTCAAACTATCCTTGCGACACACAGCGACCCGAGCTACGGTGAATATGAAGGAACAAGACAATTCATTTTCATTATAAACTATACATTTATGAAAATGCTGAAGAGCTAATGCGGAGCTGCATCCCTATCTTTTATTCATAGTGCGACTTTTCGTGTGCGTTGACATCGCATATAGATTGAGAGTTTTCGGTAGGACTCAGAAATTTTTGGTATGTTTTGGGACTCGCATAATCCAACTATGTTTATGTGTGACAAGTTTGTACTAATAACGTTTGTTGGAAATCGGATTCATAAATGAACTTTTACGATTATCTGGCCCTAATTGCTGAGATAACTTACGCACCAAATACCTGAACCTTCCAGTTTATTAATGAACGTGCTCCTTGTTTGGCCAGCGCCTACTAACAGTCAATATTCCGTTTCTATTGATAAATATCTCGCATCAGTTCCTAACTGAACCTATTCATGGTTCTCACACTGCACCACGCTAAACAGTCAAAAAGTGGTCTTCGTTATCTGTTCTTGGTTGCGATGTGCGGAATTCAATACAGTAAACCTTACAATATATGTTGACAAGGAAGCCACACTTCATCTTTCAATTATAATTTCTTTATTTTTATATTGAACACTTGTCTATGAAGTGATCTTACAAGCTCTGAATGTTTGGATTATCATCCTTGTGGTGAGTATAGTAATGAATTGAGAGTGTACTAAATAGTAGTTCCTTATGATGGGTCGCTTGAATTCAGCATTCACTGCAGCAGTCATTGGCCTATACCTCGTGTCTTCGTACCGGAAAGTTTTCCTTCAAATATTTTCTAGACATATGCTCTACCTGTTTCAGCTTTGCACTGATTTCCCGTTTGAGAATTTTAGTCCCAGTGTCCCTGCTAGTGGTTCTTTAAGCGAATCAAACATACGAGGCGTGTACAGAAGAAAACCTGACTTCTTAAACGGTGCGCCTCCCGGAATACAGAGGGCGCTCGCACACTGTGCACGGTTACCGGTGTTCCTGTGCAACGGACGGCTGTTCATTTGAATTCTCTGTGACCGTTTGTTGTCGAGTTAAAGTCAGTGGACTACACGCACACCTAAGCTTTTCGTAGCATTTTTTTACTGTTTAGGAATGAAAGAGCATGAAGAGCAGCTTGTGTGTGAAATTCTGTTTCAAACTCGGCGAGAACTTCATGGAGATGTTTCAGTTGATTCGCCAAGCGTACGGAGAAAACTACATGAGCAGAACACAGTGCCACGATTGGTTTAAACGCTTCCAAGAAGGTAGTACGTCAGTCACTGAAGATCGGAGGCCTGGATGACCATCCACTTCGACGGATGACAAAATTATGCAGAAAATTAATCCCGTGATTCGCGGAAATGGCCGGTTAACGGTGCGGGAGGTCGCTGATGAGGTGTGCGTCAGCGTCGGGTCGTGTCAGCAAGTTTTGTCGCGTGGTTGGAACGGCGCGGGAAGCTAAGAAACCGTGACGCAACCAAAACTATTTACCTGCATGCGAACTCGACAGAAACGAACAGTACTTTGTACTGGCAGGCCCAGAAAGAGGGTCGTGATAGTTCATATAAGCTTGTTTGGACTAGTAATGAAGTAATGTTTTGTAAGGAAAGCGGTTGGCTGCAACTTCGTTCGTATAGAGTCACTCAACAGCCTTGAAAAATTGTAGAGTTATAGACTACGGTTTGTTTTGTGATTATACTCCATGAATTGTGGACCGATACTGCCAGACAATCTACGCCACTCTATCAGTAGTTGTGGCTTAAAACTGTTACACGTTAATTTACAAAGTGCCACCAACAAAACAGAGAAAATTGAAAGTCTCCTTCAGCGATGTGCGTCTTGTTTCGGTATTCTTATTCTCACGGAAACATGGTTCCGTACTGAAGAAGGCACTTTATATCTTCCCGAATATCATACATTTTTTTCTTAATAGCACCTCTAGACGACGTGGTGGAGTTGCACTCTCAACAAAAAGCAAATCTTCCTTCTTAGTAGAATATAGTGTGTGCACTCCGGACTATGAAGGGCTTTCCTTGATTTCCAGGCGTAATGCGTTCTCTGTCCCGTATCGTGTTTCTCACGGTGATTTCTCATCGCTTTACTATTCACTGAGAACTTGATTTATTTTGCTTGATAGATTTGCTTGATATAACTTGATAGATCGCTCCTCCGTACCTTATCCATCTTACTACTCATTCATCTTTTGTGCTTTGCAATTGATTGATTCGTATTGATAAATTTATAATATTATGAACTTAGAATAATTAACTTGGAAGAGATAATCTGTTGGTCTGCTTTATCCATCCTGTGTTGTGCTGTTCAGTTGATAGCGTTCGATTAATATGAACATCTAATACTTAATTCCTCGCATCTATTTGCATTCACTGTGTATGTTTGGTGCATTCACTGCGTATTGGGATGTTATCTATTATTTGCCTGTGGTAGTCCGGAATATCTTGTAGAAATTGCTGACACGCGTATGGGGACCGAATATCTCCTCATCCACCTGTTTCCCTGTTAGTGTAACATTCAAAGATTCGTTGACTATTGCTAATTGGTTGGGATTGGTTGCACTTGAATCTATCCTTCTGTTGATCTCTGTCGTGAAGATGATGGTCACATACAGGAATCTCAGACGTGCTATGATAAAAATTGTGACTTTGATTGTCATCATATTGATTAAGAATCTCTTCTTCAAGTAAGGGATGTGTCTCTTGTCATAGAATAATTATTGCTAGCTTTGACATTATTCTTCAGATAGTGACATAGTTGTTGTCAATGTTAGGAATAGTTCTTGTTGTTGTTTGTTTTGATAGATTGCTTGAGTCTCACTCCTCTGCCCCTATGTCGATTTCTTGGTGACTGTCTAATGTGCTATAACAGATTGGTTGTAGGAGGTCAGCTTCTATAATAAATAATAATATTTGTTAGCATTGATTTCATTTCTCAGATATTAAAATAACGTTGATAGTTGTGATACAGTAAAGTGAGTGTTTCGTTGGATGACCCATTGCTGTTGGGTTCTGGGATATAGAGTAATTATTGTTAGTTCTGATTTTATTATTTGGATATTATATAAATTGTTGTGTACATAAGTTATGTATGTTGCCTGTTGCTACTGACCCTTTCACCTATTTGAGCTGATTGTGATATTATTGATATATAATGATTATATATATAATAATTGATAATGATTATATATAATAATTATTCCTGACTTTTCCTTCTGCTAATGTACCCTTACACCTGCGTGCTAATTGGCATTAATTAAATATTTTCACATGTAGAATTTAATTAATTCTGTTTTGGCGATGGCTTTCTTGTTGTAATCAGTAAGTATGCTCTTTAATATATCTGTTAAATAAGAAGGAGGAGACGTGCTTAAGGGTGGAGTGCCTAGAGTTTAATGACAAGGAAAAAGCTATGGTAGCCACGATGGCGGCAGAATGTCTACACCGCGAGCCCATGAGATGCGGGCCAGGCGCCGGATTCACAAAGACGAGCGTAATATTTGGTACGATGTCGCTGTTTACGAAGCGCGTAAGATAAAGTCGTAAAGTGGATTCACAGCGCGATCGTTGTGGAGAGAGAAGCGTTCAATCACGCAAGTAGGCAAGTGGGTGGTTTCAGGTCACATTCAACAGTGACACAAGAACGGCGGTGTCCGAGAGTATGCTATTGCTATAGCAACTTGACGTGTTCTACCAATGAGAGCCCGTCTCCCTCACGCGCCTTGTTGTAAAGCTAACTTACGTTAGTTGTCATGATGGACGGTGCCGGTAATGGCAGTACGGGGACAGCGGGACCTCCTGCGTAACGCGCTCGGCGGCCAAATTTCACTGAACGGGAAATTGAAGCCCTGGTAGCGGGGTATCAAGTGAACAAAACTATCATCGATGCCACTGGCGATGGCCCGCAAGGATCCCTTGCGAAGAGCAAGGCATGGGAAGGGATAACCGAGAGCGTCTTCGCTGTGTCAGGAATCAAACGGACGACGGCAGAGGTTAAAAAAAGTGGACGGACGACAAAAGTGCCAACAAGAAAAGAGATAAGGATTCATTCGTTGACCGTATATATGTATAGCGACAGTGATGTGTACAGCTTGCGAGGTACATCGGTGAGGCATGCTTTTGAATATGCAATAGTTTCGGTTTAGAACTCGTGCTTTGTTAAACAGGGGCAAGCGTTATTCGCAGTCTCGTAAGGACTGGAGGTGGTGCCGCCGACGTGCCGCCCCTTACACCACTTGAGGAACCGAGTGGTTGCCCCTTTGGACGCGAGCACAGTTGCCGGCATCGACGGTAGCTTCGACATTGGGGTAGGAGGACGTAAGTTGCTTTTGTTAGATGGAGTTTTCACCACCTAACATGTTTTTTTCTGTACTGTGTGTTTTAGCTAACGTCGTACTCGACTACGACTACATACAGCGCAGGGGTAAGTGACGTGCCTATGCGGCTTGTGAGTGACCGCTCATACGCGCATTCGTCGTACATTCTCTACACACCACGTGTCCTTTTTGCAGGCTCCACCTCTTGTACTACTGCATCAGGTTTTTCTGAGCCCGTTGAAGGTATGTAATCTACAGTCTGCACTGTACCCACCAACCATTTGTGTGATGTGTGTATATGCAGTACCTGAGGAAGAGGCAAGGGTGCACCAAACAGAGACTGCTACGCCTTTGACTGCACATCACAGAGGTTAGCATAATTACATAGTATGCCTGCACGTCACACTGTCTGGTTGGTGTAATACTGAGATGCATTCGATGCCGAGGCAGGGAGGAGACCAATAGCAGGAACGGAATTTATTTCGCACACATATCACAGATGCTTACGAAAATGCCATCGTAACAAAAATGATTATACATAGGATGCCAATATCATCATTAACTGAACTGTGATATTCGAAGGTGGAAGCTCGGCACACTGAAATTTTTCGCACCAGCATGATCCATATCTTCTCTTATTGCATTATATAAGATTTTCATATATTTTTTTTATTCAGGTGCTTCCCGTTCCATGTCGAGGGTCAGCAGCGCAGAGGACATTGCACAAACCCAGCGAAAGATTGAGGGACACCTTGCAGCACTAGTCGACATATTGGGCAGGATTTTATCCATCCAAGAGTACAAATGTGGTGTCAAGACGCTTCCTGCAGGAGCTGCCCAAGTAAACAGAAACATAGATGAAAATGTTACATTGTAAATGTGTACTACTACTCACACAGCAAAAACTAACACAGTTTTATTAGCGGAACAGGAGTAGGGCCACCCCAGTGGGGGCACTTAGGATAAGTAATGGCCGAGAGTGTCGGGTATTCCACTCTTGGCAGATGGTATCCCAGCATGGAGGAAGGAAAAACGCATAGAGAGCAGCAAGTTTCTTTGCTTGTGGTTTTCGGTAACCGATCTTTGCAAATAATTGATCCTAACATGATATTAAAGTGGTAGGTAATATTGCTACATAAAATTGAAAGCTATATTTGTTACTGGTCTTTTATCAACTTCTGATTCAAAGATATCCTCCATGTGAGACTGAATAAGGCACACATCGATTACCAAAAGCCACAAGCAAATAAACATACCTCCCCTAATCCCTATGCCTCTTTCCCTCCTAGATGCCGGGATGCCATCTGCTTAGAGTGCAATGACCGACACTGTCAGCCACTGCCTGTCCAGGGTGCCCCACTAGTGAGACCCACTGCTGCCCTGCAGCTTGAAACTGTTACTGCAACTTTGGGAGAAGTAGTACTTTGTACAAGCTGTATATACTCTGTACAGTCCAGCCATGTATAAAGCTACCATCCATTTACTTGAAGTCACTTCTTTTAGCACGTGTATAATCGCGTGACTGCACAAACCAAGAGGGGACAGCACAGCAAAGGGAGGGTGAATAAGTTATCTAGCAACATTTCGGCATCTCATTAGGTGAGATGATGTCAGTTGGTAAGAAGAATGTCCACAGGAATTAGTGCACGAGGGACTTCATGTCATTTATAACTAGAGCCTGAAGTTTTCATGAAATTTTTTTTTTTCAAATTTGGAGGGCGAAAATTGAGGAAATGAACATGTACTCTAACTTCGTGTGAATTGGAGTGGAAGAACTTCCAGTATGCTAAATTCGAGGAGAAATGAGACCTTACTACTCATATGAACTGTATTGGCTTGATACAAATGGTGATATGACTGCATTTGTTGCTAAACTATCTAGTGTGCATTCCTACAGGCGGTTCAGTAAGGGCAATTTGCTGGGTAACCATTAAGTTTCACCCAAGAGAGGCAATGTTCAATTCAAGTAAGAAACGGGTTAAATTCTCAAAACTTCAGGCTCCATTTATAATCGACGGAAAGGTTTCAAAGTCTTTCTCTGCTGTGCCACATCCTGGAAATACCTCCAGCCAGTGGGGTGGGAATTCTGCAAAAATAGAGTTCACTGTACGATGGGACACTCTGGAAGCTGTTGAGCATTTCTTGAGTTATGTGAAGACCCGTGCCACCAGGCAGTCTCGTACTGAAACCCCGGAAGGCATGTCTCGCACTCCTGACTCCTGTGGCTCTTCTTCTTGTATCTCTGGAAGGAGTATGGCACACACAGTGCTGTATGTAAAGGTATCATTATGCTACACTTTTACACACACAGCCAGAGGATGCTGCTTCTGTGAAGGTTTCAAAGCATCAGCACTGTGTCGCTTGCACAAAAGTTACGTTGTATGTTAAAACTTACCAACAAGGGTCAATCAAAGAAATATTGTGGCGGATGGAGTAGTTATGGAGGACACTGCACACCACAGTGATGCTGCAGCATGACTTCAGAGGGTATAGAAGGCACCCTCCCGACTTGTCAAGACAGCGAAACCTACTTTTCAGCAAGCCAAATGTATACGCTCAATAACATGTTGGGTTGTGCGATGAGCCTTATTGTACTTCTCTTCTGCGGTAGTTGATGGTGCCTGGAAAGGTGTCAGCAGCCATGGCTGTGGAGGGTAACCTGAGTCACCTAGTAGTAAGGATAAGCATAATCATTTAATGTGATACCTACTAGAATGCGCTTACCTAGATTCCTGGCCACCTAGCAGTGAGTTGTGTAATTTCGCAATCTGCATTGCATACTGCTTGCACATTCACTGAATAGAGGCCCTTCCTGTTGCGATAGGCTGCACGGAGCTCACGCTTAGGAGGTTTGACACACACGTGTGTACAATCGATGCACCCAAGATCCTTTGGAAACCCTGCAATGTCGAGAAACCCTGGGGAGATCAATAGAAGGTCACATTACAAATGAGCGAAGGTGATGTTAGTAGTAATATAATTCTGTACGATCATGCGTGTGCTGTGATGCTTGTGGGTCGTTCAAACATATTAGAGAGAGAAAACTTTTTGCAATAATTTACATCCTTCGCAAAACTGAAGTGCGCATGTCGTGTAGCTGTGCATCTCAAGCATATCGTTACCTAACAAGGGTTTAACAAAATTACCTAAAGTTGTTTGTAGGACTTCAGTCGACGTTCTTGGGAACCTTATTTGCTCGTTCGCCAGTTCGACGATCGCTTTCGTCACCCCATTAACTATACGGGATGTGCTGCTCTGACTGACAGACGCCACATCCCCGACGACTGACTGGAAACTCCCGCTGGCGTAGAACCGAAGCGCCGCAAGCACTTGCACATCTACTGGTATCGCATGGCACCGTGCTGTTGGACGCCGTAAGGCCTGAGCCAGTATGTCGCGCAGGCTTTGTACTGACGCGCGTGGGAGACGATAGTATCGTAGGAGATGGCTATCCGGTATGCTTTCCAGAGCTGTCCTTGTCTTGAAAACGCGTTCACGGCGTAAAGTCCTCCTTGACTCAATCTCCACGGCTGCTATGTACGCCGCCATCTTTGCTCGTAAGACTGTTCGGTGGCTCTCTTAGGATTTCGTTGTAACTTGCAAGAAGTTTACGACATGCGCGCTTCGTGAATCCGCTATTTGTCGCAACTTTTCCTTACGACAAACTTGCGAGAAATTTTATCGTAAGGTGCTTTTGGGAATCCGGCCCCAGAACCCTCAACTTCTTTTACACTCCCCCAACAAGAAAGTGAGTCAGCCCACAAGACTGCTTCCACCTCGGGCATGGATAGCGTGGCTCTGACGCACGTGAGCAGTCGTGCGGCAATGACAGCACTCATGAGTTCTACTCTGGGTAGCGAGACATGCTTCACAGGAGCAACTCTGCTCTTAGCTAGCAGAAGGCTCGCCTCAGAGAGGCCCCTGTCTCTTTCGCTCAGTAGATAAACAACAGCGTCATACGCTTTCGGGCTAGCATCGCAAAACATGTGCAGCGTTTTGGATGCTGCGGCAATTGATGTAGAGTCCGATAGCGTCCGAGGTATCGAAATTCGAGAGATCAGCGGAACTTCCTGGCACCATGACAACCACGTTCCCATCAGATCTCCGAGGAGACGATCATCCCACTGTATTTTGGAAAGCCAGATGCTCTGCAGTAAAATCTTGATCGTAATCACAAATGGCGCTATATAGACCAGTGGATCGTACACACGCGGTTCCGTCTGCAGTACGCAACGTTTAGTGTCGGTCCTCTTTTCAAGAAACTTGGAGATGGACTTCGGGGAATAACGCAACTCGTCAGTGTCGACGTCCGAGAAGAGCCCTATAACACCTTCCTCAGCGATGTATCCGGCGCGGACGTTGTCCCATCCGCTTCGAAGGTACTGCGTAACGCTGCGCAGTTGCTGGTCCGCTTCGCCTGCTTCATACCGGCCTCTCGAAGGATCTGTCGTGCCTGATGGTATAGCGTTAGCGCCTCTTCAACAGTGTCCAACCCGACAACTAGGTCGTCGACGTAAAAGTGTGACGCAAGTAGAGAAGCAGTCAGAGTATCAGTCGGAGTATACGTTGCCTCTACAGACTGTAAGTGATGACGTGTGGTGGCTGCTAGCAGAAATGGACTCGACTTGGCACCGAGAGGGACACGCGTCACCCTCCAAGTCTCAACTGATGGTAAAGGTTCGCCGTTCTTTGGAGTCGTCGAGTACCAAAGGAAGCGTAACCAATCTCTGCCAGCCTCTTCCAACAGGATCTGCAGAAACGCCTTTTCAACGTCCGCTGTTACAGCAATTCGAAAGGCTCGAAATTGTAGCAGAAGTTCCAGGACGTCCGGGCTCAAGTTTGGCCCAGCATGAAGCGTTTCGTTGAGCGAGAGACAACCGGGAGCCTTTGATGAGGCATCGAACACTATCCGAACCTTCGTTGTCTCTCGGTCTCTACGAATGACTGCATGATGAGCCATGTAGTACAGTGGTCCTGAAACAACTGCAGGGTCAGGCACTCGCTCGGCATGATCGTTCTTCAGGTACTGTCGTATCGTTGAGTCGTACTCATCCATAACTGCTTCGTCGGAGAGCAATTTTTTCGTTATCCTTTGGAGTCTCTGTACGGCTAGGGCCTTGTTGTCACCCAGTAAGAAGCTTTTGCCTGGATCTCTTGGGAACCGCACAACATATCGACCGCCGCAAAGCTTAGCAGCCGCACGAAATTCTTGAAGAACAGTGCCATCTGTATCGTTGGATCGCTGCCGATCATTAATAGCGAGGTGTTCTAGCTCCCAAAAGGCTTGCAACTGCAGATCAATCTATCGGTCCGGTTCCTCTGTTTGCACGCCAATCCTCATCACTTCTACCTTATTCGCGGATATGAAGCGAAAAGCGGCCTGCACCGTCCACCCGAACAAAGTTTCTACTGCTACCAGGTCTTTCGAGAATCGCACGGTGCTTCCGGTGACGACCTTCCAGTAGTGATCGGATCCAATTAGAACCCAGATGGCGCTGGAAGGGGCCGAAAGCTGATTGGCTAACTGGAGCCCCATTCTCTTCAGTTGGCTGGATATGCCGAGGGCACGGATGGAAGCCCATCGGAACAGCTGTGCTCGTACTCGATGGCGTTGATTACCACACTATGAGTAGAAGATTGACTGTGCAGTGTGCGCTGGACACTGTTGTACTTTGTGCGGCAGGTGGTTTTATTGCCCAAGATGTGGATGGTTAACTCCTCGAAGCCTACCGAGTGACATCCAACGGCCAGTGAAACGTCGCGCCAAACGAAGCTTCGCTGGCTTCCTCCATCCAGCAAAAGGCGGACTAATTGCTTGAGGCCGTTTGAGCCCTCGAGCCAGACGGTGGCTGCCTCCAGCAGAACCTCGGAGCCGCAGTCATACTTGAACGCCAAGTTGTCCGATGAAGATGACACCGAAGTGATGACGTCATCTGCAGCCGCATGTGCGGCTGTAAGTGGCGGCTGGGTGGGAGCCTGCGGCTCGGATGTTGATGTTTGCGGACACAGCTGTGTGAGGTGACGCTTTTTACATCGCTGGCACCTCATCTTCCAGAAAACTCGGCAATTTCTTGACAGGTGTGACCGTTTCCCACAAAGGAAACAACGGCGTTCACGACGCAAAATATTCCGGACCTCATCCTGAGAGAGGCGGCACAACCTTCCAACGGGTGGACTCTGGATTGGCACAGTCCAGCAACGAATTGGCGTCCATTGGCAACGAAGGTCTGCTACTGCAGCCGTCAAGGACGAAGCAGAAGGCGGTAGGAAGCGTTTGTCTCTGCTGTTCCTAGAGCTTCCCGGAGCGTCATCCTTTAGGGAGTCCGTATCTCGACGTGCTCGTTCACGGCAGCCTACTTCAGTTTCGATGAAGTCCAGGAGCGTCGAAAGCACATCAGCAGTAGCACCAGTATCATCCGGCCCTTTTGACTTGTAGTACTCGAGCTCCAACTGTCTGGGAATCTTGCGCAACAGTGCTCGGTGAATAACGACTGCGTACTGCGCAGTTTGCAGTCCCAGACCCTGGAGATTCCGAATGCAAATGTATACCGCGTCGTGCAGAGTTCGCAACACCGCCGCGTCATCTATAGACTTGGAACCTTTGATGTCAAAAAGTCAAGTTTAGATGCTGGCTGATCAGACGGTCAAACCTTCCAAATCGCTTGTTTAGCATGCCGACTGCTGTTGAATAATTGGCGTCGGTGATCGCCAACTCTGCGATGGCTCGAGCCGCCGGTTCTGTGAGAAGAGATATCAGGTAGTTAGGTGGAGTAGTACTGTCTGTGCTCGACGGTACAGCAGGAGATGGCAACACGATTGAGGCCAGAGCGCTTCTGACAAGAACGGTAGTTTCTGTTATGGGCTCAAGATACCTGTCGCAGTCGTCACATTCGCCTTCCAGCAAACCCTCAGGGATGACAGCCTGGATCTCGCGGTTGAGTTCCAACAGAGTATCCGCTTTACCTCCCAGAAAGCTATATTTAAAATTGAATTGATCACCATTGAGCTGCGTCGCAGCCAAAATAGTCCTGATGTCGGCGATGGTGCGAGTAACCGATGATCTCGCGGACTTCGTTGCTTCTTGAGCCGCTCCAAGTCTTCTAGCTGTAGCACCCTGTAGCTCCTCTCTTCTGAGCAGTATGTTGACCGAGAAGCTCCCAGGTTTCGGCACCAATGTTAAATAAGAAGGAGGAGACTTGCGTATGGGTGGAGTGCCTAGAGTTTAATGACAAGGAAACACCATGGCAGCAACGATGGCGGCAGAGTGCCTACACCGCGAGCCCATGAGATGCGGGACTGAACACTCAACTTCTTTTACAATATATTTTGGATTGCATTGTGTTTCTTGTTTTTTCTCTCTTTTTCAGGTGTGAAGATCTTTCGGCTGGGACCATAAATGAATTCAAAAAACGGAAAAGGCGCGTCGTGTCACCATAAACAATGAGAAAGGGCAATGCACACAAGCTATTTTCCATCGCTGCACAACCGTATTAGTACCAGCATAATGACCTCGAAAGTACTTATCATTATTTGACATTTTGACATTTTGTTTTATTTAAATGTGCACATAACGGCATCGAGCCTTGTAATGTTACACATTGTAAACAAGAAGCATCCCAGTAAAATCAACATCAGACATTAGAATCAGTCTAATAGCTTAACAGAAATCCTGAATCGAGAAAATTTGTTAAAAATATCAACATCGTGTGGCATATGGTTGTAAGCAATTTGCAACCTGGATTATGGTAAAAGCTTCAATTGATTTAGTGGATAAAATAGCGAAACCTGTCGGGAACGTCTAGTCGGCACATGAAATGCTAGAGCAGCAAGGAAGTCCCTACAAAATGAGGCACCATTAACAACTTTAAAGAAAAAGAGAATATCACGTTCGTGTCTGCGGCTAAACAGTGAAGAAATACCAAGCTTGCGCAACAAAGTTTCATAATTATAATAACATGTACGCCCCAAATATCTGTCGTAAACAATGCGGACAACGCGTCTCTGAACATTTTCAATTTTTAACGAATACGTGTTGGGGAGACACAGATGTCACTCTTCGTCTTGCTTCCAATGACGCCGTTCCAGCAAGGTATATCTAATCAGGCAGCGCAACTCCCATAGTCCCCTGTGTCTTCAGAATGACGCCATGATAGAGACAGTCTACGCCATCCATCCGTTGCGCGGACTACTACGATTGTAAATAAATGACGTCAGAGATGACGTCAGCAGTATGAATAATAAGTAGGCATAATTAGCCAGTACGTTCATATTCGCGTACTTTGTTTGCGTTGTATTCCCTTTTCCTCACCCAGGCAACAACACCAGACGAGAACACAGAAAAATAAATCATATCAGGTTTAATTAAACATATCAATTCAAAATACATACCGTTATCAGAGATTTTGACAACTACAAAGTGAAGGGCATCGTGATGACCACACAGAAATTAGGAAGGTTCACTTAAGGTCCATTTCTCACCTAGAGCTATACGTACACGTAATGATTAGACGTTTGCATTTATTCAATGAGTGGCCATTATGTGTACAATGGAACAAAACATGCCATCGTTGGTGCACAGCTGATTCCTGCTAACACTCACGCTATCATGGCCGCTCGCACCATGACAAAGTTTTTTTTCGCGGTGCCAGCAACAGGGGATGCATTGTATTCATCTGTTCACACGTGTAAATCTTGGTCTACATGTCCCAGATGTGAACGTCGCTTATTGGTTAACCCAGAAAGTGTACGAACTCCGTATTACAATGCACGGACACACAGCGCGGATACAGAGATGCACGGATAAATACGCCCACTGTGACACATGCGCAAAGCGAGCAGGACACGGAAATGTACACGGGTGATAGATGACTTCGCATATGTGCACGAGTGGGGCAACAGGAAGTTCTTCTATATTGAAATTATGAATAACCTATTAGTGCACACACAAGCCATGCCCATATTGCCCATTTTTTTCTGTTTACAATCGTACCTCTACTACCAACACCCAGGATCGCTCGCGCCACATGCTGGTAGCTTTACCGATGGGTCTGGTTTTGTATTTTCGCTTGTTTTCGCTTGTTTTCGCTACCAGTTTAGATATACCTTGGTTCCAGCAGAGGCTGCCGTTGTGCTCTGGATACGACGTTTTGATGGGAGACGACGAAAGCTGCGCATCGTGCACCTTCCTTGCCTGGAGTTCCTGTTATCCTGGGCAGAGACTTCATCATCCGGCAGAAGTTGGCGCTGGGCATGCCCAATGAAGGATATATGTACCACGGCTCGTCGGGATTTTTCCGCTTCGCCGCAGCACCGGACCACTGCACAGCACAGCAAGCTGTGGCAGGGTCCGTTGAAACGTCCGGGCTGCCGACTGTCCTAGGGTCATTCATTGGTCCTGAGGAGCGGCGCCGTCAGCTTGAACAAGTACTGCGACAGTTTGACGGTACCTTTACGGGAAAAACCAGGTAAGTCGTCTGTGTTACAGCATAGCATAGACACCGGTAACGCTAGACCCTGGCGTTGTAATCCGAGACCATTGAGTGTTCATAAGCGTAATTTGTTAGACGCTGCTCTTGACGAAATACTCCAAACCGATGCAGTTCAAAGGTCCCAGAGCCCTTGGGTCTTTCCTATTGTCCTGGCTCCGAAACATGATGGTACGGCTAGGTTATGCGTCGACTACCGTCAACATAACACAGTAACTGTAAATGACTCACTTCTTGCTTCCCCGTTCAGAGCAGTGGTGCCACGGAAGTTGCGTAAGTCTTTCATACGTTACTTTCATGATTCCCGTCCATCAAGTCAATCATGTATTCCCTGGGCAATGCAACTGTGTTTTCAACGCTTGAGTGTAGTAGAGGATTTTTGCAAGCCCAAGTTGTCCCGGAGGATATCCCAAAAACAGCCTTTACGTGTCATAGAGGCTTGTTCGAATTTGTACGAATGCCTTTCGGTCTGTCTAATTCACCCGCCACTTTCCAACGGTTAGTGGATACAGTGTTTGGAGATGCGAAGTACAATTTCGCAATGGCATACATGGATGACGTCGTAGTCTTTTTTAGAAATTTTCCGGAACACTTGGAACACCTGTCAGTCGTCCTTGCAAGGATGAACGAAGCGGGCATAACTATCAACCCCTGCAAGGCGCAGCTGGCCTCGCCTAGGATTAGCCTTCTCGGCTTTGTAGTGGACGGAGGTGCCATCCGTCCGAACGACGACAAGCTAAGGGCGATGATGGAGTTGCCGGTTCCCGGAAACGTGAAAGCCTTGCAGCGCTTCATAGGTATAGTTGGTTTTTACAGACAATTCATTCCTAATTGTGCCGAGCTAGCGCGGCTGCTTAACCAGTTGTTGTGCAAAGAAATGCACTGGAATTGGGAAGAAGAGCAGGAACGATCATTTCGAGCTCTATCACAAGCAATCGCTGATATGACTAGGCTTTATCTGCCCGACCTGAACAAGCCATTTGCTGTCCAAACAGATGCAAGCGATTATGGTGTTGGCGCAGATCTCTTGCAGGAGCATGACGCTACTCTTTGTCCAGTGGCTTCTGCAAGTCGCACGCTGAATCGCGGCAGAAGGGAAGTACTCCGTCACGGAAAATGAGTGGTCGACGATCATCTTCGCTTTCAGGAAGTTCGACCTCTACCTGGACGGCAGTACCTTCACTGTCCAGACTGACCACTAGTCACTTTCTTGGCTGCAGCGGCTCCGCAACCCGTCTGGACGTCTTGCCAGGTGGGCCCTGACGCTCTACCCCTTCAACGTGGAGTACAGGCGGTGCTCAACGAGCTTTGTGGCAGACGCGCTGTCCCGCGCGCCTCTACCGGCGGGGAAAGGAGAAGGCACCGAGGCGCCGTCTCAACTTCTGGCGGCAGCACAAATGGTACGAGACACATCTTCGTCTTGGGGCGTGGTCGTGAACAGAGAACAGCTCCTAGACGCTCAGAGAGCGGACGGCCTTTGTCAGCGGGTGTCGCAATGGATAGCTGAGCAGGACTCGGCACACCGGAATGACTGACGGACGGCACGACTCCTGTCTGCTGGGCGAGGATGGCATCCTGTTCCGATACATAGCCCAGGCGGATGACGATGACGGCTCATTGCCGTTCAGAGTCGTGGTGCCACGGAAGTTGCGTAAGTCTTTCATACGTTACTTTCATGATTCGGCCTTGGCAGGTCACTGCAGCGGCAAAAAAAACTTATGAAAAGTTGTGTCGTGTTGCGACATGGCCAGGAATGAGGCAGGATGTAACAAAGGATGTTCGTACTTGTCCCGTTTGCCATAGAGCAAAACCTCGTGGTAGTAGACCCTCGCAGATAGTTGCTTGTGATGTGATGGGACCATTTCATGTGATGGGACCGTAATCAAAGAGGTAACCAGTATTTGTTTGTGGTTACTGATCATTTCACGAAATGCGTTCAGCTGTTTCCTCTCAGGAAGCTGACTTCTCAGAGAGTATGGGAAAGACTACTCGACACCTCCTGTCAGTTTCGGGTTTCCCCCTTTCGGGTCAGTTTCGGGTTTCCCGCACAGCTGATCACTGACAATACAACCTACTTTACAAGTAAGGTGTTTTCAGATCCTTGCGCTGTCTTAGGAATTCAGCACAATTCTTCCCCGTATCACCATCAGGCTAACATTACCGAAATGTGTTAATCGGAACCTGAAAATAATATTGGTTGGCGTTACTTGTCAGCACCACCGTGATTGGCATCTTCGCTGGCGTTCGCTACACGGACGACCATTAACAGATCTACATGCTTCACCCCGGCGTTCCTGAAATTGGCTCGAGAGGCCCCGTTTCCAGTGGAGAATGCTGTAGGCCTTCGGGATGGTGCTTCCCGGTCTCGTTATTCAACGTTTACTGAGGACCTCCGGAGTCGAATGGACGATGCAGCACGGACGGCTCTGGAGAATGTGGACGTCACAAGGTTGGACCAGGCTCGCTAGTACAACCGTTTCCGTAGGAACCTCACCTACAGCGTTGGTGACCTTGTTCTCTGACAGACTCACGCGCTTAGCGCCACGAGGCTTTGCAGCTTCACTCGCAGATAGGTGGGATGGTCCCTTCGAGGTAAGAGCGCGCTCCTCCGGCCGCAGTTACAGGCTTCGTCGCTGCAACAGGGGCGAAGAGACTGGGCCAGTACACATACCGGACCTGAAGTGTTACCACCTCCGAGACCCTGACAGAGAGGAGCCCGGTCTGCAACCTGTCTAGCTCCAGGACCTGGACCCGGATCGCGTTCCCGGACCGGCGTCCAGCTGCTAGGACTTGCGTCCTCGCAAGCGGCGCACATAATAATAATAATAATAATAATAATAATAATAATAATAATAATAATAATGTTTTTATTCACAAAAGCGTGAAAAGGAGATGAACAAAAAGTCGCAGGGTGCGACTTGACGAGGCTCACCTCCCATACAGCAGTGCAACAGCAGAAAGCAACTAGTAAACACATTAATGTGATAGCTGTGTAACTTACACTAGCAAATAATAATAATAAAAACGTAAAAAAAAGAAAAGTTCAAAACACTCAGCATTTATACTAACATTTATTGAAAAACACAAAGCTTGCACTCAAATGGTCATGAAACGTAACTAGAACAACTCAAAAGCACGAAAAGTAATTGACAAGGTCACCCTTCTTACTATACACTAGATCAATACCTGCATCATCAGTTCTATTAAGAAGCACAGGAACAGTAAATTGTAACATTTGCTTGCCATAATTGGTTCGGGGTCGAGGAATAACCCAACCACGGCCAAGACGAGAAGGGTAATGGTGCAGTGAGCGGGAAAGTTTAAATAATGACAGAAATACTTCGTTATTTGCCTTAATTGCTGCACGGTATGTTAAAGACAACCTGAAGTTGTATAGTCTCCAAATATTAATGATTCTATATTTTTCAAAAAGACCTTTTGTAGTGTGGCGGGATGGAATATCATCTAGTATACGAAGTACTTTTTTTTGGGCGAGGAATAGACTGCCATATCCACTCCCCGTACCCCAAACCAAATGACAATAATTCAGATGTGATTATATTAAAGAGTTATATATTATTCTAATAATTCCTGGGGTGAGTAAGTGCCTACACCTATGGAATGCGCCAATAACCCTCGATATTTTCAATCTCACTTGTTCGATATGATATGACCAAGACATTGATTCTGTAAAATACACACCAAGATTCTTAACCACGCTACATAATTCAATAACGTCATTTCCAATTTGAACATTTGAGGTTAAAACAACTTTCTTGTTCTTTGGTCTAAAGAGTACTACTTTAGTCTTTTTCGCATTTATCTTTAAACAATTTATTTCTGCCCATAGGCTTAATTTACGTAACAGCATATTAGCTTGTGCTACCAGGGCATCACCTTCGGTACCGGAGAGGAGAATACTGGTATCGACCGCGTAAATTATAAATTCTGGATCAGAACTAACCGTTACAATGTCATTCATATAGACATTAAAAAGGAGAGGCCCCAGTATGCGGTCCCCTGCGGTACCCCACATTCAATTTTCTTAGGGCTAGACATTATATTATTTATTACGACACACTGGTACCGGTATTTTAGATACGATATGATTAATGAAAGTGCAACACCTCTAATGCCATAACGATATAATTTATTTTCTAGAATTTTATGGTCCATAGAGTCGAAGGCCTTGGAGAGGTCAATGAAAACTCCTAATGTAAGATGCTTATTTTCAAAGTTATCCAATACAATTTGCTTCTGCTTAAGTAGCGCTATTTCTGTCGAGCGTTGTTTACGGAAACCGAATTGCGAATTTGTAATAATCGAATGTGCATTTAAAAACGATAATAAGCGATTGTGTATCACCTTTTCAAAACATTTCGACAGTACAGGAAGCACTGATATTCTCCATAGCCGCCACTATCTCAATCGTTAAGCATAGTGCTTGTGATTTAGTGTTTTATTAGTGTGATTTATGTTGCACAGTTTTCCGCTGCCTCTTTTTGGGAGTGTTACTTCAGGCATTCACGGCTTGGGATCTCCCTCTTACCGTTTCTCTTTTCTCCTCCTCTCGCAGATGCAACGTCGTCCACACCAGAAGTTCCAGCCGTATCACTCCGGAACCCCACGCTCCTCCCCACCATTAACCCTCCCGATCTCGCTCTTGTGGAGGCCGTCGTCCAGATCCAGGTCCGCCCCAGCACCATTCTGTGGCCACTTGGACGGTGGTGTCCCAGGGCCAGTAGGTATCTTGGGCATCCCACTCACGGTGGGCTAATCAGCCAATGGCTTTCCGGGGGGACGACCCCGCACACACCCCGGCCCCTTTTCATGGTCTGACCAGCCACCGGCTCTAAAGCGAAACGCATCGCTTCCAAAATATCGTCACCACTGGCGCGGCTGATCTGAGGATCCCTAATTGGCTGTGTTATATATGTGTAAATATTTGGATGCTCATTGGTCTCCGAGAACCGACGCCAGTCTCCCTTCGCGCTGATTGGGCGAGAGTCATTTGATTGAGGCGTGAGGATCTGAACGGTCGGTCGAACGGAGGAGAAAGAAAAACGACGGAGGAGACTTCATGCCTGTCCGGCCACGCGTAGTGCTCTGTAGTTTACAGGGTTTTTAATGCTTTAGATTTAGATTGTGGCGGACTGCTAACGTGAAAACGGAATGGCACATACAGCTGACCATCACAACAGCGGGAAGACGAACTTGACAGGGAATTCCTGCACCTCCAAAGGACGCAGAAGTCGTTCGAGAGCAAGTCTGTACTCTTTCCGATGTCCCGCAGGTGAACGGTAAGACAAGTTTGGTCACTTTTTGTTATCGAAGGAAGTAGTGCAGGTTTATCACGTTAAGTGTATTACGTACAACATTTACGAGTCACTCGGTACGTTAGCAGCGTTTCATAGTGCAGTGCGTTGCCGTAACTTGTGCGTTTCGGATATGCCGCTAATCAAATTATATGTGGTTATGCTAGTCATGCACGTCGCAGCCGTTCATTCAATGGGATCTACGAACATTTATAACACGTGTGCTTTGGTATTCAAGTACGAAATCAACGTCGATTCATAACAGTGATTTTCGTTCAGAGTTACGGATAATCAATCGGCAGCAACAACGCACCTGGCCCAGCTGTTTTCGAAAACTGTATACCTGTACATTCTGGGCGTGCGAACTGCGATTGGCTTTTGAACTGCTCTTCGATGTCGAAGCAGCTAAAGCTGCAGTGAAGCCTGTTACAAGACGTGAAAAGATATGTACTGTAACTTTTTCGAAGCAGTTCCCGAGGACAAATAGACTTGCTATATCATACATCATCGCTTTTTGATTGACTGCCTTGGGACAACACGATCGTTGCTCTACAGCAAGCGCGGAAGAAAAACGGACGAAGCTAGGGCTGGGGGTAGGGGGGGGACGAAAGGAGAGACGAAAAACCCCAGGAGATTAGGGGGAGGAGGTTGGGAAAGGAGGTCGGTCTGCGCGTGCGCACTTAACACGAGCTTTTTTCCCGCGCTGCTGATCTGGAACGCTGTGAGTGGCTCCTGCAGATCACGTGGCTTGGGCGCCCGCCGTTTTCCCTGGACCATTGCGTCAATGGGTGCTTCCGGCGGACGGTCTGACGCTCTCCGAGCGCCACCCGGCCGACCCCTTACAGCCCCTCACTGCGGAGGCGAAGCGGATACCGTGCCCGCTTTGCTTGGTCCTTGAGCTGCCCCGACCGACACACCGCCGAGGCCCATTTGACAAGGCCCGATATGAGGCCGCCCGCACGGCCAACGACGTGACGACGACCCTGTCCACCCTAAAGCGCCTCACACCCGAACTCCTGGCGGAGACCAGGCCTCCCCCTCCTCCGCCGTTTGCCCGCTCTTCAGCCCTGGACGACGCCGTCTTGGACTTACCTGACGACCTCATGACCCTGTATGGGAGGGGGGAACGGTGCGATTAGATAGCGCAGCGCATCACGGCGACAGAGGGCAGCCGTGCTCATGGGGCGCACGCCCGTCACGGGTCATAAAAGTGGGGATCGGCTGGGCAAAGGGTTTAGTTGGTTTGCTGGAGGCAAGCTGGAAGTTGTGCTCTTGTAGAAGGTAAAATAAACATTGTTCGTTTGAATCTGTTGTGTTCCTTCACGCACGGAACGAATGGGCTGACGCCCCTGGGTTGTGGGAACTTAGGTTCCCACGATCCTCATTGTCAGGGCACCCGCGTTCTCTCGAACTGGTTGCGCCCAGGGCCTCCATCTTCAACTTTCACATAGCGATCATTATCGTATTTATAGTTCCCGCGTTCCAAAAGCGCAAGAGCTCGTGGCTCACCGACCAGCACGGTCCACCCCTGTTCTCTGGCATGGACTCCCATGACATTGGTGATTGGCTCACTGCCATCGAGCGCGTCAGCAAGCATAATATGTGGGACGACTCAATGAAGCTCAACAACGTGGCTTCTTATTTGATCGATCTTGCTAAAAACTGGTACCTGGAACACGAGAGTGTTCTCTTTTCTGTCAGCGTGCATAGGGTCTGTTCAGGGGACCAGCGTACGCGAAAGCTGAAGGTTAGCAGGGTCTTTCTCATTGTGCTCAACAACCTAGCGAAACATGCGGAGTGGTCCACCAACCAAAACAGAAATTCATAGTAAATCACGTAGGCAACGCCGAGATATGAGGGCAAAGGATTTTTTTTTCTGTTAGGAATTTTTGCGAGATATTGGTACCATTTTTATTTAATTTCAATTAATGGAAATTTAATTTATTGAATTCAACGCCGAAATTTCCAAAGTCAACCTAACGTTTCCTTTGAGCAAATAGGTTCCTCGTGGTCATTTTTTCAGTATAGCAGCTGTGGCGACGATTGCTTAAATAAATTGGCAGAAATCTTGGCCCTGCTACTTTATGTCGGCTGTAGTTTCAGAATGGTTAAAAATTCGGTTAAAAATTCGGGAAAAACTGTGTTGTATCGTTTTTTTGTTTGTTTGTTTCTTTCCCGGCACGGGATATTTTATCGCTTTCTAGATTGAGCGCGAAAGTTCGACGAAATGAGGTTATATAGACACGCCATACGAGGGGAGCGGGTTAGAATCCCAACCCACAGAACAAATACGCTCGGTGAGTGCGCCAATCAGCTACCTCTTCAAAAACGATGTCACCCGTTGTTTGTACAGCCAGGACATTTTGACAAGCAAGTTGGTGCTCAAATGAGACTCGACAAAAAAGAAGGGGAGTTAGGAGTCAATTTACTTCAGCAATTGCCGTTGTGTTACAGGTGCTATACTGGGTAAAATGAGGAAAATTTACACACACTGGCTTAACGTAACAATGAAACAAAATGTAATATGACGTTTCGATGCCTGTTCGGGCAGCGTATTTCGAAACCCTGACCGATACAGAAGAGCGGCGGCGGCAGAAAACCCCGAAACCCGATGCGTCGCGTTGGCGCGCGACGCTGCTGCTGACATAATGGCGGCTGTAGGCGGTGTTACGTTTTGTGGTGTTGGGTTGGGACAGATCATAGAAATCATAAGGAGAGACTAGAAGCAAAGGGCTGAGGAGGAAAATGGGAGAGAGCAAAGGAGTTGAACGGAGAGACTTTCCTCCTCAACGGCAAAGCGCGGGCTTCGCCATATTGTAGTAGCCGAAGCCGACCGGAAGTGCATGAGCGCCAGATAACCAAGCCAATCCACAAAAAACAAAAACAAAAATGGCAACTGGTGCAGGTACGTATTCGTTTTTCTGCCTCCCGAATGTGCCTCTCCAACGCCATGCTAGTCTTTTATGTCAGGTCTCGCATACCTGTTTCAACCGCAGGTTGTGCTAGCATGACAAATAATGTCTGTAAGCGTGTACGCTGCGTAATTTCTTACGGAGATGGAACGTCAATACTCAAATTTTCAGTGCGTGTTACCGATATAACTTGGTCTGTGCAAGAAGTTTGATATTGTGAGCTACTCTGTCATATGGAAAAATGCATGAACGGTGATCTGGGTTGATATGTGACCTCCATTGAGCTCGGCGTTCTTCACTAAGCAGACACACAGACACAGGAAAATGGAAGGTGATAGGTGCTGTCATAGTTGTAGCATAAATTTTGAGTAAACGTAGGACGCTTGGCGCCTAAATATTAAATGAGAATTTGCACATGTAACGAAAATGACTGGTTGAACTCGTTTATTGGTCTTGTCGTGACCTCCGCCTCACTGGTTCATGAAGAGCACTTGTTTTGTCAGCTTGCTCATGATGTAGGCCTTCTGGGATTTCTCTGTTATCTTGCGGGATAGTTCGTGCAGCCTCAACAGCAGGAACCGCTTCATGATCACTTTCACCAGTGAGATGATATGTTCGGGCTCAGAGCTGTACTGGTCCAATAGATGTTCTTGATGTATGTAGTGGACTTTATGGTAGAGTTATGCTACATTGTTCATGACAATGTGATTAACCAAAACAGACTTGTGCTCAATTCATTTTGACTTGAAGGAATTTCACCGCACGGATATGCATGTTGAGACTGTGTTTTTAAATCTGTTGCTTGCGCGGTCTCATTTTCACATTTTTTTAAATCCTGATTTCACAGGCTGTGGACACTGCAGTCATCTGCTCTGGAATGACATGAATGTGGCACCGTGCCTCGCAAACAGGTGAAAGCGCTTCATCACCTTCAGAAGAAGGTATCGCCAGAGTGTGGAGCCAAGCATTAATAGTAAAGCTTTGTACCACAGTACAACTAAACAGTTTTCAGTATTTGCTTATTCATTGTAATACCTATTTCTTAAATGCACTGTACTGTGTGCTACAGTAAACATTTAGTAACTGCAACAGCCAGTATCCAGCACTTCTTGTTTGAGCAAAGCAGTAATTCGACTAGTGGACTGCACTCTACAACACAGTGAATACCCCTGTGCACCATGGTGTGTTTCAGTTGACCATAAGTTTCAGCTAATGTGACGTTTGACTAAAAGAGCATTCACTGTATAATGCTTGAAATTGAGGTATTGGTTTTGAACTTGCACGTTAGTTACACCTCAGTCATAGCTATTGCATATCTCTGACATTAGTACTTTTCTGGAACTGTTACTTACTTGTACTATAATAAAAATATTGATTATTACTGCCTACTCCTGCCAGAGTTGACAAGATGTAATTATGTAAGTAAGTAAGAAAACAAGTGTAAGTAACTATTTTCTTGACAGGGATTTCAGGCTGTCAAGCTTTCATAACAGGCTGTCCTGTTATTCAAAGGCCATACCACTTTTTGCATATGAAATAAATTGTAATGCACCACATCTTGTTCGAGTGTCATTCCTGCATATTTCATGGACAAGTGTAGAATGAACATCATGGGGCCCCGACCAGTTGCAAACGCTGCCAATACCCCGAAGTGTGTATTGAACTCTCTGCATCACAAAATGAAATTAATATACTACCGTGCTGCTGTCCTGTTTCCAGGAGAAAATATTGGGGACAGCACCTGGCTTCAGCCATTTCTTGTTGTGGCTAAAGTAAAAGCATGAGGGCTCGAAGTGTTTGGAACATATCCTTTGAGTCTGAGAATGGTGAAAAGATTGCTCAGATACACTTTGAAACCACTGTCTCAAAAGTATGGGGTCATGGTGGGGAAACCTGTAATATTGACAGAAGTACGACCTATGGCACCTCAACAATTCTTATCACCTATGAATAGAAACAATAATTTGATTATTTCTATGTCTCCAATAAAGGTGTTAGGGAATGTTAGTGAATAATGACACTCACTTGTGGAAAGATACTCCAGATATGGCAGAATGTCTTGTGTGACACCTTGGAAGCGCGCATGACATGGGCATGACTTGTGCCCGAAGCACAAACACAATTCGGGAAGGAAAACTCCTGATACAGTGCAGCAAGATTCGCAAGTCCACCAGCCAACACCAAATACCTTATTACAAATGAAGAAATGCTGACATGACAACAACAGTGGCAATAGTGGGTATTGCCGGTGTACATTGAAGAACAATATTCACCACGATCCTGCGGCCTGGGAAGCTTCCTTGCACTAACTTCAAAACTGTAATCCCCATCTCCAGGAAGCAGGCCACTACATTAAAAAGAAAGAAACTCAAAGCCCCGAAGAATTCTCGACGAGCTTGTGCTGTGAGGTACCACCTTTTCCACGGGGGCGCCGAGCCCGTAAATCATTCCGATTCACATTATGTAATCTTTCTGCTGTCTTTGCTATTCCAGTGACACTCCCCTTTTCATATGTTGTCTGTATTAATTGTGTAAAAAGAAAAGAAAACAAGTCGTCGCACCCAAAGTTTAACGTAACAGTGACGGGCATAGAAATCATGAGGAATCATCCTTATGATTTCTATGGTGTCAGGGCCCCATGTCTTTAGCGACGACAGAATGCACCTGGGGTGGTATGTTTGTTTGTGCGCTTACGAGGCTCTTCCGGGAAGACAAATATTTTTCGGCTGCGGCGGCTCCGCGGCTGTCCCACAAAGGAGGGACCGCCAGAATTACCATCCCCAGGGTCAAACCAGTCTTTCAATCGTTTTATTACTCCGTCGGAGTTTCCCCTGATCCATCCTGTTCTAACGTTCTAGTCAAGGATGTCTGGTCAGTTAATTGTTTCAGCCGCATTGTTTCTTGTGATGCAGCGAGCGTCCAAGTCGCACTCCGCGTAATTAGCTTTAGCCGATAACCGCGGCCGGCTGTCGGCAATTCCGGAACCGAAACTCTGCTAGCTTCCCCTTGCACTCAAGGCCGCCTTTTCTTTCTTGAACAGGTGATTACAGCACGGGAAGGCCGCAGTATTACTTACTTCATGTTTAATGTATGCTTACTGCACATTTATTTCCTCGTAAATTGATTACACTAACAATATTCACCATCGAAACCGAGCTGCCAAGGACAGCGCGCAGACAGCACTGGCACATGGCAACACTGGCCGCCACAATATGGCGCATCCCTCCTTTTGACGCAGAGCCAGCGCCACCTTTGCTTCTAGCCTCTCCTTATGATTTCTATGGGACAGATGGATTGAGCGAAAAGAAGCAGATAGATTTGACTTGCTGGTTGACGTGCCTTGAGATTACGCGTTAAGTAACGCGCAAGTTCTTCCAACATTTATGCTCCTTGTGTGTGAAAGCGTGAGTCGGCAGAGAGACGGTGTTTTCAGTGTATGAGAGCGATGTTGTGCTTCTACTTGGGTGGTCGTCGTTGCCGTTAATACACGGCATGGAAGTTGAAAAAGTTCGAATGTGATAGTGGGACAGGAACTGTAAATGGGTCCTTGCAGCGTGTAGAGAAGTTTGAAGTGAATCTGCAAAACCAAAGGCGCCGTAGTGAAGTCTGTGCGTAGTGCTGTGGTGTGTGTGGTTCCGACTAGAGTCACTAATAGCGACTAGAGTTCTGACGTTTTCAGGTTATATTCCTTTTGTCTTTTTTTCTCTCGCCGAGAAAGTTTCATGTAGTGGTCTTGAGCGTCAAATCCAAATAATGTGCACCCAGTTTAGTTTATGATTGAAACGTGATTGAATTAAGGGCGATATTTCGTTTAACTGCAACTCTTAAGTATCTGGGGTGGAATCGGGTATAACACGTAATCAGGCTGTATTTATGGTGCATTTCAGTGCACTTCACATATATTTCTGACCAATATTTATAAGCTTTTATGACCATAGTGTTGATACAGCTTACTTTTGCGGTTATCTGTTGGCAAAAAGTCGATTACACTTGCCTTTCATTACTAAATGTTGCGGATAAATGTACACAGTATGACAAAGAATGTACACAGGTTTTTGGATTGCTATATTTTGTCTTTTATTCAGGGTTTTTGACTGCTAACAGGGAACTGTGGCCTGAAGTTGAGAAAGCATTATGCATAATGTACACATGCATACCTAAAGATAGCAAGTGCACCAAAATAGCAAGACTAAAATGAATGAAAACCATACTTCAACAAAAGGTACCAGTAAAAGCAAAAACAATAATGAAGTCAGTATCACTGCATTGGTCATCTTATGATGAGGAATGGCATTCACATTGTTTTCTGCAGAGAGAAGAGATGCTTCGAGTTTAGGTACATTTAGGTATAGCTACTTGTGTCTCACTTAATATCACCCAACCAGAACTGACCAATTTTGTCACACATTTATTCCTGAAATGTTTGTTTTCTCATTTGAACTGCACGAACTGAACGCAAGTATTAGTTACGTTACTTGTTTTAGATTAGTTCACTACTACGCAGCTCAGCAAGACATTACTTTTGTAACTATGTGACTTAGCAAATGCCCACATTGCACGTTCCATGAGCAATATTGAAATTGCCATTTGTGGTGTAAATTATGTTATCTGATTTTATTTTTCAGTCTGTATCCCATGTCTATGATAGTCTCTGTGTCTCATCTCTCTCGTCTCTGCTCATGACTGTGATGGTAATGGACAGAGAGACAATAGTGGTTATCACCTCAGGACGAAAGATCATCAGTTTCACCCGTCACCTGTTTATGCAATACCTCATGCATAGGGTTCTTTGTTTTCGGGTTTTATGATTTTTCAAATTCGGGGGTAAAAATCGGGCGCTATTTACACACGAGAAATCGGGCGCTACGATCTCTATTTGATACTTTATCGGGGAATTTTCGGGTGAAACGAAAGCCATATGAAACAAGCCATTGCTTTACACGTGGACGAGAAACAAGAATCTTTATCTTCCGCTCGTAACTGGGGCAGTCAATGTCTGTCGTATTAAAACACTTGCTTGAGCCCCACAAAAGCTCGTCTTTCACTCCTGCAGGAGGGGATTATAGAAGGAGGACAAATAGGTTGTCACAAATAGCTGTCTTTGCTGATGTTACGATTCACTTTTCGAACGGTTTACCGAGAACGACAAGACGAAGGAACCCGAGCATTTCGGGTAGATATCGGGTTTTACCCGATCTCTTGAAAACTTGTTCGGGGGGGGGGGGACTATTGTGAAAATTCGGGTTTAACCCGAAAACTAAGAACCCTACTCATACCACATTCACATACCAGATTCACCACGGAACTGTTCATTGGAGACAACCATTGGCCATTACCTGACATAACTAGAATTGTAGCTACAGAACAACATGTCTAAATTACTTTGGTTAGGAATAGTGACAAGATGTATTTGACATGGTCATGAGACTACAACTTGCTTTTCATTTTTGGCTGGGGCCACTGCTGGTTGGGTATTACTGGGAGCCCTCTGTTTCGGCAACTAACACATGACACATTTCTCTTGTTTTTATTATTTAGGAAAGCTGTCATACTACGGTTTCTACAAGGGGGTATCTAGCAATCTTAGCAACTTGTTAACTTATCAAGATGGGAAGGTGTCTAGGTTCACATATTTACTGATCAAGGCAAATGAATGGGTTAACTAAAAAAATACAGTGCCAGTGTTTGCACCCACTTGACCCAATCTTTATCATACCCACACCATCAAATGCTGTATGTATGTATGCACATAAATTGAGCTTTAATTAATTGAGCTACATGTTGCTCACAAATGCAAAGGCACTGCAGCTCTGTAAAACAGTAACATGCACTGCCAGGTGCCAGGTTATGAAACAAAAAGGGCTCGACTAGACAGCAGTGTCTTCAATATAGTGAAGGTGTTGGGACTTGGGGCACCGAACACTAGGGATCCTGCCTTGGCGGCACTTGTGTTCAGAGCTGTGGGATGGATACAACCTTAGGATTCTCTGTGCGTGATCCTGGGATAATTGTGAATAGTGGACTGCTAGTGAACATATGGCTAGTGGACTTCTGAACAGCGAACACGTGCATAGCGAATACCGAACATGCGAGCAGAGCACATGAGCAGTATTTTTAGGGAGTGTGTGTGTGTTGGGGGGAGGGGAGAAACTATGTTAGGAGCAGCATAACAAGTTGGGATACATGTTCAATTTATCCTCTTTTTTCATTACAAACAAACAGAAGAGATTATTTATTCATGTCACTAGAGTAATACTTGCAATGTCACACAGCAATGTCGTTCTGCAGGATGTCATGTTGCAGGATAAATTACTTGCTTGGGCTTCATGCATGTCGTTGCAGTTAGACGGCAACAGTGAAGTCCCTAATTCCGTGTAATACAAAAACATTACAACTGTATTCCCCATGTTTTCCCGCTAATAATGGCCTTTTAATATTTCAGTTTGCTGTGCACAAACAACATATCAATTATGGTAGCACCATATTACTAGAGTTACAACTTTTTGGTTTGCCTATAGGCTTTGTAAACACCTGCCAGAAAGCTTTAAATCGATGAGATTTTTTTTTTTAAGTGTTGATTTTTCTGTGCTTTAGAGCATGGTTTTGATGAATTCTGATCCACTCACTGCTATAACGTTCAGATTGTAGGGGAAACTCGAAGAACACACAGCCTCAACAACACAGCCATCTATTGGTTAGTCGTATAAGGTCACCAGGGTGGGTGTGGGGGGGGGGATATCTTTATTATGTAATATGTAAAAAAAATAGGAGGGAAAGGTTAGCTTGCGCCATGGCGGTTTGCTATTCCCAGCAAAGAAAGGCAAACAAAGAGAAAAACAAACCACCAAGGGCAATGCAATGAACATGTACAGTACTATGGCTATCAGGTAACAGTTGTGTTAGTGAGCTTCAGGACATGTCTTTAAGCGGGCCATTGTTTCACAAGAAAGAGGAAATATATTGCGTTTTATGATGTCTGGTGCTAATGCCATACAAGCATAGCCCAGGCAAGTTCACGGCAGTTAATAAGATAGACATAGACCTCAAACAACCGACATAAACTTGTCTGGTACCTGCTACATTTTAATGTAGGTGTTCTCTGATTACTTGGAGCTACGATAATTCATACTTTTGCATACTTCACACAAACATCATGTCACCTCCGTGTTTAGCCCACAGTTTTCAGTGTATTGAAAAGCTTATTAACTGAACGGCATTTTTGCCTAATCAACATTTTTCATTCCCTTGTGAAACCCTCCTACGGGCAGAAGATGGCTTCCGCATGTTGCTGACGCCATCTCTTGAGACACCCTCCTTTGAACATAATGCTCACCTACAGATGCCTGTCTCCTAAGGAAGGCACCCTTACTGCTTGGGCTTTAGCTGACATCAGACATTTAGTTTTGAGGACTGACATGTTAAGCTAGTAACCATCGACATGCTTCTTTTGAATATCTCTGCTGTTGTTAACTTATTAACGACGTAAACAACGAGATTTGGCCGAGGCAGACCACACTTAGGGACGACACAAACATGTAAGCCTCAACGCACAGAAATCACTCAATCACTCAATTGAGGCACTCAATGGCTCAAGGGAAACGGCGTGCTGGTGTGGTGTAGTGGTTAGCATATCTGACCGGAAATCAGAAGACCCAGGTTCGATTCCTGGCGTCAGCGCCTCTATTCCCTGAGTTGGTGCCTGCTTATTTGTGTCCCCACTCATAATAGCACTTTTTCAGAGGAAAGGCCAAAAAAATGTGAGCTGCAACATATATTTGGAGTAATTTATGACAATTTGAACAAAAATATGTAATGACCTCGGGTTTGAATTAATGAGTCTACTGTAATTTGATCTTCTACACAACGTCTTGCAATTATGCCCATATGAAAAAGTTGCATGCAGGGCCAGTCCGTTCGTTTTGCTTCGTTATGCTGCTTCCTTCTGATTTGTTTATTTATGCCCTCAGGGCAGAGCAATGTGATGCTTGATGAACTTTGACAATTGCTTTTGTACTGCACCGTCTTTTGAAACCCGCACAAAAAGTATTTTAGAAGTTTACGCAGACTGTTCTGCAAATCTTGTAGGTCATGCTTTGTGGTAAACAGGCCTCATCAATGGACGTACTCTGAAACCAACATGACAGGACGCAGTCTTTTCGTGTTGTCTTCAACGTTTGCCCATTGCTCAGGGTTGTTTACCATGCAGTTTGTCCACCAGCTTGCCTGCATTTATGCTGTTCTATCAGTGATTGTAGGTCAAGTTATTGTCATGCAATCACATTATTGATGAAAGATGGAAGTCACTGAAAAGGCTAGCCAGCTGTAGGACTCGAACCCACATCTTCTAGATTACCGGTCCAGGGCTCTACCAATTGAGCTAAGCTAACAGACCTCCCCAGCGACTTCCAAGGGTGCGTCATCTGAAGGGTCAAACCAGCCACTCTCTCTCACTCATCCTCCTTTCACTATTACATTTTTGCTCACTCATACACACATTCATACGACGGGATCGACGCAAGCGGCAACTGTTGAACATGAGAGAACTGATGTTCTGAGGCTGGAGCACATAGAAAGGACAAATACATAAAAATACATTATTGTTTGTTACTGTCATTCTTCCTGCTTCTAAGACCAGATAGCACTTTTCTTTGCTATACTATCTGAAAGACAGATGAAGAAACACAATGTTGTAACACAATTGTGTTTAATAAAGCTCATGTCTTGCAGCCACAGCAACCATTTAGTTGAGTGAAATGATGAAGCCCACACATGCTCAGTTATATTTGTTGTTTATTATTATATACTATTATTGTTAAACTAATATTAATAATATAACTAATTATATACTGTTATTATGTATTATTATTACTGCATAGTCTTATACGTGGTTGCAGATACCCAGCGCAGGTCTCATCTATCATACAAGCTGCAAAGCACACTTTTCGTAAAAGCAAGGGATAGTGGTGTGTGTGTGGCGGGGGGAGGATATGTTTATTATATTAAAAAGTAGTAGGGAAAGGTTAGCCTCTGCTATGGCGGCTTCCTATTCCCAGGAAAGAAAAATAAGGGAAAGACAAACCAAAGAAAGACAAGTGGTGTAAGGTTTTTAACAAAACTCTGTCTTTTCAATGCAGTCAACTTTTGATGAAACACAAGTATGTGTGATGACAATGAAAACATCATAACCACCAGGTCTATCAACATAACCCCTTTGTTTACATTGATATAATGTATGTTTGTATGTATGCAGGCGTTGGAAGGTGGGTGCAGGAGAACACTTTCCTCTTGATCTCAGGGCTTTGGGGGAACGGCCCCGGTTTAAGTATTAGACAGGGCACCTGATATTCTTTCATAAGGAATATTTTTACAGAATTTACATGCATTTTGATTACTCCAGGTAGCGTCTATTAAATTAGAAGGATCTGTTATGTGTCATCAATATGTTTACTAATAGAATCACTACCACTCTGATACCAAACATACCTAAATATGGCCTCACATCATGTGAGTCCTACCAGAGGTCTGCTTACCACAATTTACAATATTGCAGATTAGATTTCAAAAACTGCAGCTGCTACATGGAATAAAGTTCCTCAGTGTAAACACCCCATTTAATTGTTACTCCTTTTGTTGTCCACGTCCCATTTCTTTTGGACTTTTTTCGTGAAGGTTCCCAGTCTGAATAATTCATAGAGAGTTGGTGCTATTGGAGAGCTTTCTTATCGCTAAAGATGGGTTGTGCAGTGAGTGGCTTATATGCATATACTCACTAATTAAATATATATCAACTTTTGAATTTTACTTTGGACACTTTTGGGTAAGTACCTGGGCCTGCTTGCACTAGACTTCTGCTAGGGTCCTAACCTTGAGGAATTCCCTTTGGCACAGCCTTGCTAGTACTTGTGTCACATGCTACTGACATAAACTTTCCTAAAAGCGAAATGCACTGCCAGAGCTGTGTCAAAGCAAATGCCTCAAGGTTAGCATCCTAGCAGAAGTTTCGTGCAAGTGGGCCAGTACCTCCAGCAAAAAATATTCTGAGAACGAACTGCATTGACACTCAGTGACTTTTTCGAGTTATTAGTTGGATTCTGTTTACATATTTCTTGTGTGAAGCATTGTACAACTGTGCTCTTTGGCTGCTGTCAGTTGTGTGTCAGGGTCACATGGTAGATACACTGCACTTTTCATTCGTCTTCTCTACCGAACTGGTGCACAACACTCGTGTCGTCTCATGTTGCAAACGTGCTGTCTCACCTGCGGAATGACATCATAGCCATTCCTGTTTACAAGTCAGGTAGAGAAGGATTCCAAAGCATGCCTTGTGGCTGTTTTTTAAGCAGTGTTCACAGAGACCAACAGACCAACTTCGAGGCAGTGCCATCTGCGTATACACAAGTACCAACTAGGCTGCTCCGCAGACAAACAATCTCACATCATCTTATTTCACCAAGAGAAGAAATGCCAACTGGGATGTTTCTGCGGCTATGACCTCTTATGGACTATTATTTTTCAGCTACACCTGCACTCTAATAATAGTAGTACGGCACTATGACACAAATAAAATTGCATCACCATTGGAAGTGAGTGCATAAGTCGTGACAATGCTCCTCTCGCCGACTTGCCAATGCACAACCAATTTCTCAAGGTTTCATTGAGTGACAGATTCCCTCCAATTTGAGTCGGTCATGAATGTGCAGTTGGTGCAGAAAGTTGGCCTGTGTGAACGCTCTTATCCTTTGTCACTTTGTGTGACAGAGAAGTGAACATGCGATAGATACGTCAAGTGAGCTGAGTAAGAGAGCTTTGGACACTGCTCTGTACAAAAAATGTGTAAACTCTAACCAACTGATAACTTGAAAAAAAATCACCAATTGCCAGCATAGTTTTCTTTAAATATTTTTCACTGAAGGTTCCGATACGTAAAACAGACATTCCAAAAGTGTTACTAGTAAAATTTAAATGTTAGAATTTTCATTCAATTAGCGAGCATATACAAGTGAGCCATTGCCTGAACAGTCCATGGCACTGCACTCTCAAGTTTACGGAGGTCTAATCTGCACTAGTGCAACCCAGCTTAAGACATACAGAATTAATTTGCCAGTTTTGATTGAAATGCATGTGTCAAGTGTGAACAACACGCACTTGTTTCCTGACTGTAGGTCCTCTATGCCCACTCAGAAGAAGAGCTCGATGCAGCGACAGCCAGCCCTCATGTCAGTCTCTCACCCATGCAAGTGTCAAAGCGATGCTGCTCGATTACAATCTATTGCTCTTTATTACAAATATCCAATCATTACATTATTCTTTATTTGACACAATATCATTTTCCTTCGATACAAGTCAGGCCACATCTGTCATTCGATTGACTCGCCTGCAAGTTTGTTGCGGTTGTTGATGTTGCAAAATATAACAAAATTTACAAACAATTCCTGGAGTGTAATAACTATTGGGACCTGTCTACTAGTGTGTGCTGACATTTGTAGTACTTATTATATGTATGAAGATATAATAAGTTCAACATGGTCTTCACTCTTGCATTGAAATACAGATAGCCTGTTTGTGTTCCTGCTTTCAGTGTATGTCTCAGCCTTCATTACACATCTCTACAGCAACACATAGCACGACACATCGTATCGACAGTTCAGTACAGTGGATCAATTCTACGCACCGTGTTTACCAACAGCATATGAATTATCAGTGGAGGCTCCTAAATGACAACTGTTTTGACGCAAGGGACTGTTTTGATGTGCTTCGAATATGGGTCGAGGCACATACTACATCAGACAGGGAAAGAACGACATTGACATTAACAGTGCGACTGGACATACTGTTCCTTGTATGACAGTTTCAGAACGTTGAAATTAACAGTTGTTGCCCTCTTGCTGTATATGGCGTAACACATTCTCCGAATATCTGTCTGGTTTCAACTATAACTTCGTAACGTTCAGTCTCATCTACAGTTCAAGGGGTAGTCAAATTTGACCCACCCTTCCTTGCAATCCAAACACATAGTAAAGAACTTCGAAATTACGTGCGTGTTCCAACCTAACCTCATTCTCCAGCACATTTCACCACTCTCCGCCCTGTCCTGTGGGCGATGCGTACAATTTACAAATAGTAGCCGTCGTCGTCGGCTTCCGTACAGCAAACGCATCGGGTTTTCGGAGTTTTCTGCCGCCGCCGCCGCCGCTCTTCTGTATCGGTCAGGGTTTCGAAATACGCGTTCGGGCATCATCATCAGAATGAAACAAGAAACGGTACGCCATCCGAGTTCTACTTATAGCTTAGTCATGACCTTGTAGCAATCAGGTAGTGGCCCTTTGTGACTGCTACATGCGTTATAATCACAGTGAATGTGCCTAGATTCCAAAAATTTTCTTACACCCCATCTATGCTTGTGTGCCACGGTCTTTGCATTGTGAAAGTCAAAAGAATGACCTGTTTTTAGCACGTGCTCGACAGGTTCTGTGCGGTGATTCATTCCCTATTAAAAAAGCACCACATGTGTGACCCATCAAAACCCGCTCCAATGTGAACAAGGTACTGGGTCCCATTGGTGGAATCCCATTCGACCCCATACAATGGCGTCCTATAGGATCTTGGAGGACTGGGTAGATCACACGGAGTGGATCCCTATCAAAAAATCTTTTAGAATCCCATTAGATTATAGCATAAGGCTTAATGTGTTTCTGGTGGGCCACCTAAGACCCGAAAGGTGTTTTATGCAACCCATTAGGGCAAGGCAAGGGGTTTGTATGTGACCTCAAGTAGATCCAATTTCTCTCTACCCCGTGCATTTTGGAGGCTTATAGGGTATCATCGAAGTGCCATAGGTGAACCCCACAAGTCTGAACCCCATTGAAGAGTCACCTCAAAGAAGCCAATTGCATCACATTACGTTCTGTGGGGCACCTTGAAAACTATATTTAGCAGACCCCAGAAAAGTAGTAAGTGCTAGCAGAATTTTCACGGGGCGACTCGTTTAACTATCACTTTCTGACATTCGTGTCTCACTCTAATTGTTTTTTCAACTCTGATGCTCTACCTCCAGAAAACACACAAGGAAAATTTCCCTTTAAGATGTGCTTTCCATCCGGTGCGTTAACTTTTCAGCTTAAAAGTGCTGTGGAACATTTGTAGCAAAGTAGCAGCCGACTGCCAATGTCATTGGAGGTAGTTTTATACAGAACACATTTCACGTGTACAAGCACAGGTTGACTGCTTGAAAAGCGTGATGCGTACGTGTAAAAAAAATGACAGTTTGCACTGGCTATGGCCGTTGACGGCCACACGGGACACACAAGACAAGTGTAATGAGTTTTCGCGCATTTTGATACGCATTTTGATATCCCTAATAAAAAAAAATACAGCATGAACCAACTGTGGAACCAGCCTGGAAAAGCGATCCCAGGCTAGATCTGGGCTGGCCAAGGCTATTTCCATGCTGGGTCTACTGCAGTTTTAATTTCCATTCTGGAACCATCCAACTTGCATTCGAAAACCAGGATGGTACCTTGCTGGAGCAGACCTGGAAATGGGATGTTCCAGCGAGTACGCTGGATTGGGCGAGATTCCTGGCTGTGAAGTTAACCTGGGCTTATATAAAGCAAACAATGCCGAAATTAGTTGCACAAATGTGTGCATATATGGTTCAATATAAAATAAATATATTAAAATAAATTAAAATACATTGAATAATAAATAGATATCCAAAAGTGTGCAAAGTTATGCGCACAACTCCACCTACCTCAGTAGGTTGCAAAAAAATATGATTATGCGATATGATAGTTTCTGGCTTTACCCTGCGAGACGTGGGCTTTCCCTGTCTTCCAAACCGAAACTAGAGCTATAATGCTCTTGTCGTTATATGCGACCAAGCGCCATCGGCATCAACTCTGGATATGTTTTGAACTTAGAAATTTCTGTTGGCGTGTCGGCGTCTGAGATGCACTTTGGTAAATTAGTTGTTTCCTCCTGTCTTTCATCTCCTCCGACAGTATAAACATGTGAATGTCTTTGCATTTGTGTAGTGAAGTGCTCCGTTATGCATTTTGTTCCTGAATACGTGCAAGAGCTTTATTACGACAAAGGATAAGCGGCGTGGGTAGGACGGTTTTGAATATCCTCAAGTCTCAAATCTGAACCAAGAAATGTAGTAGTGACCCGATATTTATTTATAGTTATCTTAACTGCTTTTATGACGTGTCACCGTCACGCTTGTACTGCATGGACTTACTTTGTCGGACAAATGAGAAACAGTGACTGATAAGTGACTTTTCTCATTTCGCTCATGCATGTATCACCAGACGTTGCATTAAATTGTGTGATATCACATTATTTTCTCACAGTGTTGTCACTGTTACCGCATGTAAACTAAATATATGTAGCATACATCTGTTATCATACCTGTTATGGGTATTAGTGTGCATTAGAAATTAATGAAGCAGAGGTGTACTTTCATTGTTTTAGCTGTACATCTTCCTTCGTTGCTGTAAGACGAGTTTGCATAGACAGTGTCTTCGTTTGCAGTCAGACTGTCTCGCGCTCATACAATAAATATTTCAATTTATTGATCATTGTCACTTGTTAATTTGCTGGCATATTTCAACTTTCTGTGCTTCTTCGTGCAGCAATTTACGCTGAATCAGTTGCTTCAACGTGATCTGATGTAGCCTTCGGTCTTGGAACGTAGGTTCCGGCAGAAGGCAACATTGGCTCCACGCCAATATATATATATCTATATATATATATATATTAAATATATATATACATATCAAATAATGGCGCCAAGTGGGAAAATGTGAGACCACATTAGGCCACATTGAGTACACCTAATTGCATTTTATGAGATCTCAACAAATGAGATCACACAGGTAAGGTACCAGGGCCCAATAAGACCCCTTGAATGGGGTCTAATAAGATTTCTATGAATTGGGCCCATTTCAATAATCACATACGAGTGGATCTTTTTGGACCACATACCTCTTTTTTTTAATAGGGATCCCATTCGACAGATCGCATTGAATTTTATAGTGACCCTATTAGTAAAGGTCTCATTAGATCCTGTTGGATGACTACCTATGAGGTCCCCTCTCGTGATATTGAGCCTGAATATCCGCACTAACTGAATCGAATGACAGGTGACAGCGAAGTTCAATGTTATAAAAATATATTTATTGTGACTAGCAAAACAGTCAGGCTTGCTGACAGATAGGTAAAACAAACAGTACATATGTAAATGACCAGTTGTGATAGCAAGCCTACCAAAAAAGTAAAACTAGTTGGGAAACTACAAAAGCGAATAATAAAAACAAAGTAAGGTAAATGTAATACTCGTTGGGCACCGAGTCCCATTCCGACAAACAGTCAGACGAGCTTAGCGGCTCCTAAAACAAACACTAACTTTGTAAAATCGCTTGTTTGGCAGTACGCCTTATTCGAGTAAAACAGTAAAATGCTTATAAGTAGCTCAGGGGCCCTCAATCCTGGCGACAGAGTAAAACGGTTAAATGTCAGCTCCATGGTTCGCGAACCAGTGAAATTGATGCAATACTCTTGAAGCTCACCTATAACTGTGTCCTAGATGACCATTCATTCTCCATATAGGCCACAGTTCTTCCAGACACACAGAAGGCCACAGGCCTTCATTCTCCATTTAGGCCACAGGTGGAGTTGTGCTTTCAGAGTATTGCATCGGGTTTCATAGGCTCGCAGACCCTCGGACCTGACCGTTAAACAGGGCATACAGGGGTCTGCGAGCTAAGGAAAACACCTCGTAAGGAGCCTTATCCTCGTGAAACAGTGGGGTAATTACTTGGTGTTGAAATCTCAAGGCGGAGATAACCTACACTCGCGTTCGCAATACTTCTTGCGCCGTCCGTCATCCTAGCAATGTCCGTTAAGCCACCCACAAGACCAAATGAAGGTTCAGCATCATATGTTGAATGGGAACACAACTGGACTAGACTCGATGATGTGGATGTTCATCTTCAACCTTCAACAAATAAAGAATAGGTGATTCCTTGGGATGCCCAGAAGCCCCATCAAGGTTGACGTGTCGAATTTTTCGGTGGAGTACAGAACGTGTCCGGATAAGCCCCAGTAAACAAAAAGCGACAGTGCTTTGTTTTTAAACACACACCAAGGGTTCTCGCATCATTTGGATCTTGTAAGCTTTTGCAATGTCACGAATTTTGGACCGAAGAACGCTGCGGACGAACACCTGCTGCTCATTTCAGGTCCTCCTCAGGGACTGTTTTTCAGAGTATTTTTCGAACAAATCTGTAACAGTAAGAAGTAATGTGTGTTACTTCCATGCAGAAACAAAAACGAGCCATGACACTCACTGTACAGGGCCACAAGCTTGTTGCTGTCAACTGCATCTTTCACCTCAGCTCTGCTGGCTATGAGCCTATTTGATGGAAGTCCCGTGATACTTTTGTTGAGCAAGCTCGAAGATGCAAAAAGGGAGGTGGCCGCCTCCCGTAGTGCCTTTTTCTCGTCTCCGAACGCAATGAGGTGGTTAAATTTCTCCCCTGCCATCCAGATGCCGTTCCCTAGGTGTATCTAGTGCAACCTACGTTCCAAGACCGAAGGCTACATCAGATCACGTTGAAGCAATCAATTCAAGGTAAATTGCTGCACGAAGAAGCACAGAAAGTTGAAATATTACAACAAATTAACAACCCAGGGAGCACATGGTGGGCTAGTAGACGTCTAAATGATGTCTAAAAAAAGATAAGGAATGTCTATAGAATGTCTAGGCACTAGACCAAATGTCAAGTATCCGTCCACTAGACGTCAAACAACACGTCTAACGTTACGCCACCTAGCCATCTAGCCTTAGACATCCGATGTCTATGTACCTAGCCGAGATTTAGACATTCTTCTGACCTGGTTGTCTGGAACAGGGTCAGACACTTAACCATGTATTAGACATGAAGTCTACAGCTAGACCAATTTTATCCCTCCATTCAGGCGACAGGTCTAGGGTTATACATTTCCTGTACCTTACTTTAGCCACCCTTAGACCTACTTTAGACCATGACTAGTCCTGCTACTGTCCTGGCATGCATTCCTGCAGAAATGTGATATAATTGAGAGCAACACGGATCTCAGCATAAACATTTATTCACAGTAAACCACACACGAAGTCTACGGTACAGAACTCAGTCTAAAACTGAATTGACTTTGCCGCCAAGCAGGCGTCTTGTGTTTTGACTGAGGAGTGTTGAACTGGCAGCAGTTTCGGGAAACTGCTGCCCCTTGTAGCACCAGTAGTACCCCACTAGTAGCCTTTTTTCACCCCACTAGTAGCCACTTGTTCACTGTGCCCCACTGGGCACAGTGAAAAAGAAGTTTCGGGAAGCCGTGATTATGGTGATGAAGCTTGCGCATGAAGGAATCATGTCTGGACACCAAGGAGGTCAGAAGTCGACGGACAAAGTGCGGGCAGATTTGTTTTGGCCTGGAATTCAAGCAGACGTAAAGAGATTCGTGAAGTCGTGCGACCAGTGCCAGCGGACGACGTCCCGAGGGAAAGTGACCAAGGTAGCCTTTGGAAGGATGCCGAGCATTGAAACACCACTTCAACGTGTCGCAGTTCATCTCATCGGCCCGATCTCGCCCGCCACCACAAAAGGGAATCAGTATATCCTCACCATGGTGGATTACGCGACGCGCTACCCCGACGCGGTAGCCTTGCCGGGCATCACGACGGAACGGGTTGCGGAGGGTCTCGTCGAGATGTTTACAAGGACAGGAGTGCCGAGGGAGATTCTCAGCGACGGGGGACCCGCCTTCATTTCGGAAGCCATGCAGGAAGTGAGTCGCCTGCTGTCACTGAAGCAATTACACAGTTCACCATACCACCCAATGGGAAATGGGTTGGTGGAAAGATTTAACGGAACGATTAAGACAATGCTCAAACGCATGTGTGAGGAGAGGCCGAAGGACTGGCATCGGTACTTAGCGCACTTGCTATTTGCGTATAGGGAGGTGCCCCAAGCAAGTTTGGGCTTCTCCCCCTTCGAAGTGTTGTACGGGCGGCATGTACGAGGCCCATTATCTGTCTTGCGCGAGTGGTGGACTAATGAGGAAATCGAACACGACGTAAAGACGACGTACGAACACGTGTTCGAGCTGCGCAATAAACTGGAAGAGACATGCAAGATAGCGCATGAAGAGCTGGATCGAGCGGGCGCAAGGTACCGCTAGCAATACAACAAAAGGGCCCGCCAGCGACCAATGGAAGTGGGACAAAGGGTCCTAATCCTCCTGCCGACGGACCACAATAAGTTGCTCATGCACTGGAAAGGTCCCTGGCCCATCGTCGGAAAGAAAGGCGAAGCAGACTACGCCGTAGATCTAGGACACGGGACGAAGGTATTCTATGCGAACCTCTTGAAAAGATATGAAGATAGAGACGCTGACGTAACGGAACGAGTGAAGACGACGGTGTGCGGCGTCGTATCCATAGAGGAAAGTGAAAGGGAGGACACTGTCCTCATACTGAGCCTTGAACAGAAGGAGGACTAAAGACGTGGTACTATCGGACGGGCTGACTGAGGAGCAGCGGAATGACGCGAGTGAGCTGATGCTCGAGTATGAAATGATCCTGTCAGATGTTCCCGGCCGCACAGAGTTGGCGACTTGCAGCCTGGAAATGACCGCGCACAGACCGGTGCACACGAAACAGTACCCACTGCCGTTTGCGGTGCGGAAGACGGTGGAGGAGGAAGTGCAGAAAATGCTTAACATAGGGGGGGGGGGGCATCGTTGAGATATCTAGCTCCCCATACAATTCGCCAGTGCTTGTAGTGCGGAAGGCAGACAACAGCCACCGATTATGCATTGATTTTCGGAGGCTGAACGCCATGTTGAAAGCAGACGCAGAGCCGATCCCGCGGCCCGATCACATGTTCGCAGACACCGGGGGAAAGACGTACTTCACGAAGCTCGATTTCACAAATGGATATTGGCAGGTCCCACTTGATGATGAATCAAAGGTGAAAACAGCTTTCGCGACGGAAACGGGCTTGTACCAATTCCGGTACATGCCGTACGGTCTGAAGACTGCTCCTGCCGTGTTCACGAGACTTATGCGGAAACTTTTCGATGACCTACCAGATGTTCGCTATTACTATGATGATGTCCTGGTCGCGAATGACACATGGAGCGAACATATCGCGACGCTTCGAGAAGTGTTTCGGCGAATCCGCGACGCCGGGCTCACTGTGCGCCCTGCCAAGTGTGAGATAGGACAGGAGGAAGTGAATTTCCTGGGACACTGTGTTGGAAAGGGAAGAGTTGCCCCCCTGACGACGTTGATCGAGAAGATTCACAACGCAGCGCGACCAATGACCAAGAAGCAAGTGAGATCTTTCCTTCGGCTAACCGGCTGTTATAGAGATTTTATTTCTGGATATGCGGAAGTATCGGCGCCACTCACAAACTTGACGAAGAAGGGAACGAGCAACCAGGTGGTGTGGGAAGAAGCTCACGAGAAAGCGTTCCACAATCTGAAACGACTGCTGACAGAAGCTACCATTTTGAGACTTCCCGATCTGAATAAAGACTTCGTGTTAAGAACAGACGCATCTGAGCAGAGCATCGGGGCTATTCTTCTGCAGGAGAACGATGGCTTGTTACATCCGGTGGCATACGCTAGTAGGAAGCTGTTACCCAGGGAAGCGGCGTACGCCACAATTGAACGAGAAGGCCTTGTCCTCATCTGGGGCATTTACCGGTTCCACACCTATCTGTATGGAAAGTCCTTCGTCATACAGACCGATCACGAGCCGCTTCTCCATCAACCGCAAGCGACACGCGAACGCACGAGTGATGCGGTGGACTCTCCAACTCCAGGAATACAACTTCCGGGTGGAATACGTAAGGGGAAGTGATAATGTCGGAGCCGATTATCTGAGCGTGAAATGTGTCTTTACTGTATTGTTTGCGTGAGTTTGCAGTGATCCGTCACGCTGGTATTATACACGTCTGTGCGTTATATAGACATGTGTATGTGTTCGACATAGTGTTATACGTGATAAGATCTAATGATGTAACATTGAAGCTATGATTTGATTATACAATATTATGCGTCGTGCCCTGAACAATGAATTGTACAAGTTTCGTTGTGCTATGCGGTATACCATTCAGATATGTTTTGAATATTGGTTTGTAGCTGTGAGACGTTTGCATAGTATTGTATAATGTTCTTAATAATGTCGTGTCAATAATGTAGGGTCGTCGTGTCACCGTGACAGATATCGTGCATTAGAGGTTACGTAATTTTGTTTAGAACGTACCCGTGCTAGTTGTACTCTGAGTGTGGATTTTTGTAGTGTGTCGGATATTATGCAGAAAACTTTTGTCTTGCCCTGTTTGTGGGTTTTGCAATATTTTTTTATAATATTCTTAGCGATGGGGTCGTGTCACAGGGCGACAAGCTTGTTTTGTGGATTTTTGTTGTTTAACAGTTTTTGGGTAAGTTAATTTAGAAGAACACACTCTGGTTCGGTGGGCCATGACATCTTCGGGATGCTCAGATTGATGGCGTCCAGATGCTTGGTCGGACAAGTAGAGGAACAGACCCCGTTGAGAAACCCGACACTTCGACGCGACTGTGTTTGCGTCCTCCTGGTTGTTCTTGATACCCCGCGGTGCGATCAGTGCTGCTGCTTTCGCGTTGTTCGGACCGTGTACATTAACCAGATGCCACGTGTTGTAGTCTTTAATTTTGTTTGGTTGTTTCGTTTTGTTGAAGCCAGGGACTTGGGAGTCGTCTTCACACTGATGCATTGACAGAAGAAAATTATTGTTTTTGCGTAAAATGGCAGCTGTGTCTCGTGACAGAGGCGTGGTGACCTTTTCTCAGAAAAAGGGGGGATGCTCCGTGCAGTGACATTTGGGAACCCCGTTTCCCGAGGTAATATAAGGGGTAACTGAGGGAAAGTGGGGCAGTCGTCGCAAGATGGTCAGTTAAGGGTCCCAGCTCGAGAGTGGTCAGGAAGTTAGAGGAGTGGCGGCAATGTACTGCAGGTGGACGATGATACAAGTTAGAAATGTGTGTGAAAGCTGACTGAGTTCGGCAAGTGTTGTGACACGTGTGAGTGAAGCGACAACTCAAGGGACCCACCGAGAACCACCGTAGGAAGTAGGCAGCGACTGACCCCCTCCAAGACATCACACAATACCAGTGTGACTGTTTGGTTTGAAGCGGTACTGGCTCTGTGTAATCTCAGTTTTTGCAACATTATTGTAGCATGAGTAAATAGTTGTTGTAATAAAATAATAGTTTCAATAAAATGTAAATAAGTTGTTGATTGTTGCTCTGTGTACGTGTGCAATCGTTCAGCCACTTACACGCCACTTAGCCACTTAGTCACGTGCGACAGTGCACCGCAAGGTGCCCGGAAGGGGTGGAGGCATCGACCTTGCATCTGTGTTCTAGAAGCCGAGTATTAACACAACGTCCACTTTGACCAACATATGTTCTTCCGCATGTGAAGGGGATTTTGTATACTCCTCTCCTTCCGATTTGTTTCGGTTTCAGTCTGTGTACCAATGTCATGATGACGTTCTCTGGTACAGGTCTATTCGAACGCTTTGCATCTTACTCCCTGTGTGCGCACAATGGTTCAGCTTCAGTTCAATGGCAGCGGTCCTTACTTCCTGAATAAAATACTGTCATTGATTGAATATCACGTTTTATGGCAAAAAAAAGCCATGAAGGAACCGGAGAGAAAGCAACAAAATATGTGGACGTGAGTGAAAAGAGAGTTAAAAGTAACTTGGAACTTAACTTAAGTTACTTTGGCAAAGTTACCTAAAAAGCAACGAGTTCTTCTGAAAGTTACCACGGCGCAAAAGTACCGAGTTAAGTTACAAGTTACCAAAAAAAGGAACTTAGTTACAGTAACGAGTTACCTCGAACTCTGCCTCCAAGGCTATTTCTTGTTGCATTATACATGTACTTCCTCTGGCGTTTGACCACCTGAAACACAAGAGGCTCCTGTGTTGACAGTGCCGTCTCAGTTTTGGTTTGCCTGAAAAAAAAAATAGAAAAGCTTGCTCACAGCGCCAAAAAGTACTATATTCAACGCAACTTGCCAGACAATGTTCAAAACGAATATGATTGTGCTTCATAGCATTTAGTTGCTCGATTCATGGAGCTTTCGAACGGCATATGATGTGTAGCGGTACACTCTTAAAAATGAACTTCACCACATAGCACGCTCCTAGCCAACCATCATCCAGGGTGATATCGTTCCCTTCCTTGATTTGTTGAAAGCGGGAGGCGTACGCCTTTTTGTAACACTTATGCAGAAATGTTAATTGTCACAAAAAGGCGTACGCCTCCCGTTTTCTACAAATCATGTAAGAGAACGATGTCACTCGGGATGATGGTTGGCTTGGAGCGTGCTATGTGGTGAAGTTCATTTTAAGAGTGTACTCTATCAGGAACGTAGGCTTTGTACAACGTACTCTTTGATTAGCACCATACCTCCGAAAAATGAAGAATTTCGGAAGCGTTTGGCTAAGAAACGCCACCAAACACTTTGCTCGAATATTTGATACGGCGTAGATAGAGCCTTAGGCCACATACAGAAGAAAAATCATAATTCAGGCTAGTAGTAGAGAGACGGTTAGAACCGAGCCGGTGTCCAAACTACGGCACCCCTGCCCTGAGCCCTGCGCGTATTTTTCCCCGCGCGGCGCGCGTGCGGAGGCTTGTCCGCGCGATTATAACATGCAGAGACATGCAAAGAAGGGTCATACACAAAAGTACAACTGAAAATATATTTATTAATACAATTGTAATGCCAATCAAGTTGCCAATTGTAAAGCCAATAGTGCTGGGAATTCTGCCAATCAGGTGAAGGAGAAAAACCCAGCCGAAAAACCTTCACCACCTGTAACAGGGCGGCGCTCGAGTGTAGGGCTGCTGTTGTGGGCGTCGCGTGACCGGAGGGCTGCGTGCGCGTTTACCATTCCACCTGGGCCGACTTCTTCCACCATTTTCCTACTTGGGCCGACTTCCTTCCCGCGATAGGTGGGCGGCGCTCGAATGTAGGGTTGCAGCTTGTGGGCGTCACGTGGCCGGAGGGCTGCGTGCGCGTTTACCATTCAGCCTGGGCCGCCGACTTTCGTCATTTTTCAGCCTGGGCCGCCGACTTTCGCCATTTTTCAGCCTGAGCCGATTTGAATCATATTTTTTCCAGCTGCAACAGGTGTGCAGTAGGCTGTTTACATGCAAAGGATAGCCATACACAAAAGTACAAGTGAAAATATATTTATTAAAGTCATTAGGAATTATGTTATGACCCTGCGTGAATGGGAAAAACTTAGCAAAAAATCTGAAATAGAAGGAACACAATACACGTAACAATACTTATTACAGGTATGATACATTAGCATTGAATAGGTATCACAAATCAAACACAATATTTTTTATTAGTGGAAGTTTTCAATGAATCAGAAGTGATAGCGCATTTAAGATATTCTTCATCAATACGATTACAATCAAAATTTCATGTGCGATTATAAAAAGTCTGAGATGTTAGAATCTGATAGGTGTAAGTAATTTCGAGCACAATAGCTAATATTCCAACATGACACAAATTTAATTTCTATTGAACTGAATAGCACAGACATAAGGCAATAATTCGAATCAACACATAGCATTAATATAGAACCTAACCAACATGTAGAGAAATAATAGCTACACCATATCAAAACGATCACAACATTTAATCAAAGAAGATATTCTTAATCAATATAAATATCAACAAAATTATAAGTTGTATTATAAAAAGTCTAATATTCCTTTATGTGAGAACCATCTTTGCAATAGCGGGAAGTTCTGATAGTTGTATGTAATTAACTGTGAACAGCAGAGACACTGGAAGACTATGGGACACGAACACAAGACAAAATAAAATCTATACCACTACAAAGAAGATATTCCACTTCACCACACAGCACGCTCCTAGCCAACAAACAGAACAAAGAACGACACGAACACAAGAGGAAATAAAATCTATACCACTACGAAGAAGATATTCCTAATCAAAACAACATAGTAATCTATCATTCAGAAGGAAGCGTCAATAAGAGACTGTGCAAGTTCATCGCGACAAAGTGCAAGTTGTTGAAGCAATACAAACACGGCGACAACATAGCGCCTGCGTTAATCAACGCTGGATTCAAGCGCCCAATAATCAGAATAAATATTTAATGTCTTCGGAATTCATCAATGAAGACAACAAACGAAAACTTCAGAGTTTGAAATAGAACTGTAATTTATCGAAATAAACAAGTGTATAAGTGAAACAATAATTGTAATCTTTGTCATCATTATAATGAATTCTTCGCATCACAATGAAAAACACTTTACATTTAGCATGGCTAGACTGAGAACAATGATCGCTAAGGAAACTAATATTCCACAATTTGTGTAAGAATTCTCATATGGAATGAGACCTGACCACCAAATAGGTTTTACTCGACTACACTCTGTACAAATTCAACACCCGATGGATAGAATTGCCGGAGAAGGATCACTCATTGAAATTTAGAGACATGATACATCGGTCTATGATTACAAAAATGATCACTAATCTCATGTGAAAACTTATCATATTTCATGAATTAAATTCCACAGTGCAGTATATTTCTCAATCAGTTGCACTATCCCAGACTTAGTAAAAGAAGAAAAGGCCTCGATCTTAGTAGAACACTAGAACTGACCTCCTTTGTTATACATTATGCCGACACCGGAATGTGGACAGGGTTTATGGCCTTCCCTACGGTCTCATTTGTCGACAGACCCACAGGAAGGGTTCAATACACCTGACATCGGGATAAAACGTGGTCAGCTAAGCGTCAGTTCTCATTTGACCAGAGCAGCAGCATTCGTGGACACGGGCACGGCAGTTAGAGGTGAGGCATGGCTCCAATGTGGAGGCACAGCTACGACGACGGCTTCAAACTAAAAGTCGTCGACGTCGCGGACCAGTACGGGAACAGGGCAGCTGGACGGGAGTACGGCGTCGAGGAGCGTTGAGCGTCTCTATTGATTTTGTTTGTGCATCACTGGTTTAGCGCACAAAGCAGTCGCGTCGTATTACCCGCGGCTTATCTGCGAGTGCGGCTTATCTGCAAAAACATTTTCAAAATGTATCTAAAAACGAGTCCTGCGGCTTATCTGCGGTGCGGCTAATACGCGTGAAAATACGGTACTTATTGGAAGCGACCAAAATATCTGGCTAGCAGTTAGAAGCATGGACCTAAAGCAGTTTGAGTTTACCGGCCTATAAATGAGCCTAAAAATCTAGAGATTAGTGGCAGCAGCCCTCTAGTTACAAATATGAACCAATAAGTGGTTGTAAATGAGCTTAAAAATTAAAAGATGAGTGGAAGTGACCAATGGGTGGATGTCCAGCAAGATTTAGGGATTGTAAATAGTAGTTAGGAGGCAGCTTAAATATCTAGATATCTCTAGATTGATAAGCTCCCTCCCAACTACTTATCTGAAGTGACCGATAAGTGGCTGTATAGCTAGAATTATGGACCAATGAGCATTTGGAGTCTACCGGCCTATGAGGGCCTATTAGGGCCCTTTAGAGAAAATCTGGTGGGTGTTGTAGAACTACCCAGTTAGCCGTGAGGGGTTTGAGAGGACCTTTCAGACAGCTTTGATGCGCCGTGCAACTCCCAGAGCAAGTTTCTCAATGTTTTCCGCGCCGCGGGACATGCTACATCGCCCGGGTTGCAACATAGCACGATTCATACGTTTGTGAAATATTTCTCCAAGGTACACGTGCCGTGCAAACCTTGAATTGCAGCTCCTCCTTGAAGATATTGTTCTTGCAATTGATACAGTATTGTACTGCACATAAGTGGAAGCGTTTCCGCAATTCGCCAGCAGATCAGTCAGTCTCTTTTGACACGTCGAAGTTTGAGGACACCGGCCGCGGATTTTAAGTAATTCGCGTTTGATCTTCGATATTTTAGCTGCTTTCGAACTCTGTAAACGATGTGTCAGATATGCTTTCGTGAGTGAGAGGAATTGCTGTTCCCACTATGCTTTTACCCCTTTTTGTACCATGTATAATGGGTGCTGATAGAACATCGTTAACAACCACCGTTTGTCTCAAACGGCATGTTATGTATTTCGATGTCGGCACACTGACTTAAACTGACACTTTGAAATTGTATTTCTTGCAGATGAAGCGTCAGGCAGGGGAGTCTAAGGCATTTGTCTCAAGTTGATGGTGAGAACCCAATCGCACCGAAGTTAGATTACGCAAGTGAGGCAAACTGTATGGTGCATCTCGCGTCCCCAAGTGTACCACCGAGAAGGTGAATTCTTCATAATTGTCGTCGTCGTCGTTCGTTATTCGGACATTGCCAATTTGTCTCCATTGAGCTTACGCTTTGTGCAATTCGACTGTATTTGTTGATCATGAATGTATGTTTTCATAGACATATGAGCGTTGAATCTAGTTTGTGTTGCTGCTATTTACCGTTTCATGTTGTTTCTTGCGAAGGACTCTTCAACTCATATTAAATATCCACAATGCTGCAAGCCACTTGAAACAACAGCTATGTAAATTGATAGCAGTGTGCATACCTGTATTATATCTGTACCAACGAAAGAAGTCAATAGATATCAAGTTTTCTGACGTACACTTGTCTGTTTCTATCTCTGGTGATTCTACCGCTGTGACGACAGTTGCAGCGTAGAAGCCTTGATTGGATATTGATGTTCCGATGATGCATCAAGGCACCAGCTTCTGAAAGGCCCAGAGAGGTCCTGTTATTCTGAGGCAGTCTGAGAGGGCGTTTCAGGCTGAGAGGATCTCTCCGTCCTGTAGCATATGAGGTCCTTTTCAATATGGTATGGACGAATAAGCATGTAGCAAGGAGCTTACAAATCTCGATATGGGTGGCTCTCTAGCAAGAAGTATCAACGAAGAAGCGGCCGAAAGGGGGCTCACAAACCTAGAGGTGGACAGAAGTAACCAATGAGTGGCGTTCTAGCTAAAATTATGAACCAATGAGCGGTTGGGAGGGCGATAATAGAAAGTGACCAATGAGAGGCTCTCAAGCTGAACCAATAGAGAGTTGGTCTGAATCTGAGTGGTTGTCTCAAAAATGTACTGAATAAAGGGTGAAATCAATTTCTCTGGAGCCGGTACGTTAGCCAGACTTACCGGAAGTGACCATCTCCATACTGAATAATGTTTGAAATGAATTTCTCCTGTGTGCGTCTATCTGGAGCCACAGCTGAGCGACCTGTGAACCATCTGGTGGGACCATGTGTATGTCGGAGTGCCTTAGATACGCCAGGCGCGTATGAGTGATAAATACAGGTGAGGGCTAGCCAATCAGTGTTCAGTAGGCTTAGCCTGGACGAATCAGCGTGAATGGGCAATAAACGATCTTAGAATGGAGCAATCAGGGGCTGAGCTACGGTTGACCTATCGGGGGGATCTACAAGTCCAGAAAATGTGGTGAGCATGAGCTAATCAGAAATAAGTAGCCTTAGAAGGAACCGGTCAGTGTGAAGGGGCAAAGCCATTCATCTAGGCTTGGACCAATCAGAGTGATGTGGCCAGAGCTCGTGAAAGGGGCGGAGGCACGAGCACCCAATCGGCGAACAAGTGGCTAAAGGAGCATTAAAGTGGTATCTAACATAGCCAAAAACTGCTGTTATCTTGTAAAGCAGTATGTGAAAAGCATTCCCACGAAATATTTCTGTCCAAAGTTGTTTCACCACGGTGCAGTTAATTTAGCAAATCGCCGCCGCGGTGACAGGCCGGAGCGCTCCAACTGCAGACCACACCCACTCTACTGTGACGTTGGTGGTAGAGAGTCCCCCATTTGTTCGTAGGAAAAACCGTCTGCTAAGGACATTGCGAGTTGTTTCTTTTTGACTTCTATTCTTTATATGATTTATATCACGTTTTCAAAAAAAAAAGCATATGTGCAGCCTGAGAAAATAAGAATACGATCACAACAGTAATATATCCGTGGCTTCTGTGCAATCTCAGAATTCACAGTTCACAGAAAGCAAGCGATGGCGGCGGTATTGTGGCGCCACCTGTTAGCCACTGAACCAACTCCGCGGTGAAAACGGTCGGACATGCTGCACACTGTCGAGAAGCACAGGGTTTTCGCTGTACAAGCGCAGTTAATTCCGGGCTCCAGCACTCGTTCTTCCCGTGGTGTCTGCAGTCCCAAAAAATCGTGGTTGTGTCGTTGACAGCCTTCAAACCCTCCGTTTCAGACATCACGTAGCCGGAGAACGCGTGGCGTCTCCGAAGCGGTAGCAGACGCTCCGGCCTGCGCGATGTTGCTCACCTCGATCATGTGATCCCAGGTCCAATAAGGAGCGTCCTCACCACTTGCGTCACATAGTGACGCGCGTGGTGGCGCTCATCACGTGCCTATCGTGAAGACGAAGGACGGTGTTTCGCGCAAGGGAGGTTCAGGGAGCTATTGCAGGCGTCCCAATTTCGCTACGGTTGCACTAATTGTGGGAAAACTCTTTTCGGCCGCCTAACATTCCATACTCACCAAAAACAGAAACAAATTGTGGACCTCTAGACTGCTCCTTTAACATGCACAAATCAGCTTAAAGTGGCGGGGCCAAGCCAGCGTATTAGCATAATAGGACGGGGCTACAGTCATCCAATCAGAGGGCTTAGCACTTGCTTGCGTTGGATTACACAATAATTGATCCATTGAAATATAATACTGTATCTGTAAAACTGTTGAGCAACAAATTCCTGCTTCCATATGATCAACTCTGCGGTAAATCAGCAAATAACCCGCCTAAAGGACGCGGGATACTCCTCCGAAGCAATATTAGATCACCTATATATGCTCTATAAGCGCGCGGGGTCACCGCGCATGACGCAAGAGTGACGTTTCGAGGACGGCTTTGATTGGCTGGAGGCAATATGTGCTCGCTCCAAAAGGGCAAACAAAGCAGCGTCCAGCCGAAGTGGAGCGGTAGAACAGCGAATACGGCACTGATATCGACACCAGAAGTGTCGTTTTTCTTTCGTGATGATGTTGGCTGTGCCAACAAACGTGAAAAAAAAAGTTGAACGTAGGAAACGTGCTTAAGTTTGAATTCCTCGACACCTGTATTATTTCGAGTGCACGTGATTCATTCAGAGATCGTTGATACAGCGTGAGACTACGCAGTCGGATCCAGTGTGGTTTGTGTGAATGCCCCAACTGAAATGAAGAATGTAATCATATAGCACGCTACATTGCTGATTGCTGCCATCAAGGACGTGTCAAAGACTGACGTACTGCAACAGTAGATATGGTGCCCCAAAAGTAGCATACCATTAGACTTGAACAGTAACCTGAGTAGTGTACTGAAGTAGAGCCCTGCACGGGCCGACTTTTCTGGGCCCGACCCGGCCCGGGCGCATCGAAAAATGGCCCGGCCCGCCCGGGCCCGGACCTTTATATTTTTATGCGGCCCGACCCGACCCGGCCCGGCCCGGTGAGCCGGCGAGTAGATCCCGGCATAGTGTTTGCAGCCGCGACGTACGCGTTTCTGGCGATTACCAAACAAATTTATCAGTAAATTTATAAGGAGAGAAGACAAACATACAAGTGAGGGCGGTTTAACACCATAACCGCACCAGACCAAATTAAATTCAGAACGTACGCGGGCATGGGCGTTATCGTTACACTGTCAAGATTTTGCGGAGGTAGAGGATGCTGTCGACAAACTTCTTCTCCCAGTCCATACCCTTCTCACCAAGCTTTGCCAAGTGATTGTGAAATACGTGAGGAGTGAGGAGCAATGTAAAGTGGATTTCAGAACGTTCTAGAGGGTCGAATCATATGCCTAATGCAGTATCCTTGGCTTGTCTTTGCAAAATGTGCACAGGAATGACGCAAGCGCATGAAGATATGAACTAATGCATCTCCATTGTGTGGAATTAGCTGAGTGGCCCGGTCGGGCCTGACTCTCGGAAACATATTTGTTGGCCCGGGCCCGCCCGGACCTGGGGTGGTGGCGTATTTTGTCGGCCCGGGCCGGGTCGGGGGCCCGGGTCCGTGCAGGGCTCTATACTGAAGTATATTTTCTTAAAAAAGCCGAATTTAGTAAAGGAACGTGAATATTTTTTACTCTACTTCTAGACATTTTCCAAGTTACTTTGAAGATACTACTTTGTGCGTAACCCGGAGGTTCAGCGAAAAATTCCCTTTTGTCGCCGAATGGGTTACGTACATAATGGTTCAGCGACTGAGATATTCGGGACATCCGCGTCCCTGTTGGGGTAGCGTACAGTGCCTTGGGTTTGGGGGCACGGAGGAGGCGATGTGAGGTCCTGAATGATATGCGGGTAAACTATCCAGACCCTCTCAGAGAGTATAGAAGTCCGGCGCTGAAATATGACTTCAAAGTGTATAGAAATTAACGTGTTACTTTTAAAAGTTCTGAAGATGGTGCGTCGGAACTGCGACGTCAAAGTAACGACTACAAACAACTCTGATATCAGTAGCTTGCCAGTAGCGAGGGTTGATTGCCTTCTCGCACCGCCGACGTTCCCGTTTGTCTTTTGGAACACGAAAGACAGATACTCCATCAAAGTGTCCGTAGCAGGTACTTATCGCAACACGTACTCCAGAACACGTATTTACCATTTTTTCGCTTGAAAATGACGTAAAACACGAGAAACTGACAATGTGAAAGCGACGGATCCAGCTTGTTCACATTTTTCGCTGCACGCACTTGGTGCAATTGGCGCGCGTCACTCCACTCTCTCCCCCTCCTCTTGTGCAGAGAAACTCACTTACAAGGCGTATACCAATTCCGAAACGCGTAGAAAGCCCTAGACAGCGTAACATTCGGACCGTCGCCTTGCCTTTTTCCACTGCATTCCTTATCACTATGGAACACTCCTGTCCAACTTAAACCGGAACGTTTCTTACTCCATAAAACACAAACAATCACGACTGACAGGCTTCAGTAGTCCTACGAGCAATCACGGCACTGCTAAAAATTATCAAAAATACAGTCACTGCAAATAATCTATCATCTACGTTATACCATTAAGGTGCTGATCCTCCTACATTGGTCAATCGCGCCGATGTGTCAACACTCGCGTTCGTGAGCGTGACAACAACGCAAAAAAAATGTGGCTCCTTCTTCTGAATTGCCTAGCCACGTGAAAACTTGCACTGACTGTTCCCCAGGCTTTGAAGATACGTCCTCTGTAATCTTTTGTAAAAAAAAAATATATTATCCCCGAATGCTTTTAGAGATGTCGGCCATGGCAACTAAGCTAAATGCCAGCAGTCAGCATTGCATCGTAATTCCCTCTTGCAGGGTCGACCTCCTATATCCCATTGAAGTGTTCAACCCTGCCCTTTCTGCACCCCTTGATTCTGCTTAAAGTAAACCCTCATTGCTGGTTTGAGTCTCGTACGTGTTGTGTCTGTTCTCTGTATTTTTCTGAAACTCGAGGAAATGTTGCCTTCATCGATTGCCTACCAGCTCGCTTGCACACTCCTCATCTGTTCCGCAGGAAACATCATGCTGCACATATAAATCTTCACATTCGAGGTCGGAAGTGTAGCAAATATTGCGACAGGTGTGCTAACGATGCGGACAGGTGACCACACCGAGCGGGTCAACGCATTTTTTCCCCAATAAGCGGAAACAATGCTAAGATGGCGTACCTCGCGTTTGGGAGTACGATGCTCATGCTTAACACTCTGGTGTGCTACTCTGTGGCATTCGATGCCTGTGGGCGGAAACCTGGTGAGTCTTGATAACTGCATGTGATAGCAGCACTAGTGCCAATTTTGCAGGCAGGTCACGAGGACAGGCTGATGCCATGTGGGTATAGGCATGTAAATACTGGACCACTAATTGCCTCAGATTCGTTAATTAACATTGTACTCATATTTTTGTTTTTGCAAAAATGCGAGGCAGCAGAATTGAAGGCGACCATTATTTGAACAGATCCTCTTACTCACAAAGTGCTGAAACGAGGACGTACTTTGAGAAGTAAATTCCAAAGGTTTGATGTGCAGTGAGACGATTTAACAAAGACGCTCCCGCCACTAAGCAGCGTGGGAACTTTGAGGGGCACCGCGCAGTCGTAATCTTCGGTTATGGTTTACTGCGGCTGACACTGCCGCTGCGCACACCGGGAATCTTCTTATTCCTCTTCTACCTCCGCCTCTGGCCTCTAGTAATACTTTAAAGGGACAGTCTGGGAAAACCGGAAGTTGATTTTTTTCAACTGCCACAAATGCCTATATGCTGTGTGGAAAGTTTCAGTTCACAAAACGGCATAGTTTTCGAGGCTCAGAATACAAAATACTCCTCTGATAACGTCCAGTTTTGTTTTTCTACATCACATACTCCTTGCCACAAGGATCCTCTATGTACGTCATCCGTCACGTGAGCATGACGTTCCCAACGGACACTGTGGGGCCCAGCACTGCGCCGTTGCTGGGAATGCAGAGAGGTGTTTCTTTTTTTTCTATGAGTGTACTGAACCGGAGGCTGCGTCGTGATACCTGTGTTTACATTGACGCCACTTTGCATCTTACTCTGCATAACGTGTGATTGCTACCCAAAGCATCATGATTGGCAAATGCTAGCACGCAACAACCAACTATCCCGCAAACAGACATGCGCCAGACTCGCGCGGCTTTGCTCTTATGCACGTCTTATGCACGTCTTCGCTCTTATGCGGCCTTTACTCAGTGACAACTGTGGCATAGAAAGAAATCGATTATAAATTGCGCAATACAATTTCTTCTGAAGTATTTTGCACGGTGGTTGAGAGGAGTATTAGAATCATGAGACGGTGTTTCCCAGACCCATGTTTTCGACTGGACTATCACTTCAAGGCGCTCTAAGTTTCCATGAGTCCTCGAGTGCCACAGGTGGCGCTTGCTCCTGTAAAAAGGTCCCGTCCTACAGTTGGCAATACAAAAAGGTGTGTGCTTTGCGTAACGTGCGTTAAATGCATGAGTTGGCCAGTGATTCGTCACGAGCTCCCGCACAAATGCCAATCGCAAAGCTTATTTGACGTTGCGTCCTACAAAAGCGGTTTTGAAGTGCCGATTGGTGACGTTCGGACCGCTCCTGAACTTCAAGAGTAATGATAACTCTTGCACACATTTTACACCTTTTTGGGTAAGTTGCTTGTCCTATATCTGACTCCTTTTTCACACCACAGTGACGGTGTTTTTAATACACCCTTTACTAAAGGATATTTTATAGGACGCACTCCTTCAAGAGGTGCTTTGAAGACAACGCTTTTATTAGGGGCGTAATTCATTGAAAACGCCATTTGGAAAAAGGGTGTTCCGTAGAGAACACCACAATCATATCGTGTAGCTCCTGCAGCACCTGCAGGCTCGCATTTCAGTTTTGTGGCAACCGCCACACGAAAAAGAAATGCGGTTATCCATGCATTGTGTTGCCTGCCTGTGTATCCTGTATAATACAGTGCAAGTGTGAACAGTCAGTTCCTGTGCAGTTATTGGCAAAGTTGATCAGGCGTTGAAGTTTCGGCGGATTGCTGGCATCGCCTGGATCGCAGTATCGTAACGCCGCCCGTGCTCGTGCAATGAGCGCCGTTTCGATGCCGCGATCTCCAGGTGATGCCAGCAATGCACCCGGGCACCCTCATGTATTGTCCTCAAGCAGGAGAGCTACATATAGAGTTAGCCACATCGTATTGCCAACTGTAGGATGGGACAAGCGGTAGCCTATATCGGCGTGCTGGGTAGATCATATACTGAAATACAATTTGTTGGCATGTTCGTTAAGCGTAGTACGGCGCGAAACACGTCTATAATGGTGAAGGGAATTCGTGTTTGCAATTTACACGTACGCCTGCAACGGGTCTAAGATACCATCTAAATTTCCGACATCCCTTCCAGTCAAATACTGTGTTTTTAACTCAAGATATCGTTTATAATGTCATTAACAGCTGAGCGGTGTCGTAAAGCCAGCATAATTTTTCTTGCGCGAATTAAAACACCATTTTCAACACCATATCCCCAGTTCAAATGCGGTGTAAAAAAGGTGTATAGGACGTAAACACCCGTTGTAACTGCTCACTTTAGGCCGACATGGGTTGCTTCGCGGCGCTAGCATGGAATTAAAAAAAAAAAACATCGACATGGGATAAAATGTTGTGTATGTCGATACCGCGCTTTGAGTAATGCTTTTGTTACATCATTTGCTGCAGTTTTTAGGATATAAAAGGGTGTTTTTTTATATAAGAATACACCTGTTTTGAGCGAATAAATGTGTAAAATGATTTAGTGTGCTAAGTGCGAGTTCAAGGTTGGGGCTCAAAACTACGCACATGTCGAGCGCAAAAAGTGGGCGAGCGCGTTCTCGCCGGAGGACCATGTGTTTTGTAGCGATCGACTTGGTCGGAGCAAACGCTGACTGGTTGGCGAGGTATACCGCTTTCTTACCCACGTAAGCCGAAGCGTTGTCGTTTCTGCTCTCGAAAAGGGCGTAGTTCTCGTTTCGTCTGATTTGCTTACCAAGGTTTGGCGATTCATGTTGCGGATTACGTGCCCGATTCCGTTTCTTCTTCTTTTTTTTTTTTTTTTCTGAAGAGGATTGTTGCCAAAAATTTTGCTGTCTCGCATTTTCACGAACTTTATGAGTTAATCTTAGTTAATTAGTCGACCAGTTGTGTTGTGCTCTCTTCCGCTTGACGTCCCACCAGGCCGCGTAAGAAAGTTCTCAAAAACTGTATACTTGGAATGCTGCCCCGCAGTTACGATTATCTCAACGGAGCATAAAACGTTGCGCGACGTAGGTTCTTTTTTTACATTTCAATGTTTGTTCACTTTGTACAGGTGTGGTGATCGCTACACGCAGTGCTGCCCTAGCGTCGAAATTATTGACAACGTGCGCACGGAAGATATTAATAAAGCACAACATTGAGACTCGAATAATATCCAGGGTAAGTAAACTCATCAACTGCCTGGGAACTATAGTAGTTAAAGGACATAGAGAAGCGTGTTCATAGAATACCATGATGGGGATAAGGCTCATCTAGACACGGACCCAGTACTGTTCCTAATGCAACTATTGATACAGGATGGCAATCAATAGAGCTGTACTTTTTCCTAGAGTCGCCAAATATGCTTCGCTTCAGAGTATCGACACTGAAGTTCCAAGAGCGAGCATGCGCCATCTTGTGTCCGCGCCACGCTACCCACGCGCACGCCCACGATTCCAGCTCTCATGGCTGGGTGAAATGTTCCGTTCTCACGCAAGCAGCTCGTCAAGGTTGACGGCCTTGAGCTCACCTTGACATCGCCGGGACGCTCTGGTGGACAATACGTGAAATATCGCAGAACAATCATACACGCTTCCCTAGCCCACAGCGGGCATTGTGTTAGCCGTCTTTGTTCCTCAACTGGGGATGGCACCGGTGTGTAGCGGAAACAAGACGGCGCTCCTGCTTTCCCTTGGACCTCATTGTCGATACTCTGAAGCGAAGCTTATTTAGCGACTCAGTTTCCGACCACATCTTTCTATTCAGGGTGGCCATACAGGTCTGGATTGTCAAATCCAGGTGTGCTTTCGACAGGCGAAACCTGTGGAAAGCGCAGGTGTGTGAATCAAAAACTGGGTATTTAACCGGGATGGAACACGGGGTGCCGTGGCTCACCAATCATATGAATGATGTATATTTATCACTTTTGTGAAATGCAACCGGGATAAATAGACCAGGAAACTTGACACAGGCCCTAACTCCCTGAAGCAGTATGCGTACATACGTTGCCATAAGCCATAAGACTATCGACGAAATGAAAAACTAGTCCTACCAATCACACAGATTGATCAAAAGACGTAAACGTAAGGACGCAAACAAAGAGCAAAGGAACAGAAAACCAGCGCTATATCAGGACAATACATTACATTATACGATATACTAAGAGAACACCATATACACACACAAAAAAACACACGAAGGAACACAAAAGTCTACGTTATACCTAGAACGAATTAACGGAAAATGAAGCGCTCCAAAGGGCCGCGCTGCAAGCAATAAAAAATAAAAAAATGGACACAATACAAGCCAAAAAAGGCATCGACAACCACATAATTCAACATGCAAACATATGTAAAGTACACATACGTATACAAGTAAAGGAGAAAAAAAGGACTCAAGAACACATACGCAAATCTAAAATCGACAATATCAGTCCTCTTACTATAAACAACGTCCATTTCTGCATAACCCCCTCGCTGCAAATCCAATCCAATTAACTTACCTTATCTTACCTCATTGCTGCCAAAAACGAAGGAGGTAATACTGCGTTAAGCGTAACAGTGGTAATAACGATAAAATTGTTAAGCGTAGAAAGTCGGACAAGTTGGTCGGAGTGTGCTCCATTTTTAATATGAACGATAAAACTTTTTATTATGTGCTTTAATTGCTGCTCTATGTGAAGTAGAAAATCTGTTGTTGCATACTGTAAATGTATTTTTATTCGCGATGCATTAATTTCCGCGGTAAAAATTGGGCTCATGAATAAAGAGGCATTGTCCATGCGTTGCCGAGATTCATTCACCAGATACATTCCACCAGATACAATTAATAAATCGCCAGTGAAATATTTTTAGAAGTAGTTTTCACATATTGACAATGGTGACATTTTTTAAAGAAACTGTTTGTGGTATGGTGAAATCGAATATCTTCTGTATACGAAGAACCCTATTTTTTTTTATTCACGCTTCTCTTTATTGACAATTAATATCGACGACGACACTGTGGTTTTGTTTCTTGAGTTATGTTGGTTCCACAGTTAATGATAGTCGGAAAGCTCTACAATTTCATTATTATATCACCAAACGAGATGTGTCGTAGCATCAAACACGTCCTGATAGTGAAGCCGTTGGAAATGGTTAAACAAGTGTGAATTTTATGTTTTGCATGGTTATCTTGCAGATTTCCGTTGTATTTTATATGCTCTGGAGAAACACAGTAGCTAAGCGAGTTTTCGTTCGAGAAGTGCACGAGTACAGAAAAAGTAATTAATAAGAATATGAGGAATTTCAGTGAAAGGATGGTTACGTGGCGAGCAAGTTGGCGATAAGTATTCAACATAGCAGCAACCTTAGACGAGGGACAAGAAAGGCCACACAAGCGCACAAAACGTCTCAAACACAACGACATAGCTTATTGCTGGTCACTTTCCATTTGTCACCCCCTTTCTTTTTTTTCTGTCTCTGGGTGTTTTAAGTTGCCCTTACTGACTAAATCTCCTGTTTTCAGAATCATACCAAACCAACGCCCGTCACGTGACCCACCGTATGCCACCGTATACTCGGCGAGCAATGTGCAGTTGGTAACCTTCTCGAAACAGTGTTGTCTGTAGTTTTCATTTTTTTTAAATCTATGTGTGTAATGGGGACGAAAATTGGGCCGAGAAAAGCATGATGGCTCAGCCTAACGTAGAAGTACATTTTCGGATATTGCACCTCCACTTCTTTATGGTACCCTTAACCAGGCTTGGGAGCTAGTACTCATATGTTGTATTATAAAACAGACACACAATGGTTGCCAGAAATCAGTATTCTACTAATAATACATAATAGTAATACTACTGTATATTACTGTATATTACAGCAGTAAAACTTTACCCTACTCAACTGTTAGTCGCTGATTATCATGAAACAAAAGGCAGTAATACATATACACAATTTGCGGCCCACTTGAGGCGTTCATTGTTTTCTTGAATCATTGTTTATTGGATGCATTTTTTGCATCCGCGTTTATTGGATGCATGCATACTCCGGATGAGCGGAAGGGTGCATCCGGGGTGGGGTATTACCATAGGCTTAGCTAAAATGGCCCGAATATTAAGCCTGTGGGAATGATGCTCATGCAGTGAATCATAGCTGGTGCACAATAATACAACAACGACGGGAAACGGCCGAAATTTACGATGCCGTGCTTGTACTATTCACCAGCTAAGTAAAAAGATGATGACTTATTGTTTCTGCCCTTCAGACTTTGTTTCAAATTTCGTATGGAGTGTCTCGACGCGCTGATGAATTTTGAGCCCAATTGACACTTTGCTCTCAGTCTCCCGTTCAAACTTGTGCGACTACCCACACGACTGACAGGATACACACCGAAGGCACACTGAATGCACATTGGACCACACGCGCTGCTGTAGATGACAAAAGCCTCGTAAATGGGATGACTAATCCTTAGGGACGCTGACCTTGAAGGAATGCACGAGGGCCTGAGGTCATTCTCTCTGGGGGAATTTGGGGCCAGCCCATAGCTGGTCATTGTTTCTCACCAAACGTTTCTGGAACGCCGGAAAATCACTGATAAATTGCACAGGTGACACTCGGTAGGCGAGACATCTCAGCGGTTATTACACCTTTTAGAGTAGTATAATACATGCAATATGTCAGTTTGGGCATTATAATATAGATATAAATATATTAAAACATAAATATATGTATATATATATATATTATAGATATATACATATTAATAAAATGAGTATTATGAGTATATTACAAGCACTCCAAAGTTTCACAGGAATAGTATTACCACCCACCCCTGCCCTTAACCTAATCCTTTGCAGCTTCTCAACATTAAACAACATTGTTTGGATGTGAGCAGATCTGGCTATAAAATCAACATAGATTTAATCCTACTCTCCTCGCAGATAATACCTTCATTCTGCGGCACTGTGCAGCTGTGCTACTCCTTCTACGACAACATGAAGAAGGTGGATTTTCATCTCTACCTATTTAGTCCGTTTGGAAATTATTCAGTTCACATTCTCTGTTTAATATCATTTCCTCAATTTTGGTGGTTTGTCATCAAGTGTCTCGCTCCGGGTAATTCGGGTCATTGTCTACGAAAGCTTTGATGAAGCCTGTATATTGCAATGTGAATGCAGACGCGCTCGTCTGCATTACCAGCGCGCACACATTTTAAAAGCGTGAGTAGCCATAAAGTTAAAGCAGAAAGTGTTATCTCACTCTGAACTTCTTGTTTTAACGCGTACTACGCTTTTAACCGCAGCGAGACGGGAAATAATCTGCTCCATCTTTGAGCGTCATGCCAAACACCTATAAATGCGACTGCCACTGTCTTATACGTACATTTTATTCGTACACTGTCACATGGTCATCTAAGTGCACCAACGGCTTCCTTTAATCCAGCCAGCATCAAGCTATTCTGATGTCCCCTCAAGACATCCTTCAAGCAGTATGTTATGAAACTGTCTTCGTAGAACCCTAGCACTGATTGTTTGGTTTCATTATCCAGTGATTGTTTTGCTCTTGTTTGATGTTGGTTCACTGAGGACGTCAGTCTTTTTTCTTAATGTCTCTTGCTTTACGCACCAAGCGGTCAGGCGCTCCGAAGTAATCCATGGTTTGCTGTCTTGACCACGACGCTGGTACCAGGGTTAATATCATCGCTCTTCGTGATGCGCTCTCTTCTGTTGAGAATTTCTCCTTCAACTCTCGCAGCAAGGTCTTATAATCAGCGACGAGGATGGCCACGGCTCTTCTGATGTCGACAGCGTTGCTATGCCGACGCATCGAGACGTCCGTAGGCCTTTTCTTGCCCTGGACTCTATTTTACGCAATTTCGCTTCTGCGTGTCTCTGTCGTCGAGGTATGGCCCTTTTTTGTGTTACAGGAGTTTCACCAAGGATTTCCATTGATTCGTTCAGTGAACGGAATGAGTCTTGCTGTAGGTTCACCGATGGTGTTCCCGGGCTCAACGCCGGTTCAGCTTCAACTGACGTGGTGTCCTCTTCATGCTTGTTGCATTCCATGTAACAACTTGGACACAACTTGTCTCCGGGGACCACTGAAGCGACACCGTGCGCTTAGCCAATGTTGAAGGTATTATGTTTGTACCACGCACGTTCTTCTTGTGTTTACCGAACGGGTTGACACAGCACTTTGATGCCACCTTCTGGCTGTACTTTCGGGTGTACAGCGCGTAATGACCTCCACACGCAGCACTGATTGAAGAAGGCGCGCACTTTGCACGTGCGGATGTTAAATACTGGTCATGTTCACTAAGATCGCTGAACTTGCTTAGAGAAAGTGTACGTGCGCAGGTATAACCGACGTTGTACGAACGTAGGTTCTGCTCTTTCGGCTCAAAGGAGCAGAATCTCTAGCCTGCGATGAAGTCGATGCCACATCTATGGTCACGCCTGAAGAAATGCTGCTCCCAGGAGAAGCACCAGTAAGATGGTGCTGGTGGTGGTGATGGTGAAAAACTGCTCTCGGAGGTCGGCCACGCCAGTAAGAACGTTGTTTAGTATGGCAACACGCTCTGAGCGTCTATCCTTCGGATATACGCATTGAGGGATCAACATGAAATCGCTTGCGAGTGAAGCAGTACAACCTGCGTGCTGCGTTCTGTGTTGTGTTGTAAACTCTCCATGCAGTTTATTGCCCGTGGCGCCCTTCCTCAAGGCTAATATCCGATCGGAAGCAAGATGATTCCTCTGCAACAGTACGTTACACCTCAAGCTTCAGTGTATTGCAGAACAATCATCTTACAATAATAACCAGCAATAATTGCCGACACAGAGAGCGTAAGACTGTTAGCCTTCGACGACAACTGGATTATGGCGTTTACATCTTTACAACATCAACATTTTTTCTGCCCACCACCAAACGCGTCTTTCAACAAGAACGACCTTGAGGCTCCAAATGTGAGACAAATATCTGAACCGAAATTTTGGCGACATACGGAGCAGTGATGTCCGAAAGTGGGCCTGTTGCACTAACACGTAGTCTGGGGCCTCAGGCGCACTGCAAAAAATAGTTACCAAAAGACAACAGAAATAAGCCTTTTAGCTTTTTCCAGGCTTGATGTACACACAGAGAAAAAAAGGTAGAGAAAGGAGTAGAAGAGGCGCCGCTCTACCCGACCTACTTTTTTTCTCCTCTTTTGTAGGAGGAGAGCGACCGTTCCCAGCTCCCGGTTGCTTTTCGACCCCAAGGTTGGCCAGCAGGGGAGAAACATTCAACCTCATGTGGTCCAAGGACCCGCTTGCGTCACTTTCTCTCTCGCCCTCACGAACGCGAGCATGAATCACACTGCGCTCTTGCTGATAAGCTGCTTGGTTTCCAGCAATGTCATCTTGTATCAGTGGTAAATAAAGGAAAACAAAATTTTAGGCAGTGTGTCCCAAGATAAATTGACCAGAGCGCTTCACAAAGAGAGCGTAGTTGGTCCCCGAGAAAGGTTTTGTTCAATGAACACTTACCAAATGTGAATGGGGTAGCTGCGTAGCTCTGATCTGTGTTAAGAACAAGGCTAATTTTTCGTGCGGTTTTAAGATGAGTCTGCGCTATAGAGGAGCAAAGAATATCAGAAAATCGAATATCGATAACTATCGATAACCGACCCCAAATATTGATAGATCGTTAAAATATCGATATGCAGAATGTCGATACCTATCGATACACTGTAAACGTTTTTTTTTTCTCGAGATGTATTAATTTTCGCGAATTTCGCGACTCCTAAATAATCGCGAAAAATTGTACTCGCGAATAAATTAGCATGGTTGATGACTACAAAAAAAAAAAGAAGGTTGTACTGTGCTTATTTTAATGTTTGGTTCATTGGCTTACATTTATTATTTATTCTTTTATTTTTTAACGTGTAGCTACTGTTCTTCAACTATCCGGCGGTTTAAAACTATCAAAATATCGTTATTCCTACGACAAATATCGATATCCCTTATGGTCTTTCAATGTGCTGTATGCGCTTTTATTTGTATACTTCGACAAATATGTGACACGTACAACTTGCTCTAACTTTACATGTTACTGCCAAGTGACAATATAGCGAAGGAGGAAAGCGGCTCGTAGCTCGCAAGTGTATACGCGTCGCCTCGCTTGCTTCCGCTGCCGACCGAGGGAAGACGACCACCTAACCTGTCAACGTCTTTGCGTGTTGTTTCTTATTTTTTCAATATGCTCGCTCTCCTTGCATTGCGTTTTGTATTGCCCGGAATGTTAGAAAGAAATCGGAGTGTAACATCGCGGAACGGTCGTCGGCGCTGCTTACGCGAACAGACCACATATTGCAAATCATGTTTGCAGAAGAAATGTAGGGCTTATGCAATGCCCTCAGGCGCAGCACGTTCCTTTCAGATAGCCGATAATGCACCCTCCCTTGTTGCCTCCTTTCCCCCAAGTGCAGTTTCATTGATGCAGTTTGCATTACGGCCACTTTGCCCTGCTCAACGCCCTGTTTTCGGACAATACCGTTCTGAGCTCCCCTAAGGAAAGGATGTCAGCTACGTCATTTAGAGACTGGAGGACGGGCATTCTCGTCTGTCTGGTCCGTGCGGAACGTTGTTCGAAGATGTCTCCCAGAAAATTTCTCGTAAGCTATGGTGGGCGCAAAATTGTCGTTTCTGCGACCGATGTAACCACAGTTGGATCCCTCATCTCACCGGCATCGTTAGCGCTGAACCTGACAGTTGAAGATCTCAAGCTGAAGAAATTAACGGTAAGTGCGTGAAATTGACATCAGTATACTTATTGCATTGGGTGAGAATGCACACTGAGCCCCTGGCGATGAAGTCCACTCCCTGACGAACGGTAGTTGCAGTTAGATAACCAATATTTTAAGCTAGGGCCGATCCTTCAGCTTCTGGATATCCCGCAGCGCGCGTTTTCTGCTCGTTATGGTCATTGCGGTCGATGCACGTGCAGCTCAGCGAGCGCCAGTTATGGATTATAAAAATAATGCTTGCTATGCACAGTTCAAGATTGGGTCCCTGGTAGTTTCTGCATGGCTACGTTGTTTGCCCCTTGCCCTTAGCTCATATCTGATTCTTGGTGGAATGCAGTTGCTATTCGCATGACATCGTAGATTAACAGCTCTAGGCGTTCTGTTGAGACAAAGCAGTCTGGCGTGCGCGTTGATTTCGGGAGACACGGCAAAATGTTGTACAGCAATTCCGCTTGCCTAATAAACCTATACCATTATATGCAGTTTATTCATGATCAAAGGAATAAGTCACTGAAAAGGTTAACCAGCTGCTGCAGTGATTTCCTTCTTTCATCATTAATTTCTTAGACATTGAGGCTTTGTATGTATTTGTCCCTTCTATGTGTTCCAGCCGCAGGACATCAATTGTCATCAGTTAATTTATAATCGTAATTTTCCTTTTTGTATCTTCACTGAAGATCTATGATGCCGATTTCGACACCTTTGTCGAAGCGTGTGCGTCCACGATCCTACGGGACAAAGACAGAGTCCAGCTTGAAGATGAAGGCCCATTGTGTATAAGGTATGCTGCAGAACCTTCTGTCCCTTTTAGTCTGTGTTTGATTTTCCTATTGTTTCCTACCATTTCGGCTGCAGGTTTTACGTTCAAAAATCCGCAATCTGCGATGCGATCTCGTGGATGAGCGGAATGATTAGAAAAGCCTGAACCAGGGGGGGGGGGGAGCCACAAGACCTCATTGGAATCGTTGTTTACAAGCGGGTTGTAGCGGGGCAGTTGGTTGAAGTACATACTTGAGTGAAAATGCAGCAAGAGACGCGGTCAGGTGGGTTAAAACAGCTCTGCAGGTCTCCTGTCGTATAAGTTTTAACCCACTTGTCGCGTCTCTTGCCGCATTTTCACTCATTAGAATTTCCTTTTCCAGATTTGGTTCTGCCAGCAACTTTGCTTCCAAGGGCTCTTTCCTCTCACCGATATTACACATGTTTATGTCATTTTCTCTAATTTCAAAAAGGAAGCCATGCCATTGCCTTAGTATACTGCTAACACCTCATTCCAGCATTTTACAGTATTTTAACTACTGAAATTCTGTACTCCATAAGTTTCAAACAGCGGCGAGGCAGCTGACAAACATGGGGTCTCCGAACACGTTAGAATAATGAGGGACGAACTACAGAAACCTGATACGTCCTCAGATGTGCTGGTGCACAGCATGAAGTGCACGTTCGATGACAGACGTATATGGCTCACAGGGTGCCCATCAGTAGCAGGTGTCTTCGGAATGTATCCTGCCTTCCATGATCCTAAGATAGTAAGTACACGAGGAAGAAAGCTTTCTAGATGTGGATGCAATTACATCTACCGAACTACATGCAGGGTTCAAAGTACTTGTCTTTCTTTTCTCCCAGATAATGTTTGAATTCGAGCTCATGACTGGCATCAACATAAAGGACACATGGCAATTGCGACGGTCAACGAGACAGTCCTGGGAACAGCAAAGAAAAAGAAGCAGATGAAAAAGTTCTTCACGGCATTTGATTCTCGGGAGGATCCAAATGGTATGTTTCATATTGGTATCAATTACTGTGACAGTCTGTTAATCATGCACATTCATAAAGCATCACAGCATTGCGGGTTGCCACAGAAATGTATACTGCAAGTGTAGATGGATCCAGCTTTAGACCTTAACTGCATGGTCTTTACTTTCAGGGAGGAAAGGACCACGTGTACCCTACCATATGTACATCAGGGGAAATTTCTGAATCATTGGAGGCTTCCATCTGCTTTGAGGACGTCACTGTTAAGGGATAGTTGAAGCTGCGGGAACGCTGATAGTCATGTATTGGCTTATGGACATGGAGTTACTGCCAAGGGCTGTGGCTAGCCTGCAGGTGCTCAGCGCGCTGGCTGGCGTGAGGGTGGGAAAACTACTGCCAATAGCAAAAGTTGCTCTTACAACTCTTCAGTGCTCCTAAGACCCATATGTGTGTTTCCCTACAATAAAGAGGGCCTATTTGTTCACACTTCATGCAAGCACTTTTGTCAATTTTGTTGCATGTAGGGATGGGCCCCTTGTATCATTCTACGCAGAAATATTCAGCCGATGGAGTATGTAGAATTGCCCCGTGGGGTAGAACGGATGCAGCACAAATGAGGGAACTATTCCCCCTTTTTTTTGGTAGGGTATTTCTTCACAGAAGTAGAATTATTCTTCTCGAATAGGGTACAAAGATCTCACAGGAATGGCGAAAATATTCAACCGATGAAGTAGATACGATTGCCCCATAGGGTAGAATGGATGTACCATGTAAAGTCTCGCCCGGATCCTAGCAGAAGAACTCCTACCTCTAGAACAGCATATTTATTCTACGAGTACAGATACAACGTTCTACCGTTCGAGCGCATCAGAAAAAAAAATGTTAAAAACAAAAAACGTCATCTTCCTCTTCTAGTCATTGCTTTCTTCCTCTTCGTCGTACAGTCATTTCTTCACACTGCAAGATCCTTAACACACACCCCGAAGAAATGTTCAGTACATTACACCTCGAGTTTATATAGCAGATCTCCAGGCCGTAGCACTGTGGTTCGATCTGACATGCGGACCTCGAAAGCCCGTGTTTTTCCATCTTTGCCTGGAAAGCTTCGTATTATTTGTCCCGTCGACCATCCTTGTCTCTTCTTTCTGTCATCGCGGACGATCACGATGTCATCCACTTGAAGTTGTCCTCCTTTGCTTTTGTTATGAAAGTTCCTGAGCTCCGTGAGATATTCCGCGGACCATCTCTTTCAGAAGGTATTCAAATTCTCTGCCCGTTTCTGCCACATTATCTGTAGAGTACTGCCACTGCTCTCTGGTACATCGCTAGCTTTGGTGTTCGGTAGCGTTGTCAATCGCTTTCCCGTCAGGAATGCCGATGGACACAGTGGATGCGTACCTTCCTCCTCATACACGAATGTTATTGGACGAGAATTCAGGACGGCTTCGACTTCTGTGAGAATGGTATTGAGTTTGGCTTCCTTCAGACATCTTGCGCCGATCGTCTTCTTCAAGGTGACTTTCACCGATCGTACTAGACGTTCGTAGAAGCCGCCCCACCATGGGGCATATGGTACGTTATACCGCCACTCTACTCTCCATTCAGCAATCTTCTCTTCGATTTCATGACCGTGTGTCGCATCCCATAAATTTCTAATCTCCTTGTTGCTCTTGCGGAAAGCCTTGGCATTGTCGCTATAGACAACTTTGGGTATTCCTCGCCGCGCTAGGAACCGCCGGAACGCCAGTAGAAATGCGGTCGCTGACATTGCTTCTACAAGTTCAAGGTGTACGGCTCTGGTCACTGCGCACACAAAAATTACGAAGTATGCCTCCTTTGCTGAACGTTGTGCCTTTATCCACACTGGCCCGGCAAAGTCGAGTCCTGTTACTGCGAACGGCTCTGACTGTGTCACCCTCGTTGATGGCAGAGGAGCCGTTTCTTGTCTCGCAGCCCTTACATTGTATCGTTGGCAGACGACGCATTTCTTCAAGATGCTTTTGATCAACTGTCGCGCGTGCAATATCCAGAACTTTTCCCTTAATTGGACCAGTGTGTCTCTTACTCCTGCATGAAGCAGATCCCAGTGACACTGCCTGATCAGCAGTTCCGCATAATGATTCTTCTTTGGTAGGCCGACGGGGTGTTTCTGATCATACGGCAAATCACTGTGATGTAGCCGACCTGCTACCCTCAGTACGCCACTGGTGTCCATAAACAACTTGCTGCCTTGCAATGTTGACCATGTTGGTAATGGCTTGTTACTCAGCACAGCCGCTATTTCTTCTGGAAAGGCTTTCCCTTGCACAAGTTTGATACAACACTCTTCGGCACGTTGCAACTCCTGCGCTGTCAGGGGTCCGGTAGTGTAACTTTTCTTTGTAGCGTTCCCTCTGAATCGCAAAATCCAGGCCACAACCCGATGTAACCTTCTCACAGAGCTGTACCTTTCCATCTCTATGACGTCTTCCGTCTCTGTAGTCAGCGTTTGCAGAACTTTTGTTTTCTTCTCCTCCAATTCGTTTCTATCAAGGTCATCGTCCATGTTCCACACAGGCCATTCGCTGTCGCTTCGAGTCATCCAGCTTGGTCCTGACCACCACAGCTCGCTTTCAGTCATCTTCTTTGCTTGCATTCCTCTGGTCAGTAGATCTGCTGGGTTTTCTTTGCCCTTGCAACACTTCCATCCATCTATTTGAGTAAGCCTCTGAATTTCTTGTACCCGGTTTTGCACGAACTGCTTCCAGCGCTAGGGATCACCACGTATCCAGCAAAGCGCTATTCTGGAATCTGTCCAAAAGTGAAGCCGAACTGGACTGATTTTGATCTTTTCAGTGATGTAGGAGACAAGCCTTGCTCCCACTAGACATGCCATCAACTCCAGTCGAGGTATTGTCAGCTCTTTTATTGGGGCGAGCCTTGACTTTGCCATCAGCATCGCTGCGGTTCTTGTTCCACAAGAGTCTTCCATAACTGTGTACGCTACCGCACCGTACGCTGTAGGACTCGCATCACAAAACATATGTATCTCTGTATGTACCACGTCATTGTCCTTGTCTCGGCCATAGTACCTCGGTACTCTTATGTCTGGTAGATCCTGTAGTTCGGAGCCCCACCGGATCCACGTTGTTTGAAGGTCTGTAGGTAAAATGTCTTCCCATCCCATCTTGCGCTTCCACAACAGTTGGAAAAGGATTCTACCACGGATCGTAAACGGTGCCAACATTCCCAGTGGATCAAATAGGCGGGCTATGATCTGCAAGACACGTCGTTTCGTGTCGCCACCTTCATGGTGTAGACTCCACAAGTCGCTCATGCCAAATGTTAAAACGTCCGTGTCCGGCAACCACGATATTCCTAGAACTTTCTGCATATCCTTGGGATCACCCAATGCCCGTTCGCCCGACTCTGCCTGAAGGGACTCGCGCACGTCGCTATGATTTGTTGCCCACTTATGAAGCCTCATTTTCGCTTTTTCCAAGATCGCCGTCGCTTCTTTTGCGATCTTCTGTGCTTCCTGTACGTCATTTGCTCCGGTTATAAGATCATCCACGTACATGTGGCTACTAAGGAGTCGTGCTGTTTCTGGATATTCCTCTTCCATCATCTTGAAGTGGCTGCGCAAAGTAGCCGCGAGCAAAAACGGGCTTGCCGTCGTGCCGAAGGGAACCCTCGTCATCCTCCAGCTTTCTACCGGTGGTAGTGGCATTCCCGCTTCTGGCTTTGTCTCATACCACAAATACCGTAAGGCGTTTCTGTCCTCTTCCCTCACGGTTATTTGCAAAAAGGCTTTTTCTACATCGGCCACCAAGGCGATCTTATGGACCCGGAAATTCAGCAGTAATCCCACGACGTCCGGATTTAAATTCGGTCCAGCTTCTAGGCACTGGTTAAGCGATTTTGTTGAGCCGCAACTGGATGAGCAATCGAACACTACTTTTAGTCGTACTACTCGATTCTCTCAAAATGGCTTGATGTGGCATATAGTACACGACGCTTTGTCCTTCGTCAACTTCGTCAACCACTCTTTCTGCCATGCTGTTATCACTGTACATCCGGATCGCTTCGTCATACCTCTTCAGCAACTCTTCGTTGCGAGCCAATCTCCTAGTTAACTGTGTGAGCCTCTCCAATGCCACTCCTTTGTTGTTTCCCAAATTCAGCGTCGACTTGTACGGGAGCGCAACTTCATAGCGCCCTCCATTTTGTGTCACACTTTGGAAGAACCGACGTAGTACCGGATTCTCTTGTTCGTCATCCGTGTCTGGAACCACGCCAATGGATTCGAGCTGCCAAAACTTTTCTAGCGTCGAATTCCCTTCGTCTTCGTCTACGGACAGTCTGAGCACTAACGTTTGATTGCAATGCTGAATTGTCCCTGCTCTAGGTGACACTCCATGTACCATCCAGCCGATCCGTGTCTCCACAGCTCTTATGCTGCTGCCTAGTCGTACAATCCTTCCAGTCACTAGATCCCAGTACTGATCGGTGCCTATGAGAACCTGTATTTCTTCTTCATTTTCTGGACACACCAGCTGCTGGACTGGAAGGTTCTTCGCTCTCATTTTGTCAATTATGAAGAAGCATGGCGTAGGTGTGTTTTAGCCACTGATGACGTCGGTGACTAGCGCTTCCATGTCGTACTCATTGCCACCCTGTAGACTGAGAAGCCTTATGGATACTCTCCGAAACGTTCTTTCTTCTTGTCGTCCCCCCAACGACTCCTACTTTCAGTCGTTCTTGGCCGACTGTCTCACACTTCAAATTTTGGGCGGTTCGTTGAGTAACAAATGTCCTTTGACTGCCCGTGTCGAACATTATCTTGCCTTTGCTCGCTCCCCCCGGACCTTTACACCAAGCGACTACTGTCTGTAGTATAGTCTCTGGGCCTTTGGTGCGTCGAGTCAGCTCTAAACTGAACTGCGACGATTCCGACGTCGACTTGTCTGTGCTGAGCGAGCTGTCTCCCCTGGGACTACACACAGAAGCAGCATGTCTTCCTTGACACTTACTGCACTCTACTTTACGCCAACACCTCCTGGATACGTGGTTGGGCAAGGTGCACCTGAAGCATCGCCCTCCTTCTTTGAGCTTGCGTAGCTTTTCTTCTACTGAAATCGTCGCTTGGCACTCAGCCGTCTTGTGATCCTTTGCTTTGCAGAAAAAACATTCCGAGTATTCCTCTGCTGTGAGAAGCAACGTTGACGTCGATGACGGCCTCTTGGCTCTCTTCGCGTGTGTCTCTGTCCTTGTGTGATCCCGCCGGCTCTTTCCTGTCTCCCTCACGCGTAAAGATCGAGCTTTCGCGACTCTCTACTTCAACCCTGAGGAAGACCAAAAAGTTATTAAGTTTGACAACATATGCTGGCTGCTTGCACGCGCTGAGGTGTTGTCGTCGCCGGCCTCTTGGCCGCTCCTGCTCTGGCTCGTTGTTCCAGCTTCTGCCTGCAATGCCCCCTTGTTGAAGTCGACCACCAACTCTTGAGGTACTAGTCGAAGCATAATTGAATACAGCATGGATGCGAACGACTCTTCGGGTACACCCAGTGCCTTCAATGCTCTCACATGTGACACGACTCCGTCGTATAGCTTTCTCAGTCCTCTCACATCGTGCTGTGCTCTCACCGGTTGCAGGTTAGTAAGTCTGCTCATGTGATCTTCAATCTGAAGCGTCTCGTTCCCAAAACGTCGTTTGAGGATCTCCAGAGCATCGTCGTAACATCTCTCCGTCGGCGGCAACCCCGCGATAGCTGATGCCGCTTCCCCTGTAAGCGCTGCCCTTAAATAGTGGAACTTGTCGCACGTGGATAGCCTTTGATTGTCGTGGACCATTTGGCGAAACTGCTCCCAGAACGCGAACCAGTCCCTCCTTTGTATGTATATTATACATTGAAAATGTATAATTTAAAATGTAATGTATACTTTTTACCCCAGCTCGATTCGAAACACGCTTACGTCTTGGATTTTTTTTTCATCCAAAATGAAAGAAAAATGCTTCCTGTACTCACTGACGGTGATCGGACCCTAATATCTCCAGCCGTTTTTCCTGGAGATGCACACATATGCACCCCACTTTTAGAAGAGGAGTTGACTTTGAGCGCCGCCTTGCGCTTCAACCATACCGAATCCGGCAACAAATATTCTTTGGATATCTGATATGATAATAATCTGAGAAATAAATAGTGTGACAATTCGTGATGGTCGAGCAACGCGATTGCATCGCTTCTTGTGGAATGACTCATCAGTTTAAAACAGGATTTACAATACCGATATCTTCTAAAAATTTAACAGTTTAAAAACCCTTCTCAAAGGAAATACAGCTTCATCACCAAGCAATAATGCTGGGTGAAGAGGCCTAAGGTGTATATAAAACTCACTGAAGTGATGTGTTTCATGATGTGAACATGTGAAGAGAATTTGCAAAATTGAGAGAGGCTCACCACAGTACGTGCAGTGGGGTGGATCTTCCTCGTGAAGTGAAACCTGTGGGTGAGGCACATGATACTTATCTGTAAACTCGATCGTATCACACTGCACAGACGATCCTCTGGGTGGCCCCAATGACAGGAAACGTGTTTTGAGAGACCACTTTTGCCTTAAACACTGCTACAAATAACACGACACGCTACAAATTATTATTATCGCAACAAGCTAAGAACATAGCTCAGACACAAGGGCAATATCCAAGTCACACCACACTAACGGTACGTAGGATTCTTTCTCACAAATCAAACCAAGGCACAAAACAATACCAATACATGAAAAAGAGTAACAATCTTGGCCTCATTACGACGTAATACTGAACTTGTGCGCGAAGATGATTAAAAGAAATGACTGTACACTTGTTGAACAAGAGAACACCGTGTACCGTGCTGGCAATGTATGCAGAAAAGCGCTTGAATGCTAGCACATATACTGATGACAACACTTCCAGTGTAGTGTAACATGTTCTCTCTAGCATATTATGCACTCAAATTGTATTTGCCGCCGGGTAAAATGCGAGTGCGTTCGATTGAACCTCGGAAGAGCGATCAAACAACTTGCATCCAGTGCTGGTTTCGGGCAAAAAACACTTCATAATTGTCAAATAAACGTACAGAATGAACGCGCAGTTATTCCTTGATAAAGAATGACTCACCTGTAGAAATTTACGCACTGTATCCTTCCCGGTGCGGTTGGTACGACCGTGATTGCAAGAACTTGCCATGATCGCAGTAGTATATTATCAGCTCAAGAAGCCGGCAAGTCACACAGTCGCCTGGACGCCATTAATTAGCAATTAGAGCAATTTGGAACCCCCCACAATAATTAGGATCATTCAGGGAGTCATTACACTAATTGGAGACCATCTAAGACGTGTCCAGACCACAGTGTGAGTTGCCGGCTACTTGAGCTGATAAAAAATAAAAAAATAGGTAGAAAATAAAATGAAAAGATAGAAATAGAGTGGAGAGAAGGAGTTTAGTTGAAGATCAACGACGTCATCTTGAAGAAAGCGGCCCGGAACGGCCGCTGACCGTCGCTGGGGAACGGAGCACAGAGGCAGGTTGCAAAGCATCGCAGCACCAGTTCCGGACATCCTGTGACGTCAGCTGTGACGTCATCTGGGGGACATGTCTGGGCAGGTTAGGACAGCTCTGGACATGCAAGAAGAAAAACACTCGTAATACAGAGGCTGGGAAAGCAAGAGTATGCAAACCAACAATAGCTAACAAGAAAATAGAATGGTTACACAACAAATGATCCCACCACAACAGGAGCGCAGAACGATGCGACTGCTCCATCCGAGAGGCAGGCAGAGAACTGACTCGTAATGGTTTTTTTCTCCTGTATAAAGCCCCGCAGCTGCATCCCCTAGCGGTTACTTTCTCAACTAATCTCACAACAAAATTATTAAGAATCACGCCAGCTCTACTCCCGTTCCCAAGGCAGAAGATGATAGAAAATGCCGGGGATGCCCGGACAACAGCAACCAGCACTGGCACGAAAATCGCAAACAAAGCGGGAACAAAGTTGACGAAAGCATTAGTTATGCAACAAATCACCTTACCACAGCAGGAGCGCAGACCGATGCGACTGCTCTCCGTGACAACCAGCCAGAAACTGAGCGAGCGCGGGGAGCGCACGTCTGCTTTCTGCGACAGCCGGAGAGAAACTGACTGGGGCGCCGCTCCGCGGCCGCTACGCATACACGCTCCTAGCGCCCTCTGGGGCGACCACCTCCGAGAGGCTAAGAGTGAAGAGCATTCCTGCGCCCCCTGCTGGCCGTTCTCATTGGTCGTGAGGCTAAGAGAGAAGAGCATTCCTGCGCCCCCTGCTGGCCGTTCTCATTGGTCGTGACGTCATCCTATTGCCTCAGGGCTACCCTGTTTTTTTCACTAATGCTGCTTTGGTCAATTTACAATGAAGCCACAGTATGACGTCATCATGCACCTGCGTGGCTCAAGGACGCGTACGCTGTAGACAGGAGGCCTATTATTTATTGAATCACTATCCCATGATTATTTCCTTTATTCTTCTATAACGATTGAATAGGAAACTATTGCAGAAGAGCACCATGCATGAAAGCTGATCGTAGGAATTCCAAAGTCTTACTAAATGAGACTTGCAAAAGAACAAAATATCCTAACACGTAACTCCATCAACGACAAATAAGAGGACTAGGCACTCAACAAATCAACACAGAGTACGGGTAACAAGGAGCGCAGAACTCAGGGCAGCACTATCGTCAAGACAACAATGTTCCTTGTCAAAAGAGAAAAAAATACTAAGCGTCAACAAAGGAAAGCATGCATATCGGGGCATGTCAGGACACGTAAGGACAAATCGTACGACTGCTGGGCAACAGAGGAAAACAAACACTAGAACAGAGTGAAAAAGGCACTCACCATCATTTTTCCCGTTCACATTATTCCCTCATTGTAAATCCGCTCGTCACAAAATCCACCTGCATCGTCGAACACCATTCACCAGTGACGAACCACACATCCGCACCCCATCAGAGGCAGACAGACAGAACCCCACCGAAGCTACGCTCTTCCACTGACGGCCAACGCAATTACCAGGAGCAGAATTTGCGTGTCGAGACCCGACAGTGTCCAAGAGAGAAGTGAATCCTTGCGCCCCCTGCAGGCCGTTCTCATTGGTCGTGATGTCATCCTATTGTCTCAGGGCTACACAGTTTTTTTTCCACTAATGCTCCTCTAGACAAGGTCAACCTGAAACAATAGTCTCTCGGTATGACATCATCATGCAGGTGCGTGGCTCAAGGACGCGTACGCTCTAGACAGGGCACCTGTTATTTATTGAATCACTATCCCTAGATTATTTCCTTTATTCTACTATAATGATTGCATAGGGAACTATTGCAGAAAAACACCATAGACAAGAGGAGATTGTAGCATTTCATTCCCAAAGTCTTACTGTACAGGAAAAAAAAAATGGTTCAGCAAGACATAAAGTCACACACCTGTCCCCCTCGCGGTTACTCTCTGAACTAAATGAATCGCAAAATTATTAAGAATAGCTCTACTCCCATTCAAGGCAGCACTATCGTCAAGAATATTCCTTGTACAAAAAGAAAAAACTACATGTAGAAGGAAAGCATGTCAGCACATGTTTGTCAGACAACAAGGGGGAAAAAGCGAAAAGAAACAAAGAAGGAAACCAGCATCAAACTATTTCTAAGCACACGCACTCCTCTTATTCAAAAACAGTGCTCATCATAAATCTGCCCAGGACAATACACACTATTTTTCTATTGCCACACTTTTTTCCAGTAACGGTCAATGCATTGCTACAGACTGCGTGACGTCATCACATCCTGTCTGAAGAAGAAGACACCGGCAAAGACTCCTATTATTTATTGAATCGCAAGATTATTTCCTTTGTCCTACTCTTAATGACATTCATTCTGTCATTAAAATTCAACAAAAAAGCACCCGCATATTAACGATTTTCACCCCAAAGGCTCATCATGGTCACTAGAATTACAGTAAACTGCCACTGCTCTTTTAAAATAATAAGTGAGACCACTCAACATCACCTCCAGGCTTATGTAATACATGACTCTTTCTATGCTCATACATTCGTTGTCTGAGGCTACACCTGCGAGCAAAAAAGGCGCGAAAGCCGGGGGCAAAGTTTCATTCGCGCATTGCGAGCAAAAAGGCGCGAAAGCACAAGACAGAACGCCTTTGCGGAAACATGATAGCATTCCTATACTATATTAATGATTATTGCATTCCAGTTTAGAAAAACTACAACTAAACTATAATTTTAGGAGACCATTAAAATTCTACTTTCTATGGAAACTATAATTACCCTATTACTTGGATCGCTATTAATGAAGCGCTCCAATTTTTTCTCTCTTCCCATTTCAGCCTTGTCATGCAGGGAAGCAGACTCACATCCAAAATAATTAATTTACACTGAGGGTGCCGTGCTTCAGGAATTCCTATCCTGCGCTCAGATCCAAGCATTTCTTCACGGATACCTTTAACAGCTGAATTCCTCAACATATCGAACACCCAACAAAATCAAACAAACAATCAGAGAAACCCTCTTCTCAGCTGTACCATGCGACTGTCTTCTTCGTAAAATCGGTGATCTGAGGAAGAGAGCAGCGAACAATTGCACGCACTTGTGCTTGACTTAAAAAACCTGAAGCATATGCCAATAAACCAAGAAAAAGACACTCATGTCTGGTATCTGATAGTGCCACATACACAGACGCATTGCCCTTGCGTAAAGAAAGCACTGGAGAGGGATACACAAATATCCTTAGGTGAGCAGGGAACAGGCTTAAGACCTCAGGTCACCACACATCGCCACGCGGCTAGCACAACATGACACCAACAACATACTAGCGGCGGGAAGAACTGCAACACTGCTAAACAAGCTCATACATGCCACGATGACGTCACAAATCAGGGGAAAAAGCACACGCATGCACGCACAGAGGACAACGCATTAAACACACGGAGCGCTCAGGAATAATCGTAGCGTTACCGCTCATCGCTACGAAGCTCAACGTCTAACACAAGACGGCAGCAACAAGATATTAGCGAAGGGTAAAAATTGCAACACTACTGAACAAGTCTAGACATGCGACATCGAATGCGAAAACACTGGTGATCGGGGAAAAGGCCTAACCCTGCGGCGGATCATCATAGAGCATACACAACTTCATTTTTCTATTTTGCGTAAACTAAACGCGGTCTGCTTGGAAAACGACGTATAATTTTCTTAGGGAGCAGAGAAATATATAAATTTGTACTCCGTGCTCAGATACCAGCATATCTACTCAAAAACCTGCAAAATTAAGCTCTGCTTACTTCGTCAAGATATCGAACACCCAACAAAATCAAACAAACAACCCCACTTCCACTGGTAGAACACTATTCAGCTTTTACGCAGGAGGCTTTCTTCTTACACGCACTTTTGCTCGCATAGCTATAAGAGAAATAAATAAATAAAAGAACGACGCACACGCTAATAAACTGTGACAAAGACACCCTTTTCTGCTATCAGATAATTATTGCATAATGCTAAATACTCATTTGTATTGGCCCTGCGTGAAGAAAGCACAGGACAGGGATACACAATCTATCTTAAGCGAGCGCGGAAAGTCACTTCTACTCGAACAGCTTAATACCATAAAGTCTGAGTTTTTGCAAAGAAAATAAAGCCTGAACAGCGCTACGAAGGTGACAGACACATGCTAACAAACAAACAAACACTTCTTCGAGTCTGTATTATCTTTTAAAAAATAACGAAAGCACACATTAAAAAAAAATCAAATCGGCTAGGTAGCCTACCAGACGTTGTGCCTTAAAGTTGGCTGCACGGAATGCGCGGAAGCATGCTGTGAAGCCAACTTGCGGTTTTGCTGGATGCACATGAAGTCCGATTCCAATTGGAAATCGCGCTAAGGACGTGCCAAACGTGGAATTTTCGCAAGATTAATCCCAATACCTGGAATTCTGTTCATTTTAGCGGGAATGCTGGCGCTTGTGCTTCATTATTCGAAATTTTCGAATATTCGAATTTCTCGATTATCAAATTTTCGAATACGAATAGGGTTCGAATATCAACAATATTCGAACAATATTCGAAATTTCGAATATTCGCACACCTCTAGTGAATACTGACACTCAACGATATATAACAAAAAACAAACAAATTCCATTCTCATGAACTCTCCTCTGCCGAGCGGCTTTCTCCTGCTCTACCTGGATGCTGACTTTTTCCCCCCTCACCTACATTCTGAGTAAAAGCAGTGACAGAAGAAAAGAACCGCGAACAATTACACGCATTTGTGTCACAGGACAGGGATACACAAATATCCTTAAGTGAGCAGGGAAAAGGCTTAAGTCGTACCGCTCAGGAATAATCGGAGAATCACCGCTTATCGCTACGCGGCTAGCGCTTGAACAGCGCTACGAACGTGACAGATACATACTAACAAACAAACAAACATACAAACAAACAAACAAACACTTCTATTCATTTCTATTGATAAAGGCGTAAACCACACTACAAGAACAAAGCACGCTGCTTCAGGAAAGCGTATCAAATGCATCGCAACAGGACCGGCTCTCATAAAATAGCCTGCCCAAAACGAAGACTTCACCAGGTTCGCGAGGTAATTCCATTAAGAACGCTCTCGGTCTATCCTACAGATAGCAATGCAAGCGCTGCTACCCTTATTTTTTAAGCCACTATTCCACGCAATAGTACATAAATGTATCACTCGTGTCACATGGAAAGGCACACACAAAGAACTTACTTGTCAAGTGGGATCCCTGGTTCAGGAAAGCGCGCGCGCCCGCGCGCACACATACACAGACACACATTCACATTTTCACACTCACAAACACAAAGTCTATTCTCACAACCACATAAATCCATATTATTCCTCAGGTCAATAATTATCCTACCATCGTCAAAAGATGGCTCACTCTTGTATGCGATCGCAAAGCGATAGGTCCTCGTTCCGGATGTAATAGGATATCGCCACTCGGCCGACGCGAACCAAAAAAGAAAGAAAGGAATGCGCGTTCGCTATACCTCCACAAAGAAAACGGTGCCGTGTTTCTAAGCAGCGCTCATCATACAGGAGTGAATTATCTTCTTCGTTTTGCTTTTATTTTTTTGCACCCATATATTTTGCAAGAATACTATAGAGCAGAACGGACAAATGTGAACATCATTCGCTACACACTGTAGCTCTCATCATTTTTAAACCAAACCACTTAACATGTGTTCATAGGTCTTCACTAAATAGGTGAGCCGATAATGACTCAAAATGAAATGAAATCAAATAAAATAATCATTCCAGCATCCCTGGCTGCAAGCTTGGGTACCCTGCTTGGGTCTGCTGGCGCTGGAATAAAAGATTTATCGCGAGGGTACTACAATGGTGAGCTCTGCTGCTGTTTAAGTGATAAAACAGTGCGCCTGCTCAGGGAAGGGGATCGCGCGCGTCCAAACCGCGAGCCCCGCGTTGCGCTCGCACGGGGAATCGCGCGCGTCGCGTCTCGAGAACGGGTCCGCGCGCGGCTCGCGTGGGGCGCGGTTCGGGAGCACTGTTTTATCACTTAAACAGCAGCAGAGCTCACCATTGTAGTACCCTCGCGATAAATCTTTTATTCCAGCGCCAGCAGACCCAAGCAGGGTACCCAAGCTTGCAGCCAGCGATGCTGGAATGATTATTTTATTTGATTTCATTTCATTTTGAGTCATTATCGGCTCACCTATTTAGTGAAGACCTATGAACACGTGTTAAGTGGTTTGGTTTAAAAATGATGAGAGCTACAGTGTGTAGCGAATGATGTTCACATTTGTCCGTTCAACACAATGACCTCCTAAGTATGTCCGAGAAAAGTCATCAGTGGACAGGGATAACATCCCCAGGACTTCCCTACCAGGTCCTCAATTTGTTAGAAATGTGACAAAGTGAGACTCCCCGTCATATCCTCAGGACCTCCTATGGGAGCTACTAAATGACGCGGGTAGTACAGTTCTGGGAGCAAGCATATACCTTAGTGAATTATTTATTTTGGGAAGTGAGGCATATTTGTAGCACCCAGTCAGCGTGTGTGTGTTTTTTATATATTTTCAACCTTGGTCACCAGCTACCATTCGTGGTTTCTCATCTGTATTTCGTTCACCGTATTTCGCATTACAAACAATGAGTGTCACAGTTTAAAAGGCAAAAAAAAAAGAGAAATATATAAAAGGCCCCTAGGTCACTAAAACCTGCAAAACCACTTAGAGAGGCATATGATGCAGCAGCATTTCCTTTCCAAGACAGAACAGATACAAGTTATTGCTTGTCTTCCGAACTTCAGCAGATTTGGGAGTCCTCTTCGCATCTCAGTCAAAACAAAGGGTGAGGTATCTAGTTTAACTTGATTTCGCACATAACCAACAATGAAGTGAGAAATTCCTTGGAGTATTAAATCGCTATCAAGGTAGTGTCTGTGTTTCTTACTGCTTTGGTTTGATGCATGCATAGTAAGTGAAGCTTGAGCAGTGAAACGCTATTATTTTTTGTCTCTTCGGAAATAAAAGGCTCCGCGCAACCTCCTGCCAGGGACCCTCTGCGGACACTCATGCAACAAGACCACAGTGAAAGGTCTAGCAAACTGTATTTTAGTGCACGTCAAACGCTGCACATGGACGGATTCCTTTAAAATCCGACGATCAGTATTTGCGCCCCTATATCTCTTTTTATTTTATATTTTTGTTTTTTTTTTTTTAATTTATGCATGAGCACTCCTTCTTTGATTGTATTGGGTAATGAGAAATAAATCAGGAAGTTGATTACTGGCTAGCAGGTATTAAAATGCACAACGCAGTATTAAAATAATTTATTTCTCCTGTGCTTGTCCTTTGGTTGACGACCGCAGGATGTACGCAAATGACAATCACTGGAAGCTCCTATGATGACAGCCTGCGGACCTCCTCCGTTCATCCCATCACGGACGATGACGTGATGACACTTTGAGGACATCCTGAGGACCGCGTGTGTTCTTGGGGATAGTATTCTTGCAAAATATATGGGTGCAAGAAAATAAAAGGAAAACGAAGAAGGCAATTCACTCCTGTATGATGAGCGCTGCGTAGAAGCACGGCACCGTTTTCTTTGTGGAGGTATAGCGAACGCGCATTCCTTTCTTTCTTTTTTGGTTCGCGTCGGCCGAGTGGCGATATCCTATTACATCCGGAGCGAGGACCTATCGCTTTGCGATCGCACACAAGAGTGAGCCATCTTTTGACGATGGTAGGATAATTATTGACCTGAGGAATAATATGGATTGATGTGGTTGTGAGAATAGACTTCGTGTTTGTGAGTGTGAAAATGTGCGCTTTCCTGAACCAGGGATCCCACTTGACAAGCAAGTTCGTTGTGTGTGCCTTTCCATGTGACACGAGTGATACATTTATGTACTATTGCGTGGAATAGTGGCTTAAAAAATAAGGGTAGCAGCGCTTGCATTGCTATCTGTAGGATAGACCGAGAGCGTTTTTAATGGAATTACCTCGCGAACCTGGTGAAGTCTTCGTTTTGGGCAGGCTATTTTATGAGAGCCGGTCCTGTTGCGATGCATTTGATACGCTTTCCTGAAGCAGCGTGCTTTGTTCTTGTAGTGTTGTTTACGCCTTTATCAATAGAAATGAATAGAAGTGTTTGTTTGTTTGTTTGTATGTTTGTTTGTTTGTTAGTATGTATCTGTCACGTTCGTAGCGCTGTTCAAGCGCTAGCCGCGTAGCGATAAACGGTGATTCTCCGATTATTCCTGAGCGGTACGACTTAAGCCCTTTCCCTGCTCACTTAAGGAAATTTGTGTATCCCTGTCCTGTGACACAAATGCGTGTAATTTTTCGCGGTTCTTTTCTTCTGTCACTGCTTTTACTCAGAATGTAGGTGAGGGGGGAAAAAGTCAGCATCCAGGTAGAGCAGGAGAAAGCCGCTCGGCAGAGGAGAGTTCATGAGAATGGAATTTGTTTGTTTTTTGTTATATATCGTTGAGTGTCAGTATTCACTAGAGGTGTGCGGTGTGCGAATATTCGAAATTTCGAATATTGTTCGAATATTGTTGATATTCGAACCCTATTCGTATTCGAAAATTTGATAATCGAGAAATTCGAATATTCGAAAATTTCGAATAATGGAGCACAAGCGCCAGCATTCCCGCTAAAATGAACAGAATTCCAGGTATTGGGATTAATCTTGCGAAAATTCCACGTTTGGCACGTCCTTAGCGCTATTTCCAATTGGAATCGGACTTCATGTGCATCCAGCAAAACCGCAAGTTGGCTTCACACCATGCTTTCGCGCATTGCGTGCAGCCAACTTTAAGGCACAACGTCTGGTGGGCTACCTAGCCAATTTGATTTTTTTTTTATGTGTGCTTTCGTTATTTTTTAAAAGATAATACAGACTCGAAGAAGTGTTTGTTTGTTTGTTAGTATGTGTCTGTCACCTTCGTAGCGCTGTTCAGGCTTTATTTTCTTTGCAAAAATTCAGACTTTATGGTATTAAGCTGTTCGAGTAGAAGTGACTTTCCGTGCTCGCTTAAGATAGATTGTGTATCCCTGTCCTGTGCTTTCTTCACGCAGGGCCAATGCAAATGAGTATTTAGCATTATGCAATAATTATCTGATAGCAGAAAAGGGTGTCTTTGTCACAGAGTATTAGCGTGTGCGTCGTTCTTTTATTTATTTTTTTCTCTTATAGCTATGCGAGCAAAAGTGCGTGTAATATTTCGCTGCTCTTTTCTTATTTTCTCTACTTTTTATGTAGAAGAAAGCCTCCTGCGTAAAAGCTGAATAGTGTTCTACCAGTGGAAGTGGGGTTGTTTGTTTGATTTTGTTGGGTGTTCGATATCTTGACGAAGTAAGCAGAGCTTAATTTTGCAGGTTTTTGAGTAGAAATGCTGGTATCTGAGCACGGAGTACAAATTTATATATTTCTCTGCTCCCTAAGAAAATTTGTACGTCATTTTCCTAGCAGACCGCATTTAGTTTACGCAAAATAGAAAAATGAAGTTGTGTATGCTCTATGATGATCCGCCACAGGCTTATGCCTTTTCCCCGATCACCAGTGTTTTCGCATTCGATGTCGCATGTCTAGACTTGTTCAGTAGTGTTGCAATTTTTACCCTTCGCTAATATCTTGTTGCTGCCGTCTTGTGTTAGACGTTGAGCTTCGTAGCGGTGTGCGGTAACGCTACGATTATTCCTGAGCGCTCCGTGGGTTTAATGCGTTGTCCTCTGTACGTGCATGCGTGTGCTTTTTCCCCTGATTTGTGACGTCATCGTGGCATGTCTGGACTTGTTTAGCAGTGTTGCAGTTCTTCCCGCCGTTAGTATGTTGTTGGTGTCATGCTGTGCTAGCCACGTGGCGATGTGTGGTGACCTGAGGTCTTAAGCCTTTTCCCTGCTCACCTAAGGATATTTGTGTATCCCTGTCCTGTGCTTTCTTTACGCAAGGGCAATGCGTCTGTGTATGTGGCACTATCAGATACCAGACATGAGTGTCTTTTTCTTGGTTTATTGGCATATGCTTCAGGTTTTTTAAGTCAAGCACAAGTGCGCGCAATTTTTCGCTGTTCTCTTCCTCAGATCACCGATTTTACGAAGAAGACAGTCGCATGGTACAGCTGAGAAGAGGGTTTCTCTGATTGTTTGTTTGATTTTGTTGGGTGTTCGATATGTTGAGGAAGTCAGCTGTTAAAGGTATCCGTGAAGAAATGCTTGCATCTGAGCGCAGGATAGGAATTCCTGAAGCACGGCACCCTCAGTGTAAATTAATTATTTTGGATGTGAGTCTGCTTCCCTGCATGACAAGGCTGAAATGGGAAGAGAGAAAAAATTGGAGCGCTTCATTAATAGCGATCCAAGTAATAGGGTAATTATAGTTTCCATAGGAAGTAGAATTTTAATGGTATCCTAAAATTATAGTTTAGTTGTAGTTTTTCTAAACTGCAATGCAATAATCATTAATATAGTATAGGAATGCCATCATGTTTCCGTAAAGGCGTTCTGTCTTGTGCTTTCGCGCCTTTTTGCTCGCAATGCGCGAATGAACTTTGCCCCCGGCTTTCGCGCCTTTTTTGTTCGCAGGTGTAGCCTCAGACAACGAATGTATGAGCATAGAAAGGGTCATGTATTACATAAGCCTGGAGGTGATGTTGAGTGGTCTCACTTATTATTTTAAAAGAGCAGTGGCAGTTTACTGTAATTCTAATGACCATGATGAGCCTTTGGGGTGAAAATCGTTAATATGCGGGTGCTTTTTTTTTATTTTAATGAGAGAATGAATGTCATTAAGAGTAGGACAAAGGAAATAATCTTGCGATTCAATAAATAATAGGAGTCTTTGCCGGTGTCTTCTTCTTCAGACAGGATGTGATGACGTCACGCAGTCTGTAGCAATGCATTGACCGTTACTGGAAAAAAGTGTGGCAATAGAAAAATAGTGTGTATTGTCCTGGGCAGATTTATGATGAGCACTGTTTTTGATAAGAGGAGTGCGTGTGCTTAGAAATAGTTTGATGCTGGTTTCCTTCTTTGTTTCTTTTCGCTTTTTCCCCCTTGTTGTCTGACAAACATGTGCTGACATGCCTGGGCTTGTTCTGACATGCTTTCCTTTTACATGTAGTTTTGTTCTTTTTGTACAAGGAATATTCGTGACGATAGTGCTGCCTTGAATGGGAGTAGAGCTATTCTTAATAATTTTGCGATTCATTTAGTTCACAGAGTAACCGCGAGGGGGACAGGTGTGTGTGTGGTTGGGAATGAAATGCTACAATCTCCTCTTGTCTATGGTGTTTTTCTGCAATAGTTCCCTATGCAATCATTATAGTAGAATAAAGGAAATAATCTAGGGATAGTGATTCAATAAATAACAGGTGCCCTGTCTAGAGCGTACGCGTCCTTGAGCCACGCACCTGCATGATGACGTCATACCGAGAGACTATTGTTTCAGGTTGACCTTGTCTAGAGGAGCATTAGTGGAAAAAAACTGTGTAGCCCTGAGACAATAGGATGACGTCACGACCAATGAGAACGGCCTGCAGGGGGCGCAAGGATTCACTTCTCTCTTGGACACTGACGGGTCTCGACACGCAAATTCTGCTCCTGGTAATTGCGTTGGCCATCAGTGGAAGAGCGTAGCTTCGGTGGGGTTCTGTCTGTCTGCCTCTGATGGCGTGTGGATGTGTGGTTCGTCACTGGTGAATGGTGTTCCACGATGCAGGTGGATTTTGTGATGAGCGGATGTACAATGAGGGAATGCTGTGAACGGGAAAAATGATGGTGAGTGCCTTTTTCACTCTGTTCAAGTGTTTGTTTTCCTCTGTTGCCCAGCAGTCGTACGATTTGTCCTGACGTGTCCTGACATGCCCCGATATGCATGCTTTCCTTTGTTGACGCTTAGTATTTTTTTCTGTTTTGACAAGGAACATTGTTGTCTTGACGATAGTGCTGCCCTGAGTTCTGCGCTCCTGGTTACCCGTACTCTGTGTTGATATGTTGAGTGCCTAGTCCTCTTATTTGTCGTTGATGGAGTTACGTGTTAGGATATTTTGTTCTTTTGCAAGTCTCATTTAGTAAGACTTTGGAATTCCTACGATCAGCTTTCATGCATGGTGCTCTTCTGCAATAGTTTCCTATTCAATCGTTATAGAAGAATAAAGGAAATAATCATGGGATAGTGATTCAATAAATAATAGGTCCCCTGTCTACAGCGTACGCGTCCTTGAGCCACGCAGCTGCATGATGACCGCATACCGAGAGACTATTGTAGATTGACCAAAGGAGCATTAGTGGAAAAAAACAGGGTAGCCCTGAGACAATAGGATGACGTCACGACCAATGAGAATGGCCAGCAGGGGGCGCAGGAATGCTCTTCTCTCTTAGCCTCACGACCAATGAGAACGGCCAGCAGGGGGCGCAGGAATGCTCTTCACTCTTAGCCTCTCGGAGGTGGTCGCCCCAGAGGGCGCTAGGAGCGCGTATGCGTAGCGGCCGCGGAGCGGCGCCCCAGTCAGTTTCTCTCCGGCTGATGCAGAAAGCAGACGTGCGCTCCCCGCGCTCGCTCAGTTTCTGGCTGGTTGTCACGGAGAGCAGTCGCATCGGTCTGCGCTCCTGCTGTGGTGAGGTGATTTGTTGCGTAACTAATGCTTTCGTCAACTTTGTTCCCGCTTTGTTTGCGATTTTCGTGCCAGTGCTGGTTGCTGTTGTCCGGGCATCCCCGGCATTTTCTATCATCTTCTGCCTTGGGAACGGGAGTAGAGCTGGCGTGATTCTTAATAATTTTGTTGTGAGATTAGTTGAGAAAGTAACCGCTAGGGGATGCAGCTGCGGGGCTTTATACAGGAGAAAAAAACCATTACGAGTCAGTTCTCTGCCTGCCTCTCGGATGGAGCAGTCGCATCGTTCTGCGCTCCTGTTGTGGTGGGATCATTTGTTGTGTAACCATTCTATTTTCTTGTTAGCTATTGTTGGTTTGCATACTCTTGCTTTCCCAGCCTCTGTATTACGAGTGTTTTTCTTCTTGCATGTCCAGAGCTGTCCTAACCTGCCCAGACATGTCCCCCAGATGACGTCACAGCTGACGTCACAGGATGTCCGGAACTGGTGCTGCGATGCTTTGCAACCTGCCTCTGTGCTCCGTTCCCCAGCGACGGTCAGCGGCCGTTCCGGGCCGCTTTCTTCAAGATGACGTCGTTGATCTTCAACTAAACTCCTTCTCTCCACTCTATTTCTATCTTTTCATTTTATTTTCTACCTATTTTTTTATTTTTTATCAGCTCAAGTAGCCGGCAACTCACACTGTGGTCTGGACACGTCTTAGATGGTCTCCAATTAGTGTAATGACTCCCTGAATGATCGCTGCTTAACCTTGAACCATTCAGGGTTGCCAAGACTCCCAGTTAGCACTCAATTCTTTTTTACAAACGTTCGTTGGTGACGTAATGAATATTTCAGTGACAATAACTTCATTTAGTGAAGAAGAGTTAAGTGTTAAATTCAAGTTAAGGGACACTTAATCTCGGTTTAAAGGTTAATCAGCGTTGATGAAACCGGTTTGCTAAGTGACGTAAAGGTAAGCAGAGCCTGATGCCACAGGAAGTAAACTAAATCTTATATTCCTGTTATGTGATAGGTGCAGTGATGGGCAGAGTATCCAGAATTGTGCTTCAAGTAAAGTACAAAGTACTGGGAATTGTACTCGAAGGTACTCGCCAAATAGATTGTAGCTGAGTTCAAGTTAGCTACGCCGATTTTCGAGTGTTACGTAGGTGTCCGTAGACGTACATGATGCGCCGTCGAGGCGCGCCTCTTCGGTTTCGGATCATTTGCATACTAAAATTGGCAGCGATGGATATTTCGCGGCACGCGCACGGCATATCGTTTTTGCCCAAATTCCCTAATTGAGAGTTAATTAATGAATCTTAAGTAAATAGTCATCTTGTTGTTACATACTGTATTCCAGAGGATGTCCACCTAGCTGCATAACTCAACCGCAAAAACGACAACTGGGCCGATCTCGTAGCGTTTTATAAAATTTAGTAAATGATAAGAATAAGCACCCTGTATATTACGTGGAAGATTGGAAATCTTGGAGATGCGCATGGACACGAAGTATGCTCTTCCTTTGAAGACCAGTCCTCTACATGGATGTGCTCAAACGACCACCACTTCTAATGCTGTTGCTCAACCACTCTCATACTTGCGCTGTATAGAAAAAGCAACAAACCGTTGACGTGAAAGCCAGCTGAAGTGAGAACTTCTCGAGCACATAATCACAATTTGGCGTGGAAGATGTTGTTCAGATGAGGCTGTAGTCCTAAAACCGTTCACATGCCAAGCTCCCTGACCCACACAGAACACAATCTCCTGCGGACGTCCGAAATAGATCTCAACGTCCATGTCCTGAAAGGATGTCAGGTGGACGTCCCTGGGATGGACGTCCGTAGCCGTACATCCGCAGGATATGTCGTAACGGTCGTTTGAACAATTGTCCGAATAAGGTCCTTGACGGGATGTTAAATGGAGCGTTATCGCAGGAGAGAGAGAAACATGGCAAGGTGCGCCGCAGCGTGAGTTCGACTTTTGACGAAACAACTGAATGACTCACACCAAAAGGAGTAAGAAACGCAGATGTTACATCAAAGTGAGTTAATACGCCAAGCAGTTCTTCAGTCCACTGCTACAAGTATACGCAATCGCATTAAACTTAAGCACCCCACCCTTTAGTTTGACTCCCAGGCAGACTGGACTCTCGAATTTATGGAAGCTCGCGAGACAAGCAGTATATACTATCTGTTTTCGCTTTGAAAGGTATGCCACTGCCTTTCTAAGTGATCTTCATGGTTCTAAAAGCGTGAATATGTACGTCTTTATTTTTTTAAAACTTTGTGCTCGTTGTCCGTAACGGTAATACCGAAAACAAAACAAAAACGAGGAAGAGAGAAAGAAAAATGCAATGGCTGAGCCAGAAACAAAATGGCGAAAACAAACGCCTACAGCCCTAGTAAGAATCTGTGCACTTACGCAGCACCTCAATAAAACAGTATCAATAATAATGAGAAAATGCAGGGCCGTGAGCACGTACGCAAACGTCCGTGCAACGTCCGGGCATCTCCGAATAACTTCCTGTGAGGACAAACGACGGATATTTGTGGGATGTCCAAATGGTGGCCACTCGGAGATGTGGGGGACATCCGTCGGAAAAATGTCTGTCTCCCAGGGAGATCCGTATTTCCAGGGAAGGTTACCCCCAGGAACACCACGGGAAGTTTTGTTCCATTTGGGGAACGGAGCCGCGCGGAACCATAAGTGCACTCATAAGTGGATTTTCTCGTAAACGCGAGAAGCCGCCAGGAAAGTCCGAGAAAGTTGCAGCTTTCATCCAATCAGAAGCACGATGCCTCATCTACGTGAATGATCCAGGTCACAAAAATGGCTGTGCCCATTGCTTCTTTCGGATTATTTGATTAATTGATTTCCATAATTGGAAGACTAAATTGAGAAACGAAGGCGCGTTCTGTGGGTTTGCTGGATGTGCTCGTTCTAAATATCAGAAACCTTTCGACACATCGAGAAATCGGCGTAGCTGACTTTCACGGCAGTAATCTAGGCAATTGCCTATATTGCAGCTGCTCAGGCAAGCAGCTATGATAGTGGAAAATATATCAAAATATTTTGATTTCCTGATTTATTCCTCCTCGCATCACTCAGTATATTATGAAAAATGAGAACAGCTCTGCTCTTTCTTGTTCAAAAACTCTGCTTCTAGCACAAATCTTGACGTTGTCGTTTCCTATTTTGTTGTTGTTGTTGTTGTTATTGTTGTCTTTGCATTTCCAGTTGTGTACTCGAGTGCTTAATGGGAAGTACTAGACAAAGGTACTTGAAGTACAGTACAGAGTAGGCAAATGGAAATACACCTAAAGTAGTACTTCAGTTCTTGGTACGACGTGCTGCCCATCACTGGATAGATGACATCGGAAGTAGCACAACGACAAACTACGCAGACCAATTCCTTCAAAGGACAATAAAGTGCACAATATTTTTCAGCTCGGAATTAAGAAAAAAAAAAACTGGATTCATTTGTCGCGTCACTCGTGACTTACTCTTTACCCTTTTTCTCCTTCTCAAGGCGTGGGAAAAGAGTGCGCGAAATGAACTGCAATGAAGGTTTCTCCTCTCCCTCTCAAGAAGCCCCACAATGTGGAGAAACATCGCATTGGCATCCTCAAACGATCTACCATGATGATCGTACAACTCGTTTGCGGAGACCAATGAAAGCGCGCTCAGCATTGCCTCCCATCTTGAGAACGAGAGGAAGAGGAATGCGTAAATTGCAGGTCCCATTTGCTCATGAATCGGAAAAGACACGACGACTCCCGTTGCTTTTGTGTTGTCGTCAATACAACGATGACTCTGACTCTGCGAAGAGAAATTTCGCACTTTAATGCTCCCCTAAGGCTGTACCACACGCTTCGTCCTTGTTTCTTCAAACACGATCGAGTTTGTTACTGCTCTGTAACGTTAGATTTGGTTAGGTCGGGTTAGACAGTGTTACACCTTAGACCTGGTTTGAAACCAAAATCTTGAGGAGCCTTCTCGGCTCAACATTGCTGACTGGAAACCTTGTAGAAAGACCTTTGAAAATATTTTTGAATTTATTGATTTGAGGCATATTGTTTGCGCTGTAGGAAAGTTTGCTGCACACCATACGTACAGCCTCATTAGTGAGTTTTAGTATACCGTTGATAAAATTATCGTGCCTATCGGAACCAATCGCAGTGATGCGTGACTCAGAATCTTATCCACTGATTGGTTACGGTTGATACGGTTCGACGCAAGCCACGTTATCAACGGTCTGCTAAAACTCTCTATTATGTACTCTCAATCTGTAAACATATACCAGAAACAACAACAACCCTATTTTAAGATGATAAATGGGGAGTTTCGTCGCCACGGGAAAACATATTCCTCATATTTACAACAGATTCACTGAACACTCACCGATGCGGCATACTTGAACTTGACACCATGTGTCTATTCCTTTCCAGGAGTATGCCGCGGCACACAGCAGTGGCGTCGACGATATAATTCATGACGCTAAGGTACGTCAACTGTGTCAATGGCAGGGTGCACGTCAACAGGCATCAAATGTTGCTTCATCCATTGCTAGCTTAGCATGAGGGATCAACTCTTTTCTCTTCTTTGACACAGCTGTACATGCACTCTGACAATCCGTACACTGAGGGTGGCGATCAGGAAAAGAGAGGACCGAAACCAGGGACAGCTGAACAGCAGCTGTCGCCATCAGTTTTAATGATCTTCCCCGCGATAACGGGTATGGAGAAGAATACGCTCTAGATCTTCTACAGCACCGCAGTGACAGTATTGGGGAGAGTCGACTTGTCTCAAGCGGTAACGCCACTGCGCTGTGGTTCACCACGAGCTTTTGCGCGAGCCTACCAAATCGGAGTCGGAACATGCGAACCTTAAATATAACGATAACGCTTGCTATGTCAGAGTTCGCGGGACCCTGCTCGTACAGCCACGAATGTAAGCATGCGTTGCACGCGATAAAGTCGGGTCAGAACTCGCATCCACAAGCTGGGCCAGCGGGAGGATGAGCAGCCGGGGACGGAGAAGCAGGACTCGAGCCACTTAAAGGGCCCGCCCGACCCAGTGCATGATTTCTTTTTTATTGCGTGTTAGCGCCGCGAAGCAACTGCGGCTATGGGTGGCGTACAGATATGTACATAAGAAGAGAGGACAGGAGGAAGGATTGGGGGTGTCTCCTAGCGCGTCTGCTTCGTGTTCGCACCGCAATATATACGTAGTAAGTGAAACGTGCTTGGTGATCACGCCTACTTTCACGTGTGAGCAGGGCCGGCAAGCGAAATTACGTGCCCCTCGGATGACTCCGAATGAGTCCTGCCCTGCCAACCACGAGATCTGGAGTCCGAACACGAAACAGATGAGGCACTGGCATGGCCCATGTCATAGAATTCATGGAGTTCGCTTGGCTGCAGAAGTATGTGCGAATCGCTATGTGTGTACGCTATCGCCGAATTTGAAAGTCAACATATTGTCACAGGTGTGTCTGGTTGGGAGAATAATAGACAGACAGATGACACCAACCAAAAACCACGAAACGGGACGTACGCATGGGATAGCATGGTGGTTCTGTGAACTGTTCGATGTTCCTTTACGTTTTACGCGTGCGCGGGATCACCAACGCTACCCCCTACGTACGCAAAGGCCTACTATAATAATATGCACTAAAACTCACTAATGCAAGGCCCGACCTACGGTCCACAAGTGGGGCATCCCAACGGGGATTTCGCTTTCCCATTCAAAGGGCGGCAGCTGACATGGTACTGCATATTTGAACAAAAGATCCTGCGGGGGTGTTTTGCGTCATTCACAAACATTCACAAACACACATGCACAAAATCATAAACCCTAATTATATGTTGTGTATGTGTGTGTCACCACCCCACTCCCACTCCCTCCAAAATGTTAGCTAATTAGCTGATAATTTGTGTATGTCTGTATGTCACCTCAGCACCCCCACCTCACCCGAAAAAGTATATTTCTGATTGCACCTCATGCCCTGTAGTGTCATCGCATTGTAGAGTTTTAATATATTGCTGCTGCGGTCCCGCTACAATGCCGCGTCTACGGCGCACAGTCAACGTGTGTGATCCTGTGTCACGCACGTGGCATTGGTACAGATATGTAAGGTGACTCCGCGGTGACGTTACCAACGGTGCACCTGAAGGCATTTCGCGTCAGACTACTCAGAAGGATCCGTTACGCCCTCAACGAGGCAGTGACCCAAGGAATCGACAACATGCTTGAGCTCTGCACCATTGAAGAATCTGCAGGAGGCTTACAGTAGGTTCCAAACATCTTAGTAGTTCCAAAAGTCACCCCTGAGGGGACAAGACTGTACTTCCACTTAAGAGAAATCAACAAGCGCGTGATACGACAAGACGTCCTGTGCCAACGGTTGATAGTCTGTTAGGAGAAATGAAGGGAGCAAAAGTTTTGTGCAAGACTGGATCTGCAAAGGTTTTGGAAACTGAACTTTCACCAGAATCAAGACGGCTGACTACCTGTGCGCTTTGGCGCTGAAGTGCGCTTTCGACTTTCAAGTGCCTTTGAAGCATTTCAACAGGAGATGGACCTGGTCCTTCGAGATCTTCACGGAGTTCACTGGTATTTAGACGATATAGTGGTGTACGGAACAACCCAACAAGAGCTCGTAGAAAGGCTGCAAGTAGTCTTCGAGCGTTTTGAAGACTGCACAGTGAAAATTTTGGTACATGAAGCATCAGAACATGGCATTGAGGCAGATCCTGAACAGATTTCAGCTATAATGAAAGCTTCGAGCTCGACCAATGTAAAAGGGTCGGGGTCCTTGCTTAGAACTTACAATTTTCTGAGGAAGTTTGTGCATAATTATGCCACTGTATATCAGAACCTTTGCACAACTTAACGAAGAAACTGATTGCGTGGAACTGGACGGATATTGTGAAACTTGCCTTTTAGGAATTGAAGTGGGAGCTAGCAGAAGAGGCTTGTTTAGCCTTCTACAGTTTAGCAGCAGAAACATACGCCATAACAGATGCAAGCCCTGTTTGCATTGGACCTATACTGCTGCAGAGCAGAAAGTCGAACCGAACCTGAACCTGAACAGAAAACCGTTATTAACCGTTATTTTTGGCCGAACCGGAACTGAACCGAATCTAAATAGTCGACACCATCTTGGAGCTGAAGCGGAACTGAACCGTTAAAAAGAATAGCGGTGACCGTTCAAATAACTGTTCACAGGGAACTAAGGGCGGAACGTTGCATGTTGTCAAGGCTGCCACTAACAAAGGCCTCACAAAGTCACTACGCTCAGGAGTATTAAGTCGAATTTTCACAACTGTGGACCCTCGATTCAAGGCCATCACTCAGCAAGAACTGCAGACTGCCTTATCAGAGGATTCATATCAGAGTATCAGAGATTCGTATCATATCAGAGTATCATATCAGAGATTCGTATCAGAGGAGTGATACGAAGAGGTTCGACAAGAAGTAGGGACAGGGATGCGGCCCAGCTTTTGTGAAGCAGAACCACCAAACTTGAGAAAATTCGATGAACTATCAAAATTTGGTTGTTTGCTAGTGCGGAGAAACAGAGTCGTAGTACGACGCAGAGTGCTTGAAGTAGCTCGTGAAGTACATCAAGGAATCGTGCGTAATAAAACAACTTCTAAGGCAACATTTTTACTGGACAAGGGCGTGGAAGAGCTGCTCCAGAACTGTACACCATGTACGCTAGGCCAACAATGGAAGAAGGGCTTTACCTTAAAACCTGTGGACAAGGTGGTGATTGTGGTGGTTTTAGGGCAGAAAGAGCTCGCCGTTGCCGGTCTCACAGAGGTGGACAACGTCACGACGAACGCTCTGGGGGATAACGTGCTTCCTTAGCCGACTTCTAAGGGAATTGTGCCGACATATGTCCTGTAGCGTCTGAGGAAAACTGAGTAAAAAGGGCAGACAGCAGAGCCGGCACCGGGGCACGAACCAACGTACATCCCAGTCTCGACATGGCACGGCGAGCGCGCAAGTCACTGAGCCACGCGAGCTCGTCAGCATGACCGGCCCGTCTATTGCCCGTATTGCCTTGGTAAGTATTGTGTCACTTCGCTTCGTGCATCCATCATTTCGCTTCAAGGCCTCACTTTTGCGGACACAAAATTTTGTGCGGCAAGCACACTGAGTTTGGTCCCAAAGACTGCTGCACGTAAGGTTGTGGACTTTCCGTAGCGCCCCACGAAGAAAAAAAAACTAAATTGCAGGAATATATATCATCTTACTAAAACGTCGAGTCTAGGCTTACTTGATTTTGAGCAATTTATTCACTGTAGTAATAAGAGATAGCTTCGTATCGCAGACGCTGAAAGCACATCAGCACAACAGATAATTGCTCAGGTCGCTCAATTCGGCTACAACAATTCTGTAGGGTTCGCACATTGCGGGATGTTGCGTGAGTGGTTTATTTACAGAACTGCGTGAAAGGAGGGTTTATTCCCACGGACATCAGGGTGGCGTTGGCTATGATCCGGTACATGCGAGCTCTCTTCGGTTCCGGGGCCAGGATTTGACGCCAAGTCAGTGGTGGTACTGGCTCAATGCGATGCTGGGGGATGTGCGACAACATGGTATCTGAAGAATCTGGTGTGCCCCTCTATGGCCGAAATGACACATGCTGAGATTAGTGGTACACGCTGTGTTCACGCGTAGCTTTCAGAGACATAATACACGTCTGTATTTTCAATCACTCCTATGTTGAAAAAGTTCCAGGCTGAATAAATCAGATTTTGAATCGTTCATGTGTTTATCTGCCCCGCTGTGTCATTTTACTGGAGTGTAGCAACGTCGTGTTTCATACCTGGCACAAGTAAGTAGGAGAACTTTCGGTGCCTCTGAGAGAACCAAAAGGCGTCGGGCAAACGCAGCACTAGACCTGATTCAGCAATCGCGGTAAGCGGATTACAAGGTGGTCTGTATAATAAAGCTAACGCATTGAAGTGCATACCTGTTTTCACGGAAATATCGGCTAACATGACGCCATGCTTACGATGTACAGCCAACACGTTTTCTGAAATAACCTCTGAAAAGGAAATCAGAGCACTACAGGCAAAGGGGCGCTTAACATGAATCCAAGGCTCACATTTACAGCGACAGCTGTTAAGGCCTCTATCTCGTGGAGGTCATGTCCCGTACGTCGCATCGCCGAAACCCAATATGTTTTCTTTATTCTTCTCTTCTCTTCTTTACGTCCTTCTTTTTATTTACACGAGCTGATGCTGAAGCGAAATAATAATGGTACCGTCCTCGGTCGGGATTGAACCCGCGATCTCCTGTCCAGCAAGCCAACACGTTACAGCACTTCAAGAAAAAAAAGAAGAATGAACAGGAGCAATCGCATTTTCTAGTCCCCCAGACTGCGACTACTCCCCATTTTAGTCCCCCATCCCCGATATTTATTCCCAAAGATCGCAAATTGTCACTGAACTTCGCAAACGGTCTTCCGAACGCAACTGTCTACGTAAATATGTGCTCATGGTTAATTTGGTAGCGTACCAGGCTGTATAACTCAGCTAACTTAGCAATTTTCCACACACCATGTAAAAAAACAGTCAGCCCTTCTTTCTTCGCAAATTGTGCCCTATGCATGCCGCAGGACTTTTTAACACTCGATATATCACGGTTGACGTTTTAATTCAGAGTGTTTTCATGCGGTACACAAATTATGTACCTGGGACTCTTGGAACAGAACGTGAAATGCAGTCTCCACTCTGTGACATCCATTTACTCCCGTACATTTACCCCTGAAAAGGACTATTTTTGTGAGAATGTATTTAGCCCCCGAAAAGAGTACAATTAGTCCTTTTTTCTAAGAGTGCGACTGCACTACCGAAATAGGCATCAAGAAGGAAAAAAGGAAAGGTAGCGAGGCACAGACCGGCTCATTTCGGACAGTCACATTGTCTGTGGCGTCAGCGGTAAGAAGGCGGATCTTGTTGTACACTTTCGCGTGTGCAATTTCTTTCCATAAACAATAGGCTGTGTCATAACTGTGGGTGGCTATTATAAAATTCGTTTATAAGGCGAAGTGTGACGAGCACGGGCACCCTGCTTAAACCGTGTGCTCTTCCCCAACAAGCTTACAGATGAAACCATGAAAGTCACTGAAAAGGTTAGCCAGATGTAGAACTCGAACCCACATCTTCTGGATTACTGGTAATCCAGAAGATGTGGGTTCGAGTCCTACACTCTTAAAAATGAACTTCACCGCATAGCACGCTCCTAGCCAACCATTATCTCGAATGATATCGTTATCTGCACTGATTTGTTGAAAACAGGAGGCGTACGCCTTTTTTGTGACAATTATGAACAGCATAAGTGTCACAAAAATGGCGTACGCCTCCTGTTTTCAACAAATCAAGGCAGATAACCATATCATTCTGGATGATGATTGGCTAGGAGTGTGCTATGCGGTGAAGTTCATTTTTAAGAGTGTACAGCTGGTTAACCTTCTCAGTGACTTTCATCTTTCATCGTTAATTTCTTAGGCAGTTTGAGGCTTTGCATGTATTTGTCCTTTCTATGTTGCTCCAGCATCAGATCATCAGTTTCCAGACGTCCTTAATGCGTAATTATATAATGCATTATCATATTGCATAATGCATTTCATTATTATTCTCCTTCTTTTTACAATAAAATGTCAAGTCACCCTTGCGTTTCACTTGAACTTGATCTTGAACTAAAGGCATATTCTTCCCCTATCGTTTGTTGTGGGTACGTGATAGTACATGACTTCGAAAAAAAAAAAAAACAGTTACTGCTGGACACTGATTCCGACCTCTCAATTTGACCACCCCTCAGAGTCAGAGTCGACTGTATAGCCAGTGCATTCGTATTGCCAGTCGTAGGCGCCAGCGGTATTTATAATAACGAAAAATAGATTTCTACCACGTCAACATCACACAGATAACACTATGCCCCCAAAATAATTACTGTGGGTAGCCACCGAGGCTGACAAAAGGTTACAAATGTAGTCACGAACGTACTTTCAACAGTAGATATCCGTTCTTCAGGTGCGAGTGATGAGGTACACTCGAAGTATTTCTTGTCAACGTGAGTCCACACTGCTTTCCTAATTGACTTTCTTTCTCATCTTTAGTGGGCAGATATCTCATATGTCGTTTTCAGGAAGTGTTAACTCTGCCCATCAAGTGATCAACAACCGCCTCCTGGACATAAAGCCCCCTCACTGTTTCACGAGATTACCGAGGTCCTAGGAAGAACGCAGTTTCGGGAAAGCCAGCGAGTGGAGGCATTGGCTTCTCTTTTATTGCCTTCCTTGTACGCTTGGTGTCATTCCGCAACAGCACGGGTTACAACTGCGAAGGCTTGCAGAAGCTGTGCATGTTCTCCTGCTCACAAACCTAACTCACGCAATGCTGTGGCATACTGGTAAGCTCTGCATTTTTCCTACCACGGCCATGTGGAATGCTTGAAAAATAGAAAGTTGTGCTGTACATGCGAATAATGCACAAAGTAATTTACCTAGGGCAGTAGTTTCTTCATCTCAACGGTAACTCAATTGATACAACAGACACCATCAACCCAATGCCCATATGCCGACACATTAAGTAACACATGTAAAGTGCGCATGCAAAAGCACATTCCTAAAGCATCTGCGTCGCTCTGGAATGCACTGTGCCCACGTTACCCGTAAAGGCAACACATGTGCAGTCATGCGGAATATGTTTTAATAAAGAAAAAACTGTACGACAGAGACATTTGTGTTCAGCACCAGTCAACATAGTTTTGGAATCTGACCGCGGCTTCGAACCCGGACGAGGGCGCCCGCAACTTGGTTGCAGGGTACAAGTTGCTTAGACATGCAATATTTCGCGAGGAACGTTAAATACGGGGTGCCATGTGATGAGCTTTCATCGCACGTTAAAGAACCCTCAGGTGGGCAAAAGCAATCCACAGACCGACCGCTGTGGCGTCGCTCATAATCAGTTGCCTCGCGACGTAAACCCCCAATTATTATTATTATTATAGTTTTGGAATCTGCATAGCTCGGGTCACGTTCGTGCAGCGTTGGATATCATCATAAGACGCATTAATGCTCACAAGCTTGCCCAACTTTAAAGGAAAATAATTGTAGCATTCATTTAGGGCTCTGACATTTCTACTGTCAGGTACTAACTCACATCATTGCCCCTTTTGCGCAACAACAAGGCTGCAGCAGAACTAACAGGGTGCTCATATGCAAGGATATGCGTGTATTTGTACAAATAATGTGTATTACGTATCAAATTTTATGGCTGGTCAGTCCCTTGTATCAATAATAACAACAACAACAGCGAAAGAGGAAATTACCTGCTCAAAAGCGGCACTTGCCATTGAGTACTTGACAGTGAAGTGCACGAAAACGCAGCATCTTGTGGGTAATTGTGTTTACTTAATGAGTTGGTCTTTCCTATTATTTATGGAATGGAATGGAATTCTGAAATTTCACGGTGCAGTGATTAGATAAAATTAACTGCACATATAAAACATATTGACCGTACTGCTGCTCGGGCTGTTTTGAATAGGTATTTCCTTTGGCTCTTCAGATATATACATGGTGACCCAGAAAAAGTGTGATTGAATTACTATAAAAAATACGCCACCTATAATCGTACGGTCAACGGCATTTGTTCTTACTAGGTTTTTGCCACCTTCTGATGTGAATGTTGTGTAAGGTAAGTTGAAACTACGTAAAGTACGAAATGAAGTCGGAAATTGGCCAAGCAGTGGTCACTGTTTACCCCACCAACGTGAAGAGCGTGTCTAATTTACTGAAATAATGATAATTGACAGGGATATTCAGGAGCTATCCCATCGGAAAAAATAGCCGAACCGAATAGCCGAGCCAAGCTCTACGGAGCTCCCAGAGAATATCGCGCGACGAATTCTTCAGTGCAATCCCTTTGTGCTTTCCAAAATGTACTCCCGGGTAGAGTAGGTCACGTGACCATGTTATACCACGTGACCCGAAAAAACCTACTCAGCCGCATGGTTTTGGGAACACATGGGCGACTGTGGCCGAGTAAACATAAGGTGGGCGGTTTGTTCATACGCGCGTCGGAGTTATTTTGTAGCGAAGATCCCGATTGGGAAGACGTGATGGATGTTGTGCAAGACAGCTGCGTTGCGAAAGACAGGTACAGCCCTTCTGAATCGAAATACGGACAAACAAGCTATATCCAATTGACTTTGCCGCGCGGTTTTATTTTTCATCCGGAGCACACTCTAGTATAAACTTTGTATTTTTTGTCCAGGGTATTTGACCTAAAATTCAAGGTTACGCGGATGTTATAGTACCCGTTGAGACGCCTGAGCTCTACAAAAGCCATTTTCGGTTCCAGAAGCCTTCGTTTGAACGGGTATTGTTGTTGATCGCGACGGCCCCGGCCACTGATGGAGTTGTTGGCAGGCCTTCGATGGCACCAGAGAAGCACCTGATGGTTCGAGCTGATGTGCAATGCCCAGCACTGAACGCGTCTGCGTGAACTCACGCCCGCGGAACCAATGTTAGCAGTTCAACGCGTACCGCACGTTGCAACGTTGCATACCTTCTCTGACTTGAATCAGTCACTCTGAATTTTCGCAAATTGCCGTTCAAGTACTAACATGTGACAATACCAGTGTAGCGAGCGTTGAACTGCGCAAAACGGAAGAGAATAAATGGCAATGACCACATTCGTGAAGATTAGGTCCCCGTGAAAATTACACCTGATACAGTATTGCGATTTTATTTTTTGGGGGCAGCGAATACAAAACGTGAAGAAAAAGAACTCCAGCATCCATCAAACCATCTATCAATCCATTAACATATAGCCTCACGAACTACTGCTGGGGCGGCACGATCACACGTGCAGTAGCAGGGCAGTTAACGAACGTAAAAAAAAAAACGATGTACGACAGGAAAAGAAAAATTAACAACGCACCTTAGTGTCCGGCGAAGTGAATCTCGCGGATGTCAGTATGTGTACTTGCCTGGCTGTTGAAAACCATACCGGAAAATCCGCACTGAAATAACTGTGTTATCTTGCTTCATTCCTTCCCTTCAGAGGATTTATCTCTTGATTCCGCAAATGCGCAAACACAGGAGACCGCCCCAGTGTGACGCCATTACTCGGCTTACCCACCCCTCCCCACCTTGTTAGGGTGTGTAGACCGACCCAAGCAGCACAGTGTACCGAAAGTCGAGTGCAATAGGGGTGGACGGGTAGGTGGAAGACCTTGAACAGACTCATCAAACTAAAACACATTGATAAGATACATACCGTCCACCCCTATTGCAGTCGACTTTCAGTACATTGTGCTGCTTGGGAAGTTAACCAGACAGCGGACTCGACCTAGTTTTGGAACCGGAGTAGCGACGCTATCGAGTAACTTAGCCCGATTTTGGAACGCCGCTTCGTACTCCGGAGCTAACTCGAGTAGGTTTAGGCACACAGTCAGTCCGACGAGAGGAGGTTGGAAACCCAGCCCACTTCGGCATCGCAGAAGGAGATAACACAGGCACGGCTTATTGCGTCCGGCTTTCGCTGGGATCATGCTTTCCCTCTCCCAATTTCAGGCCCTGTTAGTTTTTCACCAATCACTCTGTGTGCTCGGTTTGTAACTTCCTTTCGCCGCACTGATAGCGATTGCACTCAAAAAGTCGTAGCGCGTTATGGTCAGGTGCAATTTTTCCGATGGGATAGTTCGTGAATACCACTGCCCATTATCATGAATTTGAGTGAATTCGCCACGCTCTTCATATTGGTGTGGTAAAAAAGTGACATTTACTTGGCAATTCTCCTAGTTCAGTTCGCAAATATTTACATAATCAAAACTTACGATACGTGACATTCACATCAGGAGGTGGGAAAAACCTAATAAGAACAAATGCCGTTGACCGCATGATTCTAGATGGCATAGTTTTTTTTTATTATAATTCAATGACACGTTTTCTGGGACACCCTATATACACATGTCGCCTGCCATCCCTGCATCCCTACTGCATCCCTAGCCGCGGTTACATGAACGCAACAGAGACGTATCAAGTTAGTTTATGGCAGCAAATCCCCTCCCATCGGGCCGCATCATCCAATCTCCTGGGGGGATTGATGTGAGGACCCGTTTCTCTCGGATTCATGTAACCGCGCCTGCTGTAGAATACAATGGTGTTTGCAACCTAAAAGAGCTTTGTTTGTTCGATCTTTTAGAAGTCCCCCATCATGAGTATGTTGCAATACATGCAGGCATAAACGGTAACACGAAGGTGACATTCAGCATCCACCAGTTTCTTCACCTGACAAAGTGTGCAGAAGCCCTGGGACTCCTGTGGCCACATTCAGCGTTTGTGTTAGTGGGAGGTAACGGTGTGCTCCTAAAGTATGTAACAACAGCGAAGGGTGCACCAACCGAAGTCTTTGAGAGAGTTGCAATGCTGCAGGAGCTCGGACTAATATTATGATGTGTTATCTCCACGTGTGGGCCGCATATGTGAAAACATGCTGGAATACAAAAGAATACGAAGCGCCACAAAACTGGAAAAAGCATCCCTGCTAGGATGCAACAAGCACGTTACAAACCTCACACGCGCGGAGAAAAGAGCGCTGCATCAGGTTTGCACTGCCTTTCCACAGTCAGGTTTAGAGTATTATCGCATTGTTGTGAAGGACATAGTCCTGCACAGTCAGAACTACTCAAAACCTTTCAAAACAGATAGCAGTGTAATAGTGACGAAACAAAATGAGTTCTTTCAGATCAGAAGAATACTGCAAGTCTCGGATAGCGGCCACCTGATGTGCGTACTTCTGTGCAAAAACATACTTTTGCCTGACACACCTGAGGCAGCAAGACTTCCAAGCTTTTTGAAGGAGTGCTGTATATCACTGCAAGGGAGTCTCCGCGCAATCCCAATACCAGAGGTCTACAGCGTATGCCTTTTCATTAGCTTTCCTTGTGAGGAAAATGCAGATGTATGTACACTCCCAAGTCGTATTGAAAAGATTAGTGCATATATGAGGAAGTGCACGCTTGCCTCCTCTAGCCAAATGTTCACTTTTTAATAAATAAAGCACGGTGTCATGTCAATACTCTATTAAGTGTTTAATTAAAACCCCTGAAATATAAACTTCAGTGCACAGCGCGGTGGAAATGAACTGCTGAAGATGGTACGAGTGTGGCTTTTTTCTTGCATTATGGAGCTATAATAATTACCTTGTAATAGTGTATATCCTTCTCCTCACCCCCACTCTCTTTTCCAGCAATCCGAAGTAATAATAAAATCATTCCTGCTATGGCAGGTTGTATGTATCAACTTTTGTTGCATTAAAGTCCATTAAAGTGAACTTATTGTTTTACAGAGAGCATGCACCGAAGTAATACTACCAATAATAACCCATGCACAGCAGTAATAAAAGGTGTAGTAGCGGCATACGCTTCTTTCTGTTTCTCAGTTTGCTGTCTGTCAGGAAAGCATTCACCTAAAATATGCCATCAGTACCAGTTCTAGAGCATTCGAGGGCAGAATTTCCATTTTACCATTATGATGTCAAGAATAATGTGAAAGCAGAAGCCAAAGCGGCCGCATTTCAAGCAAGCGTTACACAAACCCTTTCCTGCAGGTGATGCTGTGCAAGTGATGGAGAAAGTCCCACGCGCTTTTTAGTTCATTTTTAATTGGGGAAATTGCAAAAACACAAAACGTACGTATCGTAATAGCTTACATTGCAACTGGCGATGTTACAAAGAAATAAACTGAAGAAGCCGAAGAGTAGAGTAATCATGATGAATTATTCATATGACGGCGGAGATGGCTTCTAAGACTGCCTTTTCTGCAAAATGTTGCCGAACGGAGACCACACTTGTAAGGGCGTTCGCCTGTATGTTGCATCATGTATTCTACGAGACGACTATAGGTTGAGAACGAACGAATCACACATCGAGTGTCTCCACGACCAACAGTTTTGTGCCGGTACAGTGCCGTCGTGCCGTTGAATGATTTGCCACAGATACAGCACGCATATGGTTTGATGTTGCCATGCGTATTCATGTGGAACAACGATGTCACTTTTCGCGTGAACGACTTTGAGCAGATTTTACACTTGTGAGGCTTCTCTCCAGTGTGACGACGTAAGTGAATAACGAGGCTGCACTTTCGAGAAAAGCCTTTCATGCAGATGACACACGTGAACGGCCTGGCCCCTGTGTGCATCCTTTGATGTCGACGAATAGATCCACTTCGAGCCATAAGGACAGAAGGTACACTCGAATACCCCAATTCGTCTTGATATTGGTTGCGTAGTTCCTGTACCAGAATTAGAAAATAACTACACAATACCATGTTATCAGTCGCCGCAGTTGACGTTAGACACGTCATTGAACCTCTTTCTAGAAACACACTAAGCGCGGGGATTCTGTGATTTCCGTGATCCACAGCAACTTAAAGAACTCATTTGTCGGCGTGTTGTGTTGGAACAGCGTGAAACAGAGACAGCTGGAACTGAGGAACTCAGCCAACGATGGAAGACTAATGATATCGAAAATTGTTAAAAACTGGACTGTTCGGTAGTTCACTAAAGGCGATAAAAACTCCCGTGACCCCCATGAAGTTTTTTATCGTTTTTAAAGTATGAAATTGAACTGGGGCAATTTCGAGAAAGGATGCACAGCGCGAAACACGAGCAGGGTATTCCCACCGCCTGTTAAAACTTGTTGTTCTCTTGTTTCTTGAATTACATATTTCAAATTAATTTGAATCTCTACAATTCGTTCGCTTAATTAAGAGTCGTAATTGGGGCGATCCCATATACCAGAATCACTTACGGTATGTTCGTATTAAGAACAAAACTCGTAAAGAAGCGTTCTACTTAAGTGTACAAAATCGGGCGTTCTAACCCTCTGCAATCATTTGTTTGTTTAGGGTCCATACATAGAGCACATAAAATCAATATGAGAGGCCAAAACACACATCAAGGCAGCCGAAATAGGTTACAAGGTGAAACACGACGTCGGCTGAAAAAGAAGGTAATTCTTCCACTCAAATGTCTGTACTATCGATGTATCACAAGTCGCTGAAGGTCATTCGAAGGGTACTCATGTTTTCCTCAGAAGACAGGAAAGTAGGCAACTTCATGCTCCTGTCCAGACTTGTACACCCATCCTTGGAAAGAAAATGGAAGACTCGATACGTCAAGCGTGAACATGCAAAGTGAAATACAACATGATTTGCATTGCATTCATAAAGTGTATGATAACAGACACATAGTGTGGAAACGCGTGTTGTGTAGAAAATATAACAGTAGAGTACAGCAGATGTATTTGTTGTCCTGGGAGGAATATGTCCGTAAATTGCATGGTACGATTTACCGTTGGGTAGCGAGTTGCAAATGAAAGCAAGTAACTGGCTATTGCAAAAAAAAGAAAAACACAAACGCCGTGAATATAAACACCGACAAAATGACAGCCGAAATTATCTTGGTTCCTCTTAGCGATTATACAATCAGGGTCTCACGTAGGATTTTCGTCTTAGCTTATGTTGGATCTCGGAACGGGGACGGATGTATGATACACATATGATATGGCTGCTGCCCTGTATATTCATATGAAGCACATTCATCGGGAAAAAGTTTTGGGGAGTGTTGTAATAGCGTTCGTGCAGCATTAGCGGATATGGTAGTTCGGATGAAATGTCTGCACATAATCCTTTCGTCGCAGGAATTTTCATTTATAACAGGCTTGCTTCAGAAATCATTTCTGCTGAAACTGTACAGTCATTCTTGTCTCGGTTTACCGATATGCTACGATACCTTGCATGTAAAGCATTGTTTACTCTATTATTCAGCTACATTTTCATCTATTGATTTTTGGTTTGCGGAGTCGGCACCATATTACTGTACAGCACTGCATATGCATTTTCTCATTTTATTGTCTGTCGGAGTTATCTAACATTCGATCCGTTGTCTTCTGGAATTGTGCACTGTATTACCTTGTATTACTGCCACCTACTCCTGTTAGAGCCCCACTTTGGGCTAACAGTATGTTTGAAATAAATAAGTTACATGGAAAACGCACAACGCATCTGTATGGCGTCGGGATAGTGGCGCCCCCATCGCCCGGCAGCAGCCGCAGTAGCCCCCTCCTGCACTCACGGTTGGGTCGCCGCAGGAGGGAGACCCCCACGTATAACTGTGCGTGGCTGTCCCGTGTCTGGGGAAAGGGGGATCCTGGGACCCAGGGGTTTTGGACCCTTCGGGGCCCCTCTGGGAAAGCAACACACCGCTTTGGCCCCTGCTTCCCATAGACGGGTGGTCCTGGAAGGCCCGGCCAGGACTATTCAGCTAGTCGCCATCTCGCTTTTCGTCACTTTTTCTTTCTTCTTCTCTCCTATCTTTCCTGCTTCTCACCTTCTTTGGCGGCAAGGGTCAACCTAAGGCAGTCCTTTCACTCTCCAGAAGCTGCACTCGGGTATAGTGTAGAGGTAAGTGTTGGCGCGCGGGGCGTGCCCCCTTGTTGGGCTCGATGGTGGGTGACACGCCTGCTACACTGAAACAGTACTTTCCTTTTATGGATTCTGAGAATTATAAACATCAAGATCGGCGCCGCAAGCGGCACCGCACCGATGCACAGCCAACCCAGATACTAGACTTCACTCCAGAACCTTGGTTTGCCAAGTTTCTTATTATCCACGGAGAAGACAATACGAAGCCTTTGACCAAAATATCACCGTTTGTCGTAGCTAGGGAGCTTGAGAAAATCATTGGGAAATCCTACACAGCAAAGAAACTGCCGACAGGAGACATACAAATCGAAGTACAAACGAAACTGCAAAGCACCGCACTACTCTCCATCAATAGAATCAGCGATGTGTCAGTTACGATTTCCGAACATAAGACACTCAACATCATAAAGGGCGTAATATCACAACATGAGCTTCTCGACTGTTCTAACTCTGAGGTCGAGGAAGGCTTGAAAGATCAGGGTGTAGTAAAAGCCCAGCGGATTGTAATGCGCCGAGACGGCAAAGAAATCCCGACTAAACATATCGTACTTTCCTTTCAGCTGCACAAACTTCCGACATACATCAAAGCAGGATATATCAACTGCCCCGTGCGACCTTACGTTCCTAACCCACGTCGTTGCTTTAAGTGCCAACGTTTTGGGCACGGATCGCAGGTCTGCCGGGGTCGCACTACCTGCCCAAAGTGTGCCGATACAGACCAAAATCATACAGCAGAAACCTGTCAGAATAAGATTAAATGTGCAAACTGCAGTGGCAATCACCCAGTCTATTCACGGTTCTGCCCTCAGTGGCAACAAGAAAAAGACATCCTGTGGATTAAAGCAACTGAAAACATCACATACAAAGAAGCAAAAACAAAAATTGAGTTTGCAAAAAAGGCGGTTATGCGGCGGTGGTGCGTAGGGGAGCGACGCCACCGACGAAATCCGTAGAGACCCAGACCCGTCTCGGTCTTTACTCCAAGCTCCTCAAACACAACAACAGCCTGCGGAGAGTTTCCCTCCGTTGGCTCCGGCTGCTCAAATGGGCAGCCAGGAAATCGTGACCACAGCCTCTGCAGAGGTTGATGGTGTACTCTCAGTCTGGGATGGGCTCACTGGGAGTTCAGTCCAGACAGACACACACAACATGGAGCTCGATGATGATGACTGCATGTCGCAGAAATCATCGTCAAGTCTCCCCAGTTCATCTAACCCACGTGCTCCTTCCCAAAAGAAGGAGCAAAAAGAGAAACAAGGAGGCCGAGGTAGGGGCAAGTCCCAAGATAAACAGAAATTACCCCCCCCCCCCCCCAAGGGTTGTACCTTCTTAATACACACAATGGCCAGTCTCCCTTTGTTCTTGTTAATTCACACTTTCATTATGGGGCAAGTATTCCTTCAGTGGAACTGTCGAGGCCTTCACACTAACACAGATGATATACATGACCTGTTTGAAAAGTACAGTGCCGTCTGCTTCTGCTTACAAGAAACATACTTACACGAAGAAAATTATAATCCTTTCCGCAGACATAATATTTTTAGGAAGGACCGTACAACTGGGGCTCGTGCATCTGGCGGAGTGGCTGTGGTCCTCCCGCAGAGTATAGCTGCAAGACAACTTCCACTTGTCACAGACTTGGAGGCAGTTGCCATTCAAGTCTGCCTTGACACTGTCTTGACAGTGTGTTCATTATACTTGCCACCATCATCATTGATAGAACAGAGAGAACTTGAAAAGCTATGCGATCAACTTCCTCAGCCCTACATCATCTCAGGCGACTTTAACGCTCACAATCCCTTGTGGGGCAGCTCAAAACTAGATAGACGGGGGAAAAGGTTGGAGAGGGTTCTTCTCTCAAGGCCATTATGTCTCCTAAATTCAGGGTTACCAACATACGTAAATTCTTCAACGCAAAGTTTCTCTTCTTTAGACATTTCGCTGTGCAGTCCTGCACTTTTTTCACGTCTGGAGTGGACAGTTGAACAAAACCCTCGTGGTAGTGACCACCTTCCTATCATTTTAAAATTTCGTGGTCCAACAAATTCTTTAAGGTCACGACCTCCACGATGGAAACTTTCTGGGGCAGACTGGAACTTGTTTCAGAAAGAAGCCAACCTCGTATCATTATCTTTTGAGGATACTAGCATTGAAGAAGCGAATACTGTTATAACAAATGCAATAATAAATGCTGCTTTGAAATCTGTGCCACAGACATCTGGCCGTCTCCCCAAGCGTCCCAAACCCTGGTGGACAAACGACTGTGGGAAAACACGCAAAGAACAGAACAGAGCTTGGGGTATCTTTCGCAGATACCCCACTCCAGAGAACCTCCTTGCATTTAAAAGAGCCCGGGCGAAAGCCAAATGGACGAGAAAGCAGGCCAAGCGCTCTTCGTGGTGCAGTTTTATCTCTTCCTTGACACACAACACTCCATCAAAGGTGGTTTGGGATAGACTTCGGAAAATTAAAGGAGATTATACAGGCTTTTCTATCCCCTTACTTCAGGTAAATGGGGCCCCATGTCAGAACTTGGGCGAGCAGGCTGACCTCCTCGGTCAGCATTTTCATAACATATCGAGTTCTTCTCATTACAACAAGGATTTCCTCTCTACAAAGCAACAAGCTGAAAAACAAGCCATTCCAGCCACAGGTGGTGAGAACCTTCTATATAACAAGCCCTTTACCATGGTAGAGCTCCTGAGAGCACTGTCTTCAGTAAAGGTCAGTGCCCCGGGGCCAGACCGCATTGCATATTCTATGTTCACTCACCTGTCAAGTGAATCTAAAGAATGTTTGCTTAAGTTTTTTAACAATGTCTGGGAAAAGGGCCAAATGCCATCAACATGGAAGGTAGCAACGGTCATCCCCTTCCTGAAGCCTGTGAAGGATGCTTCAAACCCAACCAGTTACCGACCTATTGCACTGACAAGCTGTATGGGAAAAACTTTCGAGAGGATAGTTAACAACCGACTGATGTACTATCTTGAGGTTAATAACTGTCTTAATAATAACCAGTGTGGTTTTCGAAATGCACAGTCGACAGCAGACCACCTCATCCGGTTGGAATCCACTATTCGAGAGGCCTTTGTTAGAGGAAATCACTGTGCGTCTGTTTTCTTTGACTTAGAAAAGGCCTATGATACTGCTTGGCGGTATGGTATCGTCCGAGACCTTTACTCATTAGGAGTACGGGGCCGACTTCTCAGTTGCATAACCAACTTTTTACAAGGTAGGACCTTCAGAGTTCAGCTGGGAACAACGCTGTCGCGACCTTTTATTCAAGAAAACGGAGTTCCACAAGGTTCAGTACTAAGCGTAACACTTTTTATAGTTAAAATGAACTCAGTAGCAAGCGTTATTCCCCCTTCTATTTCACACTCTTTGTATGTGGACGATGTACAGATTTCTTATTCGTCCAGAAATTTGAGTACTTGTGAGAGGCAGCTGCAACTCGCAATTAACAAACTGCTGAAATGGGCCAATCAAAATGGTTTTAAATTCTCTTCAGAAACAAACTGTTTGTGTCCTGTTTTCCAGGAGAAGGGGACTGTACCCAGACCCCACAGTGACTATTGATGGTCACGCTCTTGCTGTACATGAGGAACACAAATTCCTTGGCGTCATCTTTGATAAAAAACTCACTTTCGTGCCGCACGTCAAGATCTTGAAAGCAAAATGCTTGAAATCTTTAAATATTCTTAAAACCATTTCACACCGTTCCTGGGGTGCAGACAGAGAGACTCTTCGCCGCATATACAGTTCTGTTGTTCGTTCTAAACTAGATTATGGATGTGTTGCATATGGATCAGCACGCTTATCAGTCCTGAAAGCTCTCGACCCAGTGGCGACCCACCTTGGCTTGCGGCTGGTACTTGGGGCTTTCAGAACCACACCGCTTCAAAGCTTATATGTTGAGTCAAACGAGTGGTCCTTGGAAAGGCGACGCTTTTACCTTGCAGTGTCTTATGGGCTGAGAGCAAGGAGCTATCCACAGCATCCTGCACACTCCACTGTAACCAGCACTTATTTCCAACGTCTCTTTATTAATAAGCGAAATGCTGTGGCTCCATTTAGTATTCGTGTCCAGCGGGATGTAGAACGTTACAATTTTACGAGCTATAATCTACCGCCCTTGTTGTGCAGTAAGCTGGTATCTCCTTGGTATCCACCTGTACAACATGATACAACTCTTCTGAAATTTGACAAATAGAAATGCCCAGCCTTGCAAATACAACAAGAATTTGAAGCCCTCAAGCAAAACTTTGGCGACCATGTGGAAATATACACTGATGCTTCGAAAACAAATACAGGAGTATCATGTGCCATGGTATCTGGCGTATACACTAAGCCACACCGTTTAAGCAATATTTTGTCAGTTTTTAGTGCTGAGGTTTATGGCATCATTGTTGCGCTCAACCATATCTTGCAAACGCACACATCATCATCGGTTATATACACAGACTCTCTTAGTGCAGTTCATGCCATATGTGGTCTCCACATGCACAAAAACCTGCTGGTAAGACGAGCACAGTATCTTACGAGTCTTATACAAGGAAAGGGCCACAGTTTATGCATTTGTTGGGTGCCCAGCCATGTAGGCATAAAGGGAAATGAGAGCGCGGATCGTGCTGCTACTCAGGATACCGACATTGCGGCATTTGAGATTCCTCTCAGTGATCTCCTGAGAGACCTCAGACATGTTATCAACAAAGAATGGCAAAGCTCTTGGGACACGCAAACCCTGAACAAATTGCACACTATCAAACCACGGATAAGACAGTGTGCACAACACTTCGAAAATCGATTAAATGAAGTTCTGTTCAGCCGTCTGAGAGCTGGACACACCTTCTTAACACACGGGTATCTTCTCCGAGGCGAGCAGATACCACAGTGCGAGCATTGTGGGACAGCCTTGTCCGTTATGCATATACTCATAGTTTGCACTCATCACGAACACCATCGTCAACAACACTTCTTACTGTTTTACAAGTATAGGATTCCTCTTCACCCAGGGCTTTTGCTGGGGGACGAACCTCTCATCAGTTTTAACCATGTGTACAACTTTTTTAGAGACATAGGTTACCTAAACGACCTGTGAACATGCAAATATTTTCACTACTTTTTACCTTTCCTATTTTCACTTTAAATGAAATCAGTTATTTTTAACTAGCTTTGATTCATACCATTGTCGTGGCGCTCTATGGCCAAAGTTGCCTTTGCGCCATTAAAATCCTAATCATCATCATCAGCAGCATCTGTATGATAGGCAAACAATATAGGTACGCTGCGCTCGCACACTTCTTTCGTCTCTCACAAAGGAAGGCAGGATATGTGAGGAAAGAATACTCGTGTGCAAACGTTGCACGCACGTTCCGTACGCGGCACTCCTGTCACCTTAGAGGGCGTATCAATCTCGGCTCGTGCGTTTGTATGAAGCAGGTCACATGCTACTCTTTCCTAACGCTTGTTCAAAATTGAAGGAATTCTTCAAAAATATTTTGAAATTAGAACACACAAATAACTCTTTAACACAGCACTCTTTCAAACTTCTTTGAACAATTCTTCATGACATGACAAGGCATTCTGTTCTACATAAAGGCGCGGATAGAGTCCGCGTACGCGCTCTGCAGAATTGCGCTACGCCGGGGGAAATCACACCCTCTATAGTCTAGTGGCTAGCGCGGCCGGCGGCATTCAACGCGCTAGGACGTCGGCCTCGCTAAATAGAGCATGTTCTAGTTTTCGCCGACAGCGCTCGCGCAGTCAGATCAGCGCAGTCGCAGTCACTGCGACTTTGCGCATGCGCAACGGTCGCAGGACACTGCTGACGCGCGTCTGACTATAAACACATATTTCCCGGATCGCTTTGCTTGGCGTTGTCTGACTTCGGCTGTCGCTGACTGCGACGCCAAAAACGTTGGACTATATCTGCGCCTTTAGTGCTGTCATGACATCATGTCATAACATCATAACGGCATATGGCACATCGTTAATCAATGCGGAACATGATGAGAAATTACAACAATTCACGCCTGCGCCGATAATGTCTCTAACGGTGGTATATTTGCAGCTGGAAGTAAGACTTCGTCACTCGTCGACACTATTTGAACAGTTGCTTGGAGCCTGGGTCGCACACGTCCTCTGATATGTGAAATATAACAGTGAGCAGCAACGGATTACATAACAGTACATTGTCTAGCCTCTGGAAACATTATAAAACTCAGAGTCAACAAATGGATGTGCAACATGCAGTAATTTTACCCCCAACATCAACTACCACACATATTTAAGAACACTATACGCAGGACATAGATGGGTAGAAATCCAGCGAACCGGTAGAGATGTAGGAAGGGAGTTGCCTCAGGACAGAAGCCGCCGATATTTCGAACAGAGACTGTTCTTCTTCTGGGCACCGTCCTCATCATTGGCATGGTATTTAAAGGGTTAGGTGTGACGTGTTTAAAGGTTCATGCGAATTGTGGGTCAACAGCCCGGAGGGAAGAAAGGTTCCGTACGGGCTTCTATGGCCGGAGTGAATGGCTGCTTTGTTAGAGTGTGGAGGGAATTATGTGAACGTTGTGATCTAGGCTACAGACCGGTTACAGAAAAATGGAAGGTTCACGAACACGTGGACGAAACGGGACAACAGGCAAGAATTGGCAAGCATAGCGAAAGATAAGGAGGTTAGTGGATACGTGGGGAAAATTCCAGAACCAGCAAAGGCTTTATATATATGTATATATATATATATATATATATATATATATTTGTAATACAAAGTTGTGGCATGCAATAAAGAAAGTAGAAAGCAGTGGCCATGCAGAACATAACAGATGATAATGGAGGTAGAAGGGAAAAGCATATTTTATTTGTGAAGTGTTTCTAGGGTGCCTTGTGATTTATTGATACCGGACGGGTGAAGAGCGTTGAACTTGTATATGAGATAAGACTCCCTATCACGTCACGTCTGTCACGTGTGGATCTAAACCCGGTTTCTAGAATATATAGTTTAATGTTGTGAAAATTGTGACCAGGAACGTTAAAGTGTTCGGCGACTGCTTTGGGGAGTTTGTTGGACGTGTCGGTTCTGTGTCCGGTAAGGCGGTTGTTCATTTGTTGGCCGGTTTCACCAATGTATTGCATAGAGCAGTCGCCGCATTCAATGCAGTATATGACATTGGAGCTTGTGCATGTGAATGCGTGGTTAACGGGGTGGGTGTAATTGCTCGCAGTGCTTTTGATGGAGTTAGCGTGTTGAACGTGCTTGCATGTTTTTCAGCGCGGGAGGTTGCAGGGTCGTGTTCCCGTGTACGGGGTGCTCGTCTTGCTGATTTTGGCACTGACCAAGGAGTCTGCGAAGTTTTTTGCGCGTCGGTATGGTCACCTGTATGGGATTTGTGAATATATTGCTAAGTCGGTCACTGCTTTGGATGAGGGGCTCGTGCTTCTGTAGAATGGCTTTGATGTTTGGAAGTGCGTTGGAATATCTTGGCGCGCGTCAGGATTTTTTCGGTTTTCCAGAACCTCGTCTCGATCGAGTGTGAGTGCCTTGCGACGGAATTCGGTTAGGAGGGAGTCTGGATAGTCCCTTTGGGCAAGTATACTGCAGAGTTCGTCAAGCTTCTCAGCGTAATCTGTGTCGTTTGAACAAATTATGCGTAGTCTTACACTCTGCCCATTAGGAATTCCAACCTTACAGTGACGCGGGTGGCGACTCTTGAAGTGAAGGTATTATTGTTTGTCAGTTGGCTTTTTGTACAGGGTTGTGATGAGGTTGCCGTTGTCTAGTGATATTGTGGTGTCGAGGAAGTTAATTAAGTGAGTTGACTGTTGTGATGTGAACTTTATGTTGCTTTGCGCGGTGTTCAGTAGATCCATGAACTTTTGAAATTCATGTTCCCCGTGTTCCCATATTATCAGTATATCATCGATGTATCGAAGGTACACCGTGGGTTTTAATGAGAGGGCGCGGAGAACTTTGTTTTCTAAGAACCCCATGAAGATATTTGCGGGTGCAACAGGTATGCCCATACTTGTACCGTGTACTTGTAGGTAGTATTCGCCATTGAACTCAAAGTAGTTCAGTTTAAGGACCAAGTCCATTAGACCGAGTATGGTTTCCGTGTTTTTTCTGGTGTTTGTTGTAGAAAGGGTATTGCAGAGGGCTGTGATTCCGTCGTTTTGTGGGATGTTAGTATACAGTGATGTCACATCCAGCGTGGCTAGTATTGTGTCCCTACCAAATGCACGAGTGTTGTTTATATCTCTGATTATTCTGAGGAGGTGGGGTGTGCCTTGTACATGCGATGGCAGTGCTGTCGGAATATGGGTTAAATAGTGGTCCAGGAATTTCGAGAGTCTATCTGTTGGTGTGTTGTTATTAGATACAATTGGCCTGCCGGGGATGTCAGCCGTATAGAGCTCGTCTGCGTGTACCTTGTGGATTTTGGGCAGTAAATAAAAACGACCTGCGCCTGTGTTTGATGGGGTGAGATATCTGACGTCATCACGTGTGATGAGCTTGCGTTCTTGGAGGTCCTGTATGGTATGGGTTATTAGCGCCGTGTACTCCTTTGTTGGGTCATGGTCCAGTTTGAGGTAGTGTTGCGTATTGTTGAGTTGCCTATGAGCTTCAGAAATATATTTATCTGTGGGCCAGATGACGATACTCCCACCCTTATCTGCGGGCTTGATAATGATATCATCTCTGTCAGCTAGCGCTTTGATGATGCCACGCTGTGTTTTAGTGAGGTTGTGACCACGCGAGCTTTGGGAAATACCGCGAAGGATGTCGTTGCTTACTTGTTTAATGTACAGGTCTAATGCGGGTTCTCGGCCGTGATTTGGTGTCCAGGTTGATGGTAGTCGGAGGTCGTTGTTGTTTTCTTGTGTTGTATGAGCGAAGAATTCTCTAAGGCGTAGCCGTCTCGCAAAGTCTGATATGTCTTTGTGGATTTCGTATTCGTTAACAGAATTAAGTGTAGGGCAGAATGTTAACCCCCTAGAGAAGACTTGTAGTTCGTCGCTGGTTAGTGAGCGTGATATATCTATTACGGTGCTTGCGTCAGCATTTTCTCGGGGTGGCTCAGCGATGTTGGGGAGAGCTGTGGTTACGGTGCTGGAAATGATTTGTTCGGCTGCTGCGTGTGTCGTGTTAGTGGGTCCAGTATCCGTGTCGTTGTTGGAATTAGGTTTTCCGAGTTTTGAGTGTTCCTTGTTAGCTAGCTCGCGGTTGAGTCGTTGAATGTGTAGTCCGAGAGTGTTTGCCTCCGCGTCGGTGAGACTGATATTGTTCACATGGGCCTGGATCGTAGCGAGTTGCGCGTGGCACTGTTTCTTTAATATTTCTAGAAACGTACGGGCTGTGTTGTTAGGGGCTGATGCCCACTCTAGCTCTAGTTCAGGTGTCAGTTTTCCTAATGCAGGAACTGTTTTAGGGGTGAGGCCTTTAGGTACTGTGTTGTGAGCCAGGTGGTGGGTGTAGATCCGTAGATGATGTAGGTATCAGCTACGTTTCTCCATGAGTTTTCGCATTCGTAGAAAGTTCGTTGACTGCATGGTAGGCTGGTGATTGGATAGTCAACGGTGTTTTCTGCGTGATGTGCGCGTGCGTCGTGTCTGTGGGGTCGGTGGCTGTGGGGTCACTGGCTGTGGAGACTCGCTGTGTTCCTCGATGTCATCTCTCTGTGTTTGCGTGCTTGTGGTTTTCCGTGTCACAGTTTGCGTGAACTTTGTGTGTGTGCGGGTTGTGTTTGGAGTGTTGTCGTTTGCCACGTGTGTATGCGTGTGTGCAGTGGTCGCTGTAGTCCCCTTTGATGCCACCGTGTGTTCTAGCGTGTTTGCGGTGCTGGCACTTAAAGTGTAAGCTGGTTGAGGATGTTGTGTTTGACCGTGACCGTGACAGACGTGATAGGGAGTCTTATCTCATATACAAGTTCAACCCTCTTCATCCGTCCGGTATCAACAAATCACAAGGCACCCTAGAAACACTTCACAAACAAAATATGCTTTTCCCTTCTACCTCCATTACCATCTGTTATGTTCTGCATGGCCACTGCTTTCTACTTTCTTTATTGCATGCCACAACTTTGTATTACAAATATATTTAAAAAAAAACTTTGCTTGTTCTGGAATTTTCCCCACGTAACCACTAACCTCCTTATCTTTCGCTATGCTTGCCAATTCTTGCCTGTTGTCCCGTTTCGTTCACGTGTTCGTGAACCTTCCATTTTTCTGTAACCGGTCTGTAGCCTAGATCACAACGTTCACATAATCCCCTCCACACTCTAACAAAGCAGCCATTCACTCCGGCCGTAGAAGCCCGTACGGAACCTTTCTTCCCTCCGGGCTGTTGACCCACAATTCCCATGAACCTTTAAACACGTCACACCTAACCCTTTAAATACCATGTCAATGATGAGGACGGTGCCCAGAAGAAGAACAGTCTCTGTTCGAAATATCGGCGGCTTCTGTCCTGAGGCAACTCCCTTCCTATACGCAGGACAGCATGCCGCAAAAGCAAACTTTTTATACGCTGATGCAGAGATCCAACACTTGTCTTTCTCTAATAATCGAGATCATAATCGAGATCTGAACACCGTGAACACCGCACTTAACGTCCCTCGTTGACGACTGCGTGTCTAAGCAACGTGTACCCTGCCAGCAAGTCGCTCGCGTCGTCGACAGGGCTCGAGACACAACTTTTGAATACAACACACTGCGCACATATCATACATCATCATCATATCATCATGCACTCAGGAACGAAAATAGCACTACATCACAGTGGCTCAGTACGGAAACAGGTGTGACAAAACGATAACACAAATCTACGAAGTAAACACGCTAGCGTTCAGAACATTCCTAGGGACAACAGCAGCAACTACACGGAACAAACAGAACCAAATGAAAGAGAACGGTTCCTGTACAACACGCACATAAACACGATCTCAGACAAATCCAGGTGTTATTAGCACTCCCAAGATACGTTGCTGATATTAGTCTGTGCGGCACGTGCAGCATGTCGCCACACACATGTAGGCTGACTGACATTATTTGTAAATCTACCCCAAGTTAAATTACATAGCGTGACTGCAATTTTATTTCTAGGGGGAAGGAAAGCTCAAGCCCCAAAACAACCATTATATTTAATGATACTATTTGGGGAGTTTCATCGCCTCAAGACCCACGAACGAATGCTTCTAAAGAGAGCTAAAAATTGGGCGGTTCGGTAGTCCATAATTAAAAGCGCGAAAAACCCCAGTGCCGCGAAGCTAACATAATCGACACAGCCACAGCACTCTGTGGTTGTGTCGTTTATTTCAACTCTCCAGCACTGTCTTAGCGCTCTTAATTATGTTACCAAAGAGTTTCTGTGGAACTTATGTATGACATTCAACCTCACTCAACTTGACATATTTCCGACAAGTGTTACTGACAGCTCTGCTAATACATTAGACTTAGTGCTCACCACTGACACTGTTGCGTTCACTGAAATACTTACCGCATGTGCTCGATCACACTGTGCTAACATTTCGGTTAAAGGAACTGTAAAGTGAAATTTGACCCCCCCCCCCCCCGCCGTTCCTGTGTGCGACCTGGTAGTGTTTGCGTGTGTGATGCCGCACACAGAGCCTAAGCACTCAAAGCGCGTTAATTATTACACAGCATAAATTAGAAAAATTAAATCCGACGGTAGGTTGCGCCCCGCGACAGCTAGAAGAGTAATGATCGGAGTACTCCCGTCACGTGATACCTAAGCAATACACGATGAGCTTATGACCGGCTACTAATTACGAATAAACACTACTTTTAGAACCACAAGAATTACTGGCACAATTCTTCAAAATATTGTCACGAAGCGAAATGGGCCGGCAAGTCGTCGAATAAACAGCGAACGGTTTATTAGACTACTTGGTAGCAAAACACAAGAGTGATAGCTCTCTGAACACAACTGACTCCAAAGAATGAATGCTCCAGCCTGGAGCGCACAAGCATTTAAGCGTCGCGCCGAAAAGTCTAGAAACAGCATGTGCGTCTGCCAGAGAGCAGGCGATGTGTCTGGAAGCTTCTTGCTTCTTCTTCAGCATGCACCGGGATGAGATGTACCGTTTAGTGCCTGCCCTGGAAGTTTCGCGATGATGATTCGTGGCATTGCCCACTCCGTAGACGGGGCATCGTCTGGGTGCCGTTTCTTCTCCTTCTTTTTCTTTCTTTTTTTTTCATGTTGTTTCCTTCCAGCCAGTCTTCAGCTCTACCTGCTGTAGTAAGGCTTGAGTCGAACGACGTGAACTATTTCAGTCCTTGGGGGTCGTCGAGAGGGAACGCTGCCCTCAGGTACCACTTCGTAATCCAGGTCTCCAATGCGTCGAAGTACTTTGTAGGGACCGAAGTACCGCTTCAGTAGCTTCTCGCTCAGGCCTCGTCGTCGAATCGGCGTCCAAACCCATACCAAGTCGCCTGGACTGTAGCGTACGTCTCGTCGGCGCAAATTGTATCTTCTTTCATCCACGCGTTGTTGTTGACCAATCCGTAGTCTGGCTAGCTGGCGGGCTTCTTCTGCTCGCTGTGTGAAGTCCAGAGTGTGGTTTTCCACATCACTGGGTTCGTGGGGCAGCATCGCGTCCAGCATAGTCGATGCGTCATGGCCGTGTGCAAGGCGGAACGGTGTGAATCCCGTTGTTTCCTGGACAGCCGTGTTATAGGCGAACGTGACGTAAGGCAGTATTTCGTCCCATGTCTTGTGCTCGACGTCGACGTACATCGAAATCATGTCGGCAAGGGTTTTGTTTAGGCGTTCGGTGAGCCCGTTCGTCTGCGGATGGTACGCCGTTGTCCTCCGGTGAGCGGTGTGGCTGAGTCGAAGGATTTCTTGTGTTAGCCTGCTTGTAAATGCCGTTCCCCTATCGGTGATTAAGGCGGTCGGAGCTCCGTGCCGTAGTACGATGTTCTCGATGAAGAACTTCGCCACTTCTGTTGCTGTGCCCTGTGGAAGTGCCTTAGTCTCAGCATAGCGTGTTAGGTAGTCGGTAGCGACGATTATCCAACGATTTCCGGAAGACGAACGTGGGAAGGGCCCGAGTAGATCCATCCCAATCTGATCGAACGGCGCCGACGGCGGTGCGATTGGCTGAAGGTACCCAGAAGGTCGTACTGGCGGTGTTTTTCGTCGTTGGCATTCCCGGCACGTCCTTACGTAGTGGTGTACGGTCTTGGCCAGTTTTGGCCAGTAGTACTTTTCCCTTATACGGGCCAGTGTTCGCCTGTATCCCAAATGACCTGATGACGGTTCGTCGTGGCAGGATTCAAGAATCTCGCTGCGCATGTCCCCAGGCACAACGAGAAGCCACGTAGCGCCTTGTGGTGCGTGGTTTTCTTTGTAGAGAACACCATTACGTAGGGAAAAACTTGGGAGTGATCTTCTGAAGATGGGAGGAACATTGTCGGCGCGGCCCTGCAGATAGTCGACGAGTGTCTTCAACTCGGGGTCGTTATACTGCTTGGTAGACATGGTAGTCGCGCTCATTAGACCGAGGAAGGCGTCGTCGTCCTCGAGGCTGTTGTCCTGTCGCTGGAGTGGTGCTCGGGACAGGCAGTCGGCGTCGTTGTGTTTTCTTCCTGACTTGTAAGTGACGGTTACGTCATACTCCTGTAATCGGAGGCTCCATCTCGCTAGGCGTCCTGAGGGGTCCCTTAAACCAGCCAGCCAGCACAGAGAATGGTGGTCTGTTACCACCTTGAACGGCCGTCCGTACAGGTAGGGGCGCAACTTTGTGATGGCCCATATGAGTGCAAGGCACTCTTTTTCGGTCGTCGAATAGTTCTTCTCTGCCTTGGTTAGCGTTCTGCTTGCGTAAGCGATGACACGTTCGACGCCGTCGTGAAGTTGAACGAGCACGGCTCCTAGACTATCGTTGCTTGCGTCGGTGTGTATTTCTGTTTCGGCGTTTGGATCGAAGTGGGCAAGCACGGGTGCGGTCTGTAGACGCGTCTTCAATTCATCAAACGCCTGTTGCTGGGCTTCACTCCAGATAAACGTGGATCCGTCCTTCGTGAGGGCATTCAGGGGTGACGCAATTCTTGAAAAGTTCGGAATGAACCGTCGGTAGTAGGCGCAAAGGCCAAGAAAGCTTCGAACGTCTTTCACGTTAGAAGGAACACGGTAATTTGCGATGGCCGCCGTCTTGTCGGGGTCGGGGCGTACGCCGTCGCTGCTCACTAGATGGCCGAGAAATCTGAGTTCCTTGTAGCCGAATCGACACTTCTGAGGCTTCAACGTCAGCCCTGCAGTTCTGATAGCCTCGAGGACTTGCTTTAGTCGTTCAACATGTTCTTCGAATGTTCTTGCGAAGACGACAACATCGTCGAGGTACACCAGGCAGGTTTGCCACTTCAACCCGGCGAGAACTGTATCCATAACACGCTGGAACGTCGCTGGTGCTGTGCAAAGGCCGAAAGGCCTAACCTTGAATTCGTAAAGTCCATCCGGAGTGACGAAGGCAGTCTTCTCACGGTCCCGTTCGTCGACTTCAATTTGCCAGTATCCCGTCTTGAGGTCCATGGAAGAGAAAAATTTTGCGTTTTGAAGGCGATCGAGCGTGTCGTCGATGCGAGGTAACGGGTAGACGTCCTTCTTCGTTATTTCATTGAGTTTCCGGTAGTCGACGCAGAACCTGAGTGTTCCGTCCTTCTTCTTCACTAGTACCACCGGCGATGCCCACGGACTGGTCGACGGCTGGATAATGTCATCTCTTAGCATCTCTTCTACTTGCATTCGGATCGTTTCTCGCTCTTTGCAGGAGACCCGGTACGGCATGCGGTGAATTGGACGGGCCTTTTCGTCGACGATGATGCGGTGCTTCGCAATGGGCGTTTGTCTTACTTTCGACGATGCAGCGAAGCAGTCACTGAAATCGTTGAGCATCTGAGAAGGGTTTGCTTTTGAGTTGTATTGAGTTGAGGGTTTACGTCGAAATGTCCGGCCTCGTGTTCCGTGGTGACCGCGATGCGAGCAGTGTCCATCAGGCAAACATCCGTGGTGGAGTCATACCACATTCAACATTCACATACCAGATTCACCACGGAATTGTTCATTGGAGACAACCATTGACCATTACCTGTCATAACTAGAATTGTAGCTCCAGAACAACATGTCTAGATTACTTTGGTTAGAAATAGTGACAAGATGTATTTGACATGGTCATGAGACTACAACTTGCTTTTCATTTTTGACTGGGGCCACTGCTGGTTGGGTATTAGTGGGAGCCCTCTGTTTTAGCAACTAACACATGACACATTTCTCTTGTTTTTATTATTTAGGAAAGCTGTCATACAACGGTTTCTACAAGGGGGTATCTAGCAAACTTAGAAACTTGTTAACTTATCAAGATGGAAAGGTGTCTAGGTTCACATATTTACTGATCAAGGCAAGGGAATGGGTTAACTAAAAAAAATACAGTTCCAGTGTTTGCACCCACTTGACCCAATCTTGATCATACCCACACCATCACATGCTGTATGTATGTATGCACATAAATTGAGCTTTAAGTACAACATGTTGCTCACAAATGCAAAGGCACTGCAGCTCTGTAAACCAGTAACATGCACTGCCAGGTGCCAGGTTATGAAACAAAAAGAGCGTGACTAGACAGGAGTGTCTTCAATATAGTGAAGGTGTTGGGACTTTGGGCACCGAACACTAGGGATGCTGCTTTGGCGGCACTTGTGTTCAGAGCTGTGGGATGTATACAACCTTAGGATTCTCTGTGCATGATCCTGGGATAATTGTGAATAGTGGACTGCTAGTGAACATATGGCTAATGGACTTCTGAACAGCGAACATGTGCATAGTCAATACCGAACATGCGAGCAGAGCACATGAGCAGTATTTTTAGGGAGTGTGTGCGTGTTGGGGGAGGGGAGAAATTATGTTAGGAGCAGCAGAACAAGTTGGGAGACATGTTCAATTTCTCCTCTTTTTTTATTACAAGCAAACAAAAGAGATTATTTATTCATGTCACTAGAGTAATACTTGCAATGTCACACAGCAATGTCGTTTCCACGAAACCCCCACATGTTGCAGGACAAATTACTTTTGAGCTTCATGCATGTCGTTGCAGTTAGACGGCAACAGTGAAGTCCCTAATTCCGTGTAACACAAAAACATTACAACTATATTCCCCATGTTTTCCCGCTAATAATGGCCTTCTAATATTTCAGTTTGCTGTGCACAAACAACATATTAATTATGGTAGCACCATATCACTAGAGTTACAACTTTTTGGTTTTCCTATAGGCTTTGTAAACACCTGCCAGAAAGCTTTAAATTGATGAGATTTATTTTGAAAAGTGTTGATTTTTTTTGTGCTTTAGAGCATGGTTTTGATGAATTCTGGTCCCACTCACTGCTATAACGTTCAGATTGTAGGGGAAACTGGAAGAACACACAGCCTCAACAACACAGACGTTTATTGGTTAGTCGTATAAGGTCACCAGGGTGGGTGTGGGGGGGATATTTTTATTATGTAATATGTAAAAAAAATAGGAGGGAAAGGTTAGCTTGCGCCATGGTAGGTTGCTATTCCCAGCAAAGAAAGGCAAACAAAACAGAAAAACAAACCACCAAGGGCAATGCAGTGCACATGTACAGTACTATGGCTATCAGGTAACAGTTGTGTTAGTGAGCTTCAGGACATGTCTTTAAGCGGGCCATCGTTGCACAAGAAATAGGAAATATATTGCGTTTTATGATGTCTGGTGCTAATGCCATACAAGCATAGCCCAGGCAAGTTCACGGCAGTTAATAAGATAGACATAGACCTCAAACAACCGACAAAAACTTGTCTGGTACCTGCTACATTTTAATGTAGGTGTTCTCTCATTACCTCGAGCTACGATAATTCATACTTTTGCATACTTCACACAAACTTCATGTCACCTCCATGTTTAGCCCACAGTTTTCAGTGTATTGAAAAGCTTATTAACTGAACGGCATTTTTGCCTAATCAACATTTTTCATTCCCTTGTGAAACGCTCCTACGGGCAGAAGATGGCTTCCGCATGTTGCGGACGCCATCTCTTGAGACACCCTCCTTTGAACATAATGCTCACACCTACAGATGCCTGTCTCCGAAGGAAGGCACCCTTACTGCTTGGGTTTTAGCTGACATCAGACATTTAGTTTTGAAGACTGACATGTTAAGCTAGTAACCATCGACATGCTTCTTTCGAATATCTCCGCAGTTGTTAACTTATTAACGACATAAATAACGAGATTTGGCCGAGGCAGACCACACTTAGGGACGACACAAACATGTAAGCATCAACACAGAGAAATCACTCAATCACTCAATTGAGGCACTCAATGGCTCAAGGGAAACGGCGTGCTGGTGTGGTGTAGTGGTTAGCATATCCGACCGGAAATCAGAAGACCCAGTTTCGATTCCTGGCGTCAGCGCCTCTTTTCTCTGAGTTGTTGCATTCGTTAACTTGTGCCTGCTTTTTTGTGTCCCCACTCATAATAGCACTTTTTCAGAGGAAAGGCAAAAAAATGTGAGCTGCAACATATATTTGGAATAATTTGTGACAATTTGAATAAAAATATGTAATGACCTGGGGTTTGAATTAATGAGTCTACTGTAATTTGGTCTTCTACACAACGTCTTGCAATTATGCCCATATGAAAAGGTTGCATGCAGGGCCAGTCCGTTCGTTTTGCTTCGTTATGCTGCTTCCTTCTGATTTGTTTATTTATGCCCTCAGGGCAGAGCAATGTTATGCTTGATGAACCCTGACAATTGCTTTTGTACTGCACCATCTTTTGAAACCAGCAAGAAAAGTATTTTAGAAGTTTACGCAGACTGTTCTGCAAATCTTGTAGGTCATGCTTTGTGGTAAACAGGCCTCATCAATGGACGTACTCTGAAACCAACATGACAGGATGCAGTCTTTTCGTGTTGTCTTCAACATTTGCCCATTGCTCAGGGTTGTTTACCATGCAGTTTGTCGACCAGCTTGCCTGCATTTATGCTGTTCTATCAGTGATTGTAGGTCAAGTTATTGTCATGCAATCACATTATTGATGAAAGATGGAAGTCACTGAAAAGGCAAGCCAGCTGTAAGGCTCGAACCCACATCTTCTGGATTAGCGGTCCAGGGCTCTACCAATTGAGCTAAGCTAACAGACCTCCCCAGCGACTTCCAAGGGTGCGTCATCTGAAGGGTCAAACCATCCACTCCCTCTCACTCATCCTCCTTTCACTATTACATTTTTCCTCACTCATACACACATTCATACGACGGGATCGACGCAAGCGGCAACTGTTGAACATGAGAGAACTAATGTTCTGAATCTGGAGCACATAAAAAGGACAAATACATAAAAGGACATTATTGTTTGTTCGTTACTGTCATGCTTCCTGCTCGTAAGACCAGATAGCACTTGTCTTTGCTATACTATCTGAAAGACAGATGAAGAAACACAATGTTGTAACACAATTGTGTTTAATAAAGCTCATGTCTTGCAGCCACAGCAACCATTTAGTTGAGTGAAATAATGAAGCCCACAGATGCTCTGTTATATTTGTTGTTTATTATTATATACTATTGTTGTTAAACTAATATTAATAATATAACTAATTATATACTATTATTATGTATTATTATTATACTGCATAGTCTTATACCCTGTTGAAAAAACTAGTAAGGCCTAAACTGGATGTTGTACTGGTCAGGGTGGAAACCTGACTGGAAATACTGGATCTTGCACTGGCACTACTGGAAACCAGTTTACACTGGTCACTCGGTAGACTGGATCAACCGGAACTAACACTGGTGACACCGGAAACCAGTTTTTGCTGGTCACGCGGATATACTGAAGCTTTACTGGAGTGTGTGGAAGTGACACTGATAATACTGGAAACCAGTGCACAGTTGTTACTGATTGTGCTGGAGGACCGCAAATCAATGTACGTCTCGATCATATGTGGTGTACGTCACACAATTTTCCTGCTGAGAAATAGGTCACTTTGGCAGCCTCCTCTGGCACTGCATCCAATGAACTACTGCACTGCACCCACTCATATACAGGGTGTTTCAGTTAAATCCCCGGGCTAAATAATTCGCGAACCGGTGCACCAATCGAATAACTTTCTTTTTTACAAGTATCTGTCCAATACCGCCTACAAGATGCGCACCGCGTGAATGAGCGGGAGGCGCTCATTATTTAAATAAAAATGCAAATGAGTTTCGTAAAAAAGCGTAACTTCTAAAGCAGGGCGCTGTCGGTATTAAAATGGGTACTACCCCTTTTGGGACCTTCAGTGGACACCTTTCAGAGAAAAATCTGCCACCGAAGCGGGTCATTTGTTGCAGTAATTAATTGGTTTCGGTTTACGTATTTTTGTCGCGGCTGGTCGCGGCGAAGCGCAAAAGGACGTAATTCATAGGTGTAATTCATTGGTGTAAGGACGTAATTCATTGATGGATAAGGGAGTGAACCAGCGTCTTTTTGCGCTTCGCCGCGACCAGCCGCGACAAAAATACGTAAACCGAAACCAATTAATTACTGCAACAAATGACCCGCTTCGGTGGCAGATTTCGTAGTTTAGTAGTTTACGCATGACCCCCAAGCAAACAAGGTGCATGTAGTCCAGTGGTGCCACTTCAACACAATCAATTTCTAACTGTGTTAAAATTGTTGTATCCCGGTGATGGTTGCTATCCCGCTGCTGCCGAAAACTGTCATTGGTTCGCAGGGGTGCACTATCCTCAAGGAAGCACATTCGATTCGCTATATGAACGTTTACAACTGTGCACTTTGGGCACCTAGATCTTGCATTGTGGCCCTTAGTGCCAAATACAAAAGAACGGGCTGGAGCATCACAGATGATGCAGTCCAGTATGACCCTATGATGCTGGCCATTCAGGGTTATGCCTTCCTCCTGTAGTTCCTGCAGGTCACGGACCAGAAGAGCTAAAAACTCGTTGGCTGATGATGGTTTTTCATAACCTAAGTAAACTCCGACCAAAAAAACGTCAGCATTATTTCCTACTCGAGGAAAACACTGAATCGGCCACAACTGAGACCTGGAACTTTTGCTGATCGGTAGTCCATCCATGTTCATCTGAATTGGTATGACCGGGAGTACGTCACTCATTTTGCCTAGAATGGCGTGCAATCCTTGCGATACACCAAAATGGCAGTAACGTCCGTTTCCCATTGTCAGTATACGTGTTCCTACTGAACGCGGGGTGCGTAGGAGGGTTCGAGCATCGGAAGGGAACTGTGAATGGCTTGGGTGCGATCGATGAAGTTTCAGGAGGTCACTAATAGCAGTGTGTGTCAAATTATGTTTAATGGCCCACAGTCTAATTCCTTCCAGGAGATCTACTTCTTCGCTGGCTGGACCAAGTGAGGCTGCTGATGCACTTGTAGTAGCATTGTTTGACACAGAAGACGATGTGTGATAGGTAGGGAACGTGGAGGGAAGAGGGCGACTTGGTCCCCCAGGTTGCACAACTTCGACCACTTCATCCTGGCTAAATTCGCTGTCACTAGACGAGATGCTCAACAGCAAGGAATTGCCAAGTTCAACATCGTTAGGAATAGCGCCAGTCCCAATTTCCTGTGGATTCACAACACGTGCGCTGCTTGAAGATGCTCTCCCAGTGTCGTTCCCGAAAACATCGAATGACTGTTCACTGTTTCGGTGCGCTACATTATATATGTATCGTTTGTCCTTCACTTTAGGCATTTTGCCGTACGCGACACGTACCGGTGCTCGCGAAGCGTCCTAGTTCGTCCTAGCCAAACGTGCACGAGACGATATGGCCCCAAAGTTCCGACAAAATTACCTCACTCATACCCTGTATAATATTCAAAACAAGTATGTCGCATCGCAAGCAGAAACCTTATCTTACTTACCTTCCTTTCACCTTCCAGAGCACGATACACTAGCTTTCTTTGCGTCTAGCGCTCAAGAAAGCGGCGCCAAAATGATGCTGCTGCTGATGATCATGGTGATGATGATGTACATGCTGTTGATGCCAATGCGGCTGACGCGAAACGTGCGAGTCGCGCCGATGCCGAGCCGAAAAACTTCACCCACGATGGATTGACCCACCATGAAAGCAGCGATGTGGGATCATGTCCAAACGAAACCACTGTGCATTTAGATGAAGGACGCACGAAATATTGTTAGATAGGACAACGTCTTCCTTTCAAAACGCCTTTTTAAATTATATCTATGCTCTTCCGGCCGCCCCATATACGTATATACTTGCTTATTTTTCGTTTCTTTTTTTTTTTTTTTTGAATTTGCTGTTAACCTTACATTGCTTAGAAGCGCAAATAGCTAATTCGCGTCCACAAGAATTATATTAATTCTATTCGGGGCCAGTGCAGTGATATCCTTGCTGTGTCCCCAAAAGACATCCAATGGATGTCACCATTCTAGACGTCAATTACGCGGCGACCCGTGGATGTCTTCTGGTCATCCAAAATGGATGAAGACGTTTGGACCAGTTGGGGACGTCCGTGGGACGTTTGTGGTTTACTGGGAAGAAAGGTTGATAAACGTGAAAGCAATCAACTTGGATTGACTAATTGTGGGCCACTTCAAATCAAAACTAGAGAGACAGTGACATAGATTTTCCCATTCTCCATAATGTCAGAGCAATGACTTTGCCCATGCGGACACACGCCTAGTAACGTAAAATCTTTCTGTTCCATTTTTGTTTGGTTTGTATTAAATTTTACCCAATGCATCATAGTCACACGATCCAGTTGGGTTAACCAAATCCATTGGCCTAAGGAGCAAGTGCAAGCACACAACGAAAAAGAAAGCCGGGTCAACATGCGGAGAAACACACAAGGAAACTGTCAAAATCCATTGTAAACCTGACCTGCATCGACCATCCCTATGTCCAAGACAACAGAGCTAGCCTTTAGCAGCGCAGACTGAACTTATTTTGAAATGGTGCCAGGTCCAAATGCAGAAAAATGCAAAATGATAGAGTCAGAATTCATTGTAATCCCTGCACGGAGCACATCCCATACCCAAGACAGCAGTGCGGTTCCTTGTGATTAGAAGTTGGAGAGAGATAGTATCTAGCAGCAGCGCGCGCGTATTTCAAAAGAGCGCGAGGTGAAAATGTTGAAAACCGCACAGTGAAACAGAATTCATTTTAATCTTTGTACCGAGCACGTTTCATGCCCAAGACACAGTACAGTAAGGTTAATTGTATTTCGTGCAGCGAGCATGTGTCCCGTCAGAGACTTGTTAATTTGTTTAAACGCTCCCAGAAAATGAATACGTAACAGGTGAGACTTTTTGAACTGACCGTACTACTCTAGGAAACGACACCATCTTTTTTCTATATCAGTATTTTGATATTGTTTGATTCATGATGGTATAAACTTCATACAATGCTATTCCTGGCGGTGTTTTTTTTTTCTTCTTTTGCCGTTCTTGAATGACCTTTGAGCAGACTTGTACACGTTACCAGAAAAGAGTAATTGATTACAGTTACCTTTTACGAAAAAGTAATTTTTTACCGTTACAAATTACTTGTCAAAAAGTAATGAAGTAATCAAATTACTTGTCAAAGAGTAATGAAGTAATGACTAAAAAAGTTGGTTTGGTCTTGACGAACAATGTGGATTCTTCAGTATCAAAGTAATCGATTACTTGGCAATTGATTACTGAAAATTGTAATTACGTTACGTACAAGTCTGCCTCTGTGTCAATTCTCACACTTCACAGTCACATTTTGTGGGGCAGATTGAAGGTATCCTAAACCTTACAGAGAAATTGACAACTAGGCTGTTGACAACTAGGAATTGACAATCCCTTTCCACATCAAGGCTGCTGCCACAATGAGTGGAGACAAAAATAGATTAGGAGGAAATACAGAGCATAAAGTCAAGGCTGTACACACACCTTTGTCCTCTGTTTGTTTTTGTAAAATTGGCCAGTTCAGTCCCATTTTCAAAAATACAGATATGATAGATGTAAGGAGTGTCAACGACCTGTACGAGCCCTGCCGAGCACAATATGCGGTAAACAGCACAACAAAGACATGCTCAACAAGCGAGACCGTAATAAAAAATGAAATGTCAGGAATGCAGGCAAGCAACAAAAACAAGTAGAAATTAGTCATCAGCCACTTACAGTAGAAAGTAACAGAAAATTCATTAATATGACGGTAGAGCACATGAAAGCAGTGCCCTGGGACGGGTGCAAAAAATGCAAACAGAATACAACATCAGCGTTACATCGCGTTCAACTTTGTTTGCGAGGTCGCAGACATACGACCGCCCGCCCTTAAATGAAATGAAAAGACAAGTGTCTCTTATGCTCTCAGGTTGTAGAATATGTACTTCTTCACGCTGGGAGAGAAAGCACTTTTGATATGTGGTGGATACACACATGAAGATACGCACACAACGATGCTTCTGCAGACCAGTAGGCACTTTGGAGAAGCTCCAGTACACACTTTCACCACTTTTTCTATCTTGTAGTAGACGCCACCACTCGATACAAATACAGTGGAGTCACTTCTAGACGGCCTTGAGTAGCTGCTACTGTGGAAGACTTGAGTGCCAAAGATGAACCTATCATGCTCCATGATGCTGGCTGGCTTGCAGTTCAGAAAGCGTTCTATGGCGTCCAATTCTGTTGAGCTTAGTCTCCCGGTGTGGCTGTGGCCCAACATGCACACATTCCCATCGTGGAATGCATTCTGGGGACGGGTACAGCCAAGAAGTCGCTCACAGGCAGCCATCTCCTCTGCACGCAGGCTGCCCACTGCTAATACAGTTTCCAGCTCTAGGTGATGCATGATAACTCTTTCTGTAATCTGCTGTGGAGCACCTTTTGCCGCAGATACCAGGTTAACCAGCTTACCATTCCCTCCCTCGAACACGAATGCCGAGTGGGCCCAAATGGATAATGATTTCACGGAAGTTCCCATGTGACATTTTTGGGTACTAAGAATAACTAATGTGAACAGTCCTAGCCTCATTTCTACATGCGCATTAATCAAATGAAATGAGCATTCAATCAAAAAACATACTATAGTTGTACAAGCGGGCTGATACATGTTGAACAGTGTGGTAGTTGAGTGGGACACCAGGCCATCGGTCTGTGTTTAGATGTAAGCGTAAGCAACAAATACCTATGTAGTAGCGTTCTACTGAGTGGGACGAGCCAAACAGGTGATCGTTCAACTGACGTGCTACCCCAAGCAACACAGAGTGCATGTATTCTACACTGCAGCCTCGAACAAGGTCAAAACCTGAAAATGTAAGACGTTTCACTACTTAGCAGTGATTTTTGGTGCAGTGGTGGTGGAGCAGTGGTGCTGTAAAATAGTCCTGATACGTGTGGTATGAAAAAAAGAAATACCTGGCAGGTACATCATTGGTGTTGGCCCTTTGACACCATTGATATCAGTGTCCAATTCTAGTGAGAGTTCGCCATCTCGCACTAGCAACTCTGATGTTCGCTGTTCCACGGGTTGGCTACTTATGTAGCGCATACAATCTGGAAGAAAGAAGAAGGGTATTATTGGGGGGGGGGGGCTTTCCGAATGCTGAACGGTGAACACAAAACAGACTAAGATAGCTGCAGCGTTCTACACAGCCGCACTGCATGTGACTGCAAGATGACATTCCAAAGGAGGGAAACCGAGTCATCCCAGTATGTTTTTGATTTGGGGACACTTTGGAATTGTGTGTAGCAAGAAACACAAAACATGCACAGGGTAACTCACTAGACTATAGTCTGGGATAATTATGCTCTACATTGGCTACTGAAAGTACTTCACTTTCAGCCGTTTCTGCATCATTTGGACAGAAGATTCTCAGTGAAACACGCTGTGTGCTAGTAGAATGAACTGCACAGCAAATAACTGGGTACTAGTGAATGACCATTTTAGATTTTAGATGCCAATATTAGGCATGTCTGCAGCATTTCAACCAAACCGTACTTGTCATCGCATGTGTGGACTTGTTTAAAAAGGAAAATTGGTAAATCTGCGATCATATAGAAAACCGCTGTCGAGGGACACACATTTATGTACTTTGAGGCACCGAAGATATAAGGACCAGAAACAACGTGTACTTACTGTCCACATAGCTGCAAGTGATTAGACACCATGTGCACGAGCTGTACCCGTTATGCTGTTTCATATTGAGGACAGCAGCGCGTGCGGGAGCATCCACGGCACAGCAAAGCACAAATGATCGCGAAGAGGGCTTGCATCCATCTTCCTCCCAGAGAACAGGTTCCATGCTGTTCACCTCTGTTACAAACTCTGAAAGGAAGACGGACATATCCGGGTGGCTCTTCGAACACCAGAGGCCAGCGAGGGTGCAGTTACTGAAACGTTTACGAGGTGGTAGTTCATCGATGACAAACTGGACGGGCCACACAGAGGTCTTTGAAGACTCGAAGAGCGGGCTGCCATCCGTGTTCACAGTTAAAGTCAAGTCACTCTCACGCAGTCCCACCTTTTCTCTCAGAGCTTTATAGCCTGCGGCAGATGTCATATCGGTTATGATACTTTGTGCCGAGCTAGCAGTGCGGAGATTTCTGTGAAGGTCTTCTTTTGTTTTTCCCACAACGTACTTCAGCTGCTTCTCAAGGTTGAATATTACAAAACACGGATTGTTTCCATCCACCTTTGCTTTGTCCCCACACAGCTGACACAGTGAACTATCGGGAGTCAAAACTGATTCACATGTCGAGCACAGGTGATGGAACTTTGCATGTTGCTTTGTCTTCTGGGACCACAGCTTTCGGAACAGGTACTTACTGCGTGGTAACACATCGGTTTCTGGTTCGAAAAGCTTATTGACAAAATCGATGATGTCTCCAAGGGCCTTCCAAGTCAGGCCGTTGCTCACGACAAGCGACATTAGCATGGCAACGGCGCCCGCCTTTGTCGTAGATGAATGCGGCAGTCTCTCTCTCCCAAATTCATCCAGGCATGTTACCAAAGAGTCCTCAAATGAATCATCCCCGGGAATACCTTGCTCACGCTGCGCGTCGTTGTCTTCTAATGTGCTGAAAGGGTCCCCGCTTGTCCAATCATCTTCGCCACACAAGGCTTCCTCTGAATGCGCAGGCGACATAGCACATCCTGCCGTTAGCTGTGAATTGCTGCTCTCTGTGTCCATGTGCTCGCTGCTGGGCCGCGCGAGCGGCTCAACGTTCTGGTCCTCGCGTACACGCTTGTACCTTATCGTCGACACCGGTACCACGAAAGGAGCATTTGCATCCAAATATGTCTTTCGGCGTTTGGGGGTTCCTGCAGACCACGCAGGCTGCTCCGTCATCTGCTGATCGACATTCATCTCGGAACAGAGAGTCGTGCTAGCACTTTCCATCACTGCGAAGCACGTTACTGATCCGCAGAGTACCGAACAGAAAGAAGAAGTGATGATACCCACCACTACCAGTGAAATGAGCATCCAAAGGTAAGCGTAAATTAATAAACTTTGACAATGACGTTTAGGCTCCGTGCTCCGGCGCTACTTGACGGCTTGACCAACCAGTCATCAAACGTCGGCACGGAAACCGCCGAACAAAATAAAAACAGAGCACAGGTTTTGGGGCTCAGACTCTTGTCATTTGTTGGTTCATTTTTTCTTTCTTAAAAAGTTTAAGAGCTTGATGTGTTCACGATAGCTCGACCTTTGCAGTGATATGTTTCAACTGCGCCATTGACGTTTCGTTTTCGGTCTATTTTGGAAACACTTTAAATACTCTAGGGATTCCGGGCTACCTGAATTTGTGATCGTGCAAGGAATAGGCGGTGACAACTTTATATAACCTTTACTGTAGCGTGGAACAGTTGTGAAAACCAAGGATATACACATATAACATATAACCTGACTGGCGAAAACGTTAAAAATCGTTCTTTCATGTCAAAAATGGGCCTGTCATGTCTGGCAACTCTGTACAAAAGAAAGAAAAACCACGTGGGAAGAAACGCTCGTTTTCTGTCTTGTCAGCCATCAATCAATCAATCTTTCGCGCCATGCATGCGTATGTATGTTACTTGTCAGACGACGTGAAAGCGATTGTCCCTGTGCCGTTGATACGCGATTTCAAGCCGAAAAATGACAAAATGACAAAGACTTTGACCGCGTTCCACGTATGACGTACTGGTACTCGAAGAATGGAAAAGCGGCTGACGAAGAGTATTACGAAGCAGAAATTTTGTACCTTGCAGGTGACTTTACTTCTTATTTACACACCTGATCGTGAAAGTACAGGCAGTGGTATCGTTTTCACGGCTAACTGGGGGACAGGGTATACACTCAGTCTGCTTGCGTAGATTCGTGCCGCTTTACCTTTTTGCTTTTGTTGTACATTTGCTTCTGTCTCGAAGCGTTTCTGCCGTCGCGCTTGTGACCTGCGTGTACGTTGTGCGTTCCGCAGCGTGTAACGAAATATAACAACTGCAGTGGAATGTCGTCAGTGACTTAGGGATAAATAGTTCTTCTTCTGCTCCCTCAGACTCGAAAGCAGAGCTAGTTATGAAACTCAAGAGCAAGAAGGTGCCGATACCCGCCATCTTCAAGTGCGGTGAACAGTACCACACAGCCACAGACAAAAAGGTATCCTTTCTTCCCCTGTATCATTGTACTTGAAAAAAATGTACAACATTGGGACAGTGTGTATGCCTGTTGACTTCGTTTTTGGACTGAATTCCCTTTCCAGAGAACAGAGTCTGACATCAAGCTGCTGAAGAACAATGCCAAGAAACAGCGCTTGAAAGAAATGGTTTCGCCTTGCACGTTAAAACCTTCCATCAATAAGGTGAGTATAGGTGGCGTGCATATGACGTCACACCATAGCTTTACCCGTGCTTTTTCCCTCTTTCTGGTGAACCGGCGCACCTTGCCCATACGCATGCTTCTTTTCCCTCTTTCTGGTGAACCAGCGCACGTCAATGCACCCCACCTATAGGGAGTTTTCACCTACGTCACATTGTGACGTGGCATGCTCGTAAGCTCCTCCCACTGGTGGTCACCTTTCGCGCTGGCGGCATTGAAAGGTGACAAACTGCGCTATTTTTCGGTGCAACAATCACAGTCTTCATAAAAGAAAATGTGAGAACGACAATGACGAAGTGTCTTCGAGATAAAAGAAGGGTGCGGACGCGACCGGATTTCAAAAACACCATTCAAGACTTCGTTTTCGAACAAAAGCTAGATAATCTGGCACCTGCCCCGAAAAAGTGACCACCACCATGGCGGCCAAATGCGTTCGTCTGACATCATCTAAAAACACCCTATTGTTTTGTGTGCCTTACAGGTGGGCAGGCCTTCTTCCCTCAGTATGACTTACGTTTGAAAATAAAATTTGCTTGGCGCTTGCATACTCCTTGTTAATTGCGATTAGATTCCCTAAGTAATTTTCTTTCAGCGATCAGGCGCACGAGTACGCAGGAAATCTTCGGAGTCAGAGTCTGGCTGTAGCTCCTCTGATGAGAGCATAGTTCCGAAAAGTTTGCTGAATGAAAAAGACGCAACCATTGCAGCCCTGAAGAAGAAGCTTCACGAGGCGCGAAACCTCAATGAACGCTTGACTGTGGCCTTGTTGGACAAAATAGGTAAGTGGTAAAAGGTAAAATCCAACCTTTGGGACCTGTAGAACCAGACCAAAAACCAAGATGCAACCAACAATTAACTGAGATGACTTGGGTGATCGGAGTTATCAACCTACTAATCTCACTGGTTGGTTGCAGTCTTTATCCCAGTGCACCCCACCCCAATGCACCCCTAATTTTCCAGAGATTGCACGGGAGCAAATGCACCAGACACTACAAACGCCACCTCACAGTGCTACCCACGCAGGCACATCACAGGGAATAACTGAGCCTCTTCTAGGACACAGTCCTGAAAATGGAGTTGCAGAACTGCTTGTGCCTAGAAAGTGTTTTTTCTTTTATTGAGTGTGTGCTGTAGATAAGAGGTTTCACACAAAGTGGTTTTGTCATCACTTTTACTTTAGGTGAACTGCTGTGGCAATATTTTCTAACTATGGGGTACTTTTCAGAATCACAAAAGATCGCAGCTGTTCCGATTAACCTGCAGACTGTGATAGCAGACTACCAGGAGCCTGACTGGTTTGGTAGTTGCTTTTATATTCATTCTATCTATCGTGCAACACGTTACTTACCGTATTTGCCCGAACGTAAGTCGCCCGCCCGGCACACCCACCCACACACTTTGAGATTCATGAAAATGCATTCATGTTTTGTTGTGATGAAAGCGTAAAAGATTTATTAATCGTCGGAGGACTCTTCTTCTGTCCTGCTTCCTCGATCTCGTCGGAGATGCAGTACTTGCAAGACGCCTGGCCTCCACTTGCAACATATCCCACGTTACAAAGGGTTTACTGCCAGCTTTTCTTGTGGAAATGTCTTGAACTTATCTTCATTTGCTCAGTAACGTCGCGTCTTTGGTGAATCCGCGGCACGTCCCGCTGCAGCTGAAGGTCGCTTCATGTTGCTTTCTCCATTTCACAATAAGCACTGAGAGCGATTTACGACAGAAAGTTTACCCTGGATGATTACAATTCCTGCATTCCTGGTGAGCTCCAAACAAACTCAGTAGCATACTGAGTGTTGAGACATTAGCTTATCGCAGTGTTGTATTTGATGCGATAATGCAGATTTGCACCAGGTTCCAATTAACAACCTGTTAGCGTGCGCTGTGGCTCACGCCCTTACAGAAGTAGCTCAATGGCATTCGCGATCTCGACCCATAGTGCCTACTGCATCCGACGTAGTCTTTCCCGTGCGTTTCCAATCTCCTCGGTTTCTCACGATGCATTCGTGGTATAGTCAGACCCTAGCCACCAGGAGATGCATCGTTACCATTTGAACTGTTTCACTATTTTATTGTTTTTAAAAGGCACCGAGGCAGCAAGAAGTGGAGCGCACTTTCTATCGCCGCCAACTTCGTGGAAGGAGCAATCAGTTTTCTGCTCCTGAGGTCAACACGGCTGCATGACCAGCATCGCATTCCGTAGCCACGTGGACCGTCGTCGAAAGCGGCCACCCTGTGTCGTGGGCGTTGAGTGTCCCGTTGGAGATCTGAACCTAGACCGTTGAGGGGAACGGACGCGAACCATATCCCACCACCCTTCCGAGGCCTGACCCTCTTCTGCCCATAACGGACGAGGAAAGGCATCCCTTTTGCCCTTCGTGTGGCTTTCTTGGACTTCTGCCGTGCCGATCACAGTCGAGGAAATCTTCACCGTGCTTGCGCGGAGGCCCAGAGGTCAGCCACCGGCTCAGTGGAGTCCACCATTGCTGATGCCTTGGCTCTGCTCCACCGCCATTGCCCCGTCCCCCTGAGAGGCCCTGTCCCACATGCACTCGGCCGATCCGGTGAAGCCACACAAGTTCCTGACAACCCGGAAGACATGATGCTGGGCTGGATGCAGATGACCTCCTCATGTGAGATCTTGAGGAGAGGAGGGGGGAGGACTGTGGGGGACGTTATCGCCGGCACATGGGTGTAACACCCGCTCTGGGACTTATCTTGTCTATCTTGCTCATCTGTGGTGGCTAGGCGACGCCACCGGTTCCTTTTGGAGGTGTGGCCTCCGGTGAACTGAATAAAAGCGGCGGGAAGCATTTTGCAGGGGCCTTTTTGCCGTGCGGGCTTAGGCTGAGCTGTTGGTCTGGCGGTCGGTTAGATGCAATGAACCTCACTTTCCCAGGATGCCAGACGCTTTCCCAGATTTCTCACCTCTCTTCCACGGCGGTAGCCTAGACGGGAGGTAACAGAGGAAGAAAGCAGAGGTGGGCAGTAATACTATTTTTTGTACAGATGGGACCAACCCAGAATATCCCGAATCCGAATCCAAACCCAGGGAAGGTTCTGCGAATCGACAAATCTTACGAACCTCGAATCTTTCGAATCCTTCCTTGAAAACAAAGTTTAAAAAGCCAGGGAAAAGCCCTTCTACTGAAAAGTGTTTTGAAGCCGAATTTGATATCATTGTTTAATACAAGAAACAAATTCCGGGAGAAGACATACCCACCCAGTCAGCACAAATTGTTATAGTGACAGTGCACAAATATCACCATGCAATATTGATGTTATGTTGCTAATGAGCACATTCGTTATGCTGCAACGACGTTATTGCAACAGCACTGCAAAAATGTGACATTGCAATGCTAATGTGACGTTGCTAAAGAGCTGCTTCGTTATTTTGTAACAATATTACAGAAACAACATCGCAAGAAATGTGATATAACAACTGTGATGCTGTTGGTATGAAATAAACACAATACGTGAGGGTTCGTGCGGGAGCAGCGTTTTACTCTGGTACGATCAGCTGTATCAGCTGCTGTCCAACAGCTGGTGGTCAGATGAGCGAGAGCCTCCAGATGATGCCTCCAGTCGTCGTCATTCACTACAATTGCCAATGACCAGTTTTTTTTTTACAGTGTAGGAACGTTACAAAAGCAACACTAGAGGAGCACTACAGTCTCCGTGATATATGTGCAAGTGAGCACAGTATGCTTACATATTCAGTAACAGAATTGTTCCTGGGCAGACTTCAGGGGAACTGTGCTGACATTCGTCAGGAAAGCCTACCGGGAAGCCTGCGAAAACTGCAGATAGCATAGTCAGCACTCGAACCCGTGTTACCTCCCAGTCTTTGCACGGAAGGCGATCATTTTAACCACTATGCCACGCGAGGGCTCAAGGGCTGTGGTCGCACTGACGCTATGGAACAACGCCGCATTCACATGTGCGTAAGAATGGATTGTAATTAATGTCAAGTTCTCGGTCAGATTAATTTTCTTTGAGGTTATGTTGTCCTCGTTTCGGTCGTTTTTTCCATAGTCATCTCCCATACTGCGTCCGCAGTGTTGTCCCGGATTATGTCTCTCACAGTCTCAATTAATTATCCCCATAATGGTCACACAAACTGTAATGTTCCCTCGCTGGAGCACGTGAAACATTGACTGAGAAAAATAATCGTAATGTTTCTAAATGCATCGTCTCAGAATGCTGCACCAACATTGAACTAGAGGCATTGTGGTAACATTCCATTTGTGCATGAAACGTTGCCGCAACATTTGAACACGTCGTCAAAATCGAACTGATAAATCATGGATGAACATCACGGGAAGTTCTGAAGGTTTCGTTCATTGTGTATTGGTGGGAATTACACATAGAACAAGATCGTGCAAACATTGTGTAACTGGCATAGCTCGGCCAGGCCCCCGCAGGTGCCATAGAGCCCATGGATTGAGCTAATTCACACAACCCTGGGCATGCAACCAATCAAATCATCAGGGCTAGCACCCCACGTGACATAGAATTGACCAATCAGTGATACGTTGATTTGGATTGTTCTATGGTCACCGTTCGTCTATATCCTGGCTACACTGCTGACTTTTGGCTGCTCTTGGGGCTTCGTGTCGGCCGTGTCGGCGTTCGTTCCTTGTACATACGCCTGTAAATATGCGTGTAACCTCTTAATTTAAGTAAGGCTCTTCAACATGGAACAGTTGGTAACGGTAAGACGCCATGCCACTGTATACTGCAAGGCAGAAGGATGTACCTCGACAAACCTCAACAGCGACCATTCATTCTTCAGGTTTCCCGACGACGACAGGTATGCACGCACTTGCTCTCTTTGACCTTCGGAGTAGTGCTACCCTCCGTTATCTTCACTGTTAGCACGTTAACTTTGTACCCAAAAGGATGGGCCCGAGTGAATGATTGGAACTAGACGACTCAAATTGAGATACAGTAGAAGCTTCGTTTGTTCCTTCAGTGCCGATAAGTTGTCACGCCGGCGAGTAGTTGATTTCGTATCCTACGCTTATTCACGAAGGCGGCATGGATAACCTTTGCTGGACGCCTCGAGCTCGCCAATCTCCGACCTGCGCAGCTAAGAAACCTGAGGCTGTGTGCCCTGCACTTTGCGCCTGACTGCTTCAAGAACAGACAAAAAACAAAGCTGAAGCGGTCAGCCATACCCAGTCGATCAACGAAGGGTACTCCAGTGCAGCCAGGTGAGGCACAATTCCTTGTCAAGTGAAAAGTCAACAGTGAACTAGGTAGAGCAGCTTAGTCAGTCATAAACATCTCAAGGCTTCCATTGCCCTAACTGTAAGCCCCAAGTTTACTGTCCAACGATATTCATACTTGTATACTCACCAATTTCAGGAGTTGTACGTGCGGGAGACGCTGCAGACGTATTTGGTGAACCCAGCACATCGGGTATCGCTTTTTCTCCTGCAGGCTGTGGAAGTTCAGAAGACAGACAGGCCCTACCACACCTTCCAGCGACACGACTACAGAGTGCACCTGTCACTGCCACTGAAGACCTTAGTGGTAAGTCACTTCTGAAGAAAATCAGTTAATTCCTCTGCTGTACACATCCCAGAATGTGGGAGGTTAATACTCATGTCTTCTGATGTAGATCTTTGGGCTTTCCTTTTGCTTCCTTAGCAGGGAGTTGGAGAAGTGGTCAGTTGGTATGAAAGCAGTGCATCATCTGTTGCTTTTTTTTTTCATAGGCTCTCTCTGACTGCTCAGACCGTACTGCAGGTTCTCCGTCTGCAGCGCCTGGTCTTGATATCCCCTTCCCCAGCAGCACGCAGCGCGTGGCAGTAAGTTCGTCTTGCGTTCTGTCAATCTTTACTTCCAGCACATACAAAGTTGCCTGATAGGTTGTCAGAGGTATGGAGCACCGCACCTGTTGTTGGCGTCAACACTGCACCACAGAATTAGTTATAATGAAAGGAATTGTCCATTATTGTTTTTGTGTCTCAAGCTGACGAATAGTCTGTGTCACCATTAATAAAATTACGCATTATATGCTCACATTGGCATACTTGCTGCCTTCAGGCACCATGCCCAGCACCAGTGCCTCAGTCTCACCGGGCACAAGCACTGCTGACTCCCCAGACGTTTCGTGAGAAGACCGTCCTCCGCCTATCACTTCCCTCCTTGACCCCCGCTGTAAGTTATACCAGAGAAATGTCGAGTATTCTGATTTAGAGGTTTACGTTTTTGTGACTTTCCCCTTCCTCTGACTCGTTGCTATGCTGCTCACTTTCTGCAGAACAATACATATTTTGAGTAAGTACATCAATATAGTGTAGGTGATGTACTTGATGGACTGAAGGAAAGATTCGTAGGGCTACCTCCAAAAGACAGAATATGTGCACTGATATTTGACGAAATGTCTCTGAAGGAGCATTTGCAGTATGATTATCGATCAGACCAAATTTATGGATTTGCAAACACAGGAAAGAAGAGGAACCCTCAGATGGCAAATTCAGCATTGCTTGTTGTGCTCTCGGGGATATCAAGATCCTGGGTCCAACCCTTGTCTTACCTCTTTTCGAAGTCAGCTGTGTCAGCAGATACACTTAACGATTTGATTCAAGAGCTTATTCGGCAGCTTCAGACAATGGATATCTTTGTGAAAGTGGTTGTATGCGACCAGGGTGCCAGCAACATTGCATTGTCAAGAAAGCTTGAGATTTCCCCATCAAAGCCATATTTCACAGTTAATGGCTCCAAAGTATACTTTGTTTTTGACCCGCCTCACCTGATGAAAATTACACGGAACCTTCTGTTGAAGCATGATCTTCAGATTGGAGATTGTCAACAGAGGGTTCAGTGGTCTTTCATCAAGGAGTTGTATGAATCAGACTACCCCTTAACGGCTCAATGGGTACCCAAATTAACATACAACTACATTCAGCCTTCACCCTTTTGTCGTATGAAGGTTAAACTTGCAGTGCAAGTGCTAAGCGACCGAGTTTCCACTGGGATCGCTACCCTGATTGGGATGGGGCGTACGCATCCAGCAGGCATTGCGACCTCGGAATTCCTCCTCAAGATGGATGTGCTGTTTGATTGTTTGAACCGCTCATCTATCGAACGACGTTACGACAAAAAGATGCGATATGCTATGCAGGAATCCACCAATCATCAGAAGTTACTCGAGTCCGCTGTCCAATGGATTGCACGGTGGAAGTTCGTCAGTGATAGGCAACCTCCTACTGTAAGGGGATGGCAAATCACAATTCGCTCAGTGCTTGCATTGTGGGAAGACCTTCACCAAAATTTTGGTTTTGAATATCTGCTGACACGGAGGCTTAAGCAGGACCCCCTGGAGAACATGTTTGGGCAATTCCGGCAGATGCACGGGTGCAACGAGACGCCCATCGCGTTTCAATTCGTTGCAGGTCTCAAGCACACCCTCGTGGGGAGACTCTCGAATCTTCCCAGCAGAGGGAATTGCGAGGCTGATACGACTGAACTCCTGAAATAACTTCTGCATATGCCGGTTTCCTCAGCTGCAAACATTCCCTCTGAACCATCTGGCTCACAGCAATTGTCTGCAGCTGATGAAAAAGAGCTTGAACATGTGATGCATGCTGTGCAAGAGCCACCTGATATTGTGGAGGCTAATGCACAGTATGCATACGCGGGGGAAATGGTACACTCCTTTTTAAAGAAATCTAAGTGCGCCGAGTGCCCAAACTTGTTGAAGGATGTAGGTGAGGGACTCCAAAGAGCTGAGGGGTTGCTTGCATACTTGCAAAGCGATTCTGAGGCTTCTGGTAGTTTCTCTTGTATGCCATCAGACTCCCTGTTCCAGTGTTCCTGTGTGTCCAAGGCACAGAGACCTGTGCAAGAAAAACTTAAAATTGCTGCACAGAGGAAAAGAATAAGGCAACATATCTTGGACACTTCGATGAGCCAGATAGAGGGTCCCTTTTGTAGCATGACGTGTCAGGCTAGGTTTATGTTAATGCTTACTTTGAGCGGAATATATCAATACATACGGCAAAGAAACAGGGAAGTGGGAGAAAATGCACGCAAGCGAGCTGAGGACAGGAAGCGCAAAAAGCTTGCACCGTCGTGATAACTGTCTGAGCTTCAGGCAGGACACGGACAGAAATGAACAAGACAGGTCACTCCAGCTGTTTTGTTTATTTCTGTCCATATCCTGCCTGAAGCTCATGTTTCATTCTCTTGAATTTTTACCCTCAGCTCACCTCCGTCATTGTCTCAAGCATCATCGTCTTCACTCACAACTTTTCTCATTTTTGTTTTGGAATGTTCTGGGGCTAGATATTCAACTTTTTGCTATCCCGTAATGCTTGCCAAGTGCTCAGTTGTGTGTGCAATGTTTGGAAAAGAGCTATACCGGTTGTTACGTGCAGTTCAAGAATGGCCCCAGATCTTAATGAAGAATGCTGTTTATTAACATGTTCTTACTGAGCAATCGAAGCATAACTGAAGCAGTAACTTAGTAAGGAGAAGTGGTTGCTCAGTGCATGGTAAATGATGCACTAAACACATCATTTGTTCATTGATTTCATTGACAAAAGAAGCTCAGCTCAGTATTGATGCTGAATTGTGCGAAAGTAAGTGTCGTCGGACACATTTTATTGCATGTCCAGGTTCTGGACAGTCTCCTCTGAAGTAACCTGTTTCCAGCTGCTTTTCCAGCTGTTTTGGTCGTTTTGCACCATTTGACGTGTAGGATTTCTGTGAATCTTGTACTACCTCATTGCTTGCCAAGGTGGCAGGAGTTGCACGTGCACAGTTTTGTAATCTCGTTCCTGAGGCACTCAGTATCCACAGCGTTTGACATGTCCCGTGTACATGAAATTACTCATGCTATACCATGCCAGCAGCATATGCAGTCTTGCACATCGCTCATCCCTCGCTGTTGAACAGTTAACAAATTTGAGCTGTACCCACGTGTATGGCTTATAAATCTCATTGTACTACTTCTAGTCAGGTTCTAGCCAAGTTTCTCTTTTTGTTGTCACAGATTATACCTTTGATACTGCTATACGCTCACCCCACCACAGCTGTGGAAGTTCATTGACATCTGATACAACTGTTAATGTTTCTGCAACTGTTATCGCGTGTTCCACATGCACTGTTGTATATATATTACACTAATCTTGGATTCAGCATCTAGCATAATCTTGTATATAGCGCAATATTTGCACGGCAGGACCAAGAGTCTGCCTTCTAGTCACGATTGTACGCACATATATGTACGTATTAAGTAAAACAATCTGCACACCTATTTCTGTATATAACAAGTAATGTGCTGTATGTTCTCCATACCAGCCGTACATACACACTGACCTCCATTGTCCAAGCTGTAGACAGTAAGTTAATTACTTTGTTATGTGCATCCTTTCCACCTTGTGCATACATTCTGTTCTGTGTCTCCTGCCACCTCCTGATATTCTTTGTCTGTTGTGGGCCTTTCTTCACTTTTTTAATAGTAAATATCTTGTGTTTGCAAAGATTAAACTTGTTGGTGCTTCTGCGTCCTTATGTGAAGTTACTTTTTCCATTTCTCAACACAAACTTCTCACCACTAACACTTTGACTGGCAAGCAGAAATGTCCATCACATGCTCCATGGTATACAAGGTGCCTGTTTCTAATGGAAACAGTAAAAGAAAAGTGGCTGTGTTTTCGCGGCCTTTGTGTTCCAGAAATGTAGTACCTTTTATGTGGCTCCTGTTACTAACACTACCATAAGAATCAGTGGTTTATACAGAAAGTCGGGGCTGGGTTGTGTCGCGAAAAACTGGGAGGGGGTCATTATTCATCAGGGGTCATAATGCAGAAAGAACGCAATTAAGGCGTTGTTCAGCCGCAAGACCCCCGCAGAGGGGGCAAGGTGAAAAATTTAGAAGGGTGTGAGCAAAATTTTAAGGAATGTAGGGGGGTCTGCATAAATAACTGACAAGAATATGGCGAACAGCGCCAGCGTACTGGCGAAGATTTTAACGTACAGTTTATGAAGAGTTTTGTTTTGCCCATAAAAATACACTTTCTGAATCACTCTTAAATTCTTCATAGATGACACAATATGCTATCGATTCATGATCCCTCAGAATTCTACGTAACTGCCCCAGCGCGAATATGCCCGTCAGGGTGGTACGTTATAACACTGTAGCACTGTAATAGAGGACTCTAAATCTAGCAATTCTTACTCGCGCTTGTACCGTTCACTCTCAGGAGCCTTTTTCATTCCTTTTCCTACTTTTTCATTTCAACATGTATCCAAAGAGTATACTGTTGCCGTGAAAACTTTATTTGTTCGTGCACTTCTCTGTACATTCGTTGATTCTTGTTCCGTCAAATAAAACGCTGTTTCGCTGGAAGCTCGCTCTTGTCTCTTACGAATCATCTTACGAATAGACCGTTTACAGCAGCCAGTTGCTTCGGGCGCTAATAGATGGCGCCACAGTAACCACGCCATTGCTTGCCTTCTGCGAGTGCCTGCGTGTGCCTTTGCCTATGTGAGTGCTTCCGACCTTTTTTGCCGCTGTGCTGCAGTTCTGTGCAAAATCTGGAAAAACAGAGGGAAGACTTGTTCCGTGATTGAGTGTAGAAACTGCGACAGAGATCTGATCGTATGGGACGAAGCTGTTTGTTAAATTCACGAGCCGTCGCTATACAAAGACTGCCCGCGTTCGAGGCCTTTTGCAATGCACGGGTTTCCACAAAGAGAGAAAAACACGCTGATTTGACAACGGTAGGTATCGAATCTTCAGAGGAAGGATTTCAAACCCAGAAAATCAGAGAGGTTAGGTAATGCAGCCCTCAAAGTGGCGCAGCCTTACTGTGTGAGCCCCGAACTCTTCTGTAGGCGTTGGCTGCTGCTTGTGAGAATAAACTTCCCCCATAGTAGCAGGGGTCACGTTCCTTGCAGTTGAACGGTTCCATGTACATGCCTTGTCAGTGCACGAAGCACTCGTGAGCCCCTTGTTTGTCGCCTCTACAACCTTGATGAGCAGTGTACAAATATGACTACACCTGCTGCTGAAACCCGCTTTACATGTGCATGTTGCCGCCAAAGTGGGCCCGAACCTAGGCTGTGTACTACACGTTCTGCTCACTGTTTGTGTCGACCTGATGTCGGCATTTAAAATTCATACACCATCGTTGCACTGGCACGGTACTACACCGACATGGCCGCTGCCAAACAGCTTCATTCCCTTTGCAAACATCCCTGTAGTTTAGCGCAGGCTTTCCGTCTTTCTCTAGCTCGTTGACCGTGTGGTTGTACACATCTGAAATCAGCAATAAAAGTATGCTACTTCATAAAGACAACATGACAGCCCTTACATGCATATCTTTCTCAGGTAGTTGTACCGCAACTCTTGCGATAAAAAGCAAGAAACCACGATCTTACGATATTACGTTATGAACGTACCCACAACGTAACGTATGCGCAACAAAAGAAGAGGAAAAAAACACACCGAAATATGTAGTAACTAGAGCATAGTGTGGCCGACCATATGGGGCGCACGAGGACAGAAATATCACTCTAAATCAAGCAAATGCACTCACCTGACCGTTGAAGCTTCGGCCAAAGCCTCGTGTCACCCTTCCATCCGGAATTAACTGCAAAAAGTTTAAAATTGGGGAAAGCGTCTCTGGGTTGCACCGCCATACTACATACGCCTTGCCAACAGGCAGCCGAAAGAGAAGGCAAGCAGTGGCGCGCAAGGTCACGTGCGCTAAGATGGCGGCGCCCAGATAACTCTGCTGTAAACGGTCTATAGTGAACGCTAATAAGCAGCCGCCAAGCCCCAAAGGTAGCCAAAATCCAGCAATGTAGCCAGATCAGGCACAAATGGTGGCCAGAGAACAATCCAAATCAACGTTGAAAGATGAAAGTCACTGAAAAGGTTAGCCAGCTGCAGGAGTCGAACCCATCAAACCCAAACCCAAATCAACGTATCACTGATTGGTCAATTCTATGTCACGTGGGGTGCAAACCCTGATGATTTGATTGGTTGCATGCCCAGGGTTGTGTGAATTTGCTCAATCCATGGGCTATATGGCACCTGCGGGGGCCTGGCTCGGCATTTCGGGCCTTCGAAACTCACGATCACAATCATCTGATAAGCCGGCAGTAAGTTTCCGCTACACACTCACGCGAAGGTTGACATGGCGTATGGGAGGTCGGTGCACTCACCAGATAACATTACATCTGTAAATGGAGCAGCTATGATATTATCTGGTGAGTGCACTAATATCTGGCATGATCCAGCTCTCTGATACGCCATGTCGACCTTCACGTGAGTTCGTAGCATTTCTGGACATCCTCTAACGATTCATAGTTGTCTGGGCCCCAGACTCGGTGAAATGTTACGGACTATCCAACAACACATTGTCATCCCAGGGATATCCTAAGAACATCATGCATGGACAAGGGTGACATCCTCAGGAGAGTTAATCTGATCCTCAAATCATCCTCAACATGTCATTTTGGCACTATATAGCGTCCCCAAGGCATCCTCAGAGCATCCCCAGACGCTACGTGAGGACAACTTTAGAACAGTGCTAGAGCACTTCTAGGATGAACCATTCTTTTCTATTTATATCCCTTTTTCAATGAGCACACTTATAAAATAGCCATCAACTATGTCAGAGTTGAGACATTGAACCCATTTCAATGTTTTTATTGCACGGAAAACAGTTGTCGCAAAATCGTTGAGTATTTAAGAAGTATTAAAATGTGTAAAAAATGTCCTTATTGTAAATATACGCTACAAAGAGGTGTTCTACGTGGCTTGACGTAAGTTCTCTCAGGTACAAATATCACAGAAATATCACTTGCATAAATGCACCCACACGTTCGAAATGGTACACGTGAAAATCTGCAAAAAAAAGTATAAAAGTTATACAATACAATACCAGCTGCCAGAATATTAAAAACGGAATAAAAATAAAAAGAAAGAAAGTCTAGTATTTCCTGAACACTTTACTTTTCGTTAAGCAAATTTTAAAAGCTTGTTTAAAGGAATGTCCTTGAAAGGGACAATTTTGATTGCAGGGGCTACTGACAAGGTGCGTTGGCTACAGTACCTGCGACGATATCGTGTAGCAAAACTAAAACATCTTTATCTATCTCGGCATGACAAAGTCTGTCGTGACAGGGTATGGGTCAGAGTTTGCAATGCATCCATCCACAAACCATTTCGGACCATGTCTAGTTTAGCAGCGCCACTTGATTTTCACCTTGAAAGCTATATACCTCAATGTAATTATGCAAGGTGCATTGTAATCCATTATTAATATGCAGCGATCGGTTTCTCAAGTTCTTCCAGAGACTAGTTTCTCACAGAAAGTTTCGTCAGCGATGGACACGCCATCTTCAGGCATCTCCATGGCTTACCTGTTAGTAACTTTCGCATACCTTGCTCCTTTCCCGGCATGCTTTTCACCTGTTATTTCTCGCCCGTTGCTAGGAATGCACTACAGCCGCGCTGGCTAAGGAAGTAGAAGTCATGCTTGGATTTGGTTCTGAGTGATGACGGATAGCAGTTTCAGATGTCTCACAAGGGCAACAAAAACTTGGATCTGTGTAATAGAAGGTGTACTCTGGCAGCAGGCAGTTTGGAAACATCTGAAATGGTTATCCAGCGTCACTCAGAACGAAATGTAAACATGAAGTGCACTTCCTTAGCCAGCGGTAATGGGTGTGAGAGAACGGGGGAAAGCATGCTGCCAAAGGGGCGAGGTGTGTGAAGGCACTCCTAGGTGAACTCACCTGCTAGCGAAACATTTTCTGAGGAACTGGTCTCTGGTAGAATTTGTGGAACTGACCACTGTATAGTATAACAAATTATGATGTATGCTGCGTAATTACATTCAGGTATGTTGATTTCAGGGTAGGAAATTGACTGGCGCTGCTAAGCTGGACACTGTCCACTTTTTCCGTGCACTCAGTGGTCGACGTACGTGTGACTGTCATAGAGAGATGGATAAAGGCACGGTGTTAGTAGCAGTTACCTTTGGAAAGGCAGGACCAGCGCACTCATTTTCTTGTTTTACTTTCGTCACACATCCTATCCCATACTACAGCCAATGAAATCTTCCTTACCTCCAGAAATCAAAATTGTCCGGCTTTAATGATACTACAAGGCAATGACTAGTGCACCACACAGCTTGACATATGTTCTCTGAGCTATAAATATCACAGAAGTATATATGCGGCAGAAACCGCATATACACATACAGATCTTAAAAATTGTAGTAAAAGTACGGAAAAACAATGCAAGATCCACTTGGTACAACATAAGAGCTGCATAAAAATTTTTCAGTGTTTCCTGAACATTTCACTTCACTTTTCACAAAACAAATTTTTGCAGCACACTTAAGAATAAAGCAGAAAAAGCCCCTGGCTTCGCGTTTTCCAAGCTATAAAAAAACGCAGATGCATTGCGGGACTTGTGTATACACATACATACATGCAAAAACTTGAAAATATGTGAGAACAATGTGAAAACCATTCAGTCCAGCTGCACTAAGCTCTTCAGTGTTTCCTGAACTCTCTTGATGAGGTTGGAGGAGTAGAACCACTATGCTGCACGCTGTTTTGCTGCTTTCTTGCTCAGCCTTTCGCGTGCATGCCTCAGCCACGTTTGTATTGCTTTCTCTACTTCGGCGAGTGTCCCTTCATTTGTTGCTTTGCTGATAGCACCTAGGAGGATCAGCACATTGTGTGTGAGGTGCAGGTACTACACAGGCATACACAGAACAGAAGGGTAGCTGTACATAGCATTTTTGAAGTGAAGTAAGTAAGTAAAGTGAAGGCAAATATAAGAAATATAAGGAAAGATATATTATTTTACCATCCCTATTACCAGTGCTCTCAAGCTGACAGTTCACCAGCTGAGCATCCTCCAACCATTGTGGTACTTAAAATACACATTCAGACGGCAAAAACATCCAGACACCCTGAAATACAGCTTTTCTTTTGGTGTGGCAAGAGCTATTTGCCTTGTGAGAAATGGCAGTAATGACATAAATAATAAGAATTTGCCCAGCCCGGCTACAAAACGTGGACGACACAAACATGTAAGTAAGCTGAGTAAGTTGAGCTTCACAGGAGTTCACAAAACTGCCAGTGTCTGTGGGACACAATCAAGGAGCCTTACAATGACAACACATTGGCATATCGGAGAATTCGTACAAAGCGAGTTCATCTTAACGGGAGTGGAAATAAATTTTACATAGGCTTCTTCATTAAGCGAAGTAGTGATTCAAAACATGTAGGTCACTGGCACAACTTCATCAGGTATTTACGAAAATGAATTATACCAACAGTACTGTATGGCTAAAACATATGAAGGTCACATACTCATGATTTTTCTACTAAATGCATGTGTTTACATGGCATGCTTACTATTATTACTTTTTAGATATATTGTAGCGATGACGATGACAAGGGGCATGTCACGCGCATTGTCATTCTCTCATTAAATCATTGCCATCTTGACGCTCTGCAGTTCATAACATTTTGGTGGAGGTACTGGCTCGCCCCGACGGAACTGCTGCTGCCATCAGTGTTGCGGATTTGGCCGCTCAAATCGGATTTAAATCAAATCCGCATTTTTTCTGAAGGTAGTAAATCAAATTCAAATCAAGTCCGGATTTAATTTTGACACGTTAAATCAAATCCTTTTAAATCCGGATTTGTTTTTCCGGTCCTAAATCAAATCCGCTTTTAAATCCGGATTTATCGAATCTTTTGACAAATCTGGGAGCCAAAATTCGTGCAGTAGCATTACTAGACCTATAACCGTGTCTACAAGTTACTAATACTGCACGTATTCACTAAACAACGCTTAAATAACAGCGCGACGTGGCACAAAGAGCAATAAATTTCGTCTGATTGACGAGGATAAAAAGGGCCAACCTATCAATCCGCTGGCCGAAATTTCATTCATGTTTTAGGACATACTTTTTTGAGTTTAGAAAGACATTTTCGGTTACGCCTGCTCGGCGTGTACCAGACTACCAGTCACCACGTATCAGTCTGTGTCAGGGGTGGATCCAGACGCTCGGTTTTTGGGGGGGGGGGTTCTTTGTCGGAGCGCGTAGTGGGGGAGGGGGGAGAGGGAAATTCAATGTATAAGCTGACGTTTTGGGGAGAAGCAATTTGGCGAGTTGCTTCAACTTACAGCATTCTGCTCGCTCTACCACAGGAGCTATATAAATGATATCTATACCATTCAATAGAGAATGAGTTAGCGGTTCTAATGAATCCACCTTCAAGGGAATGCGTATACCGGCTCATGAACAATAAAAGTTCAAAATCGTACATTTTTTGCCGGAAGTGCTGTGTTCGGGAATTTTTTCGTAGCGCCCCTTTAAAGTAGGAGTCACGGGAATTTTTCCGCGTGCCGTCTTGAACCCATAGTTTCTAACAGCCAAATTTGAAGGATGTGGTAAAACAAGAAGCGTGTTGCTATGAGGTCAAAGTTGGGAAAAAATTCGAACCAACATTCGCCGCCGCAACCATCCGCCTCTCCATATCGGAAATGGTCCATCGGATGGAGCTCGAAATTGTAGCATTTGTCATCAATCGAGATGCTATCTAACATATTTTTTTTTCACAAAAAATTGTCAATTTTTCACCCTTGTCGATTTAAAATGAACTACCCAAGAGTGGACAGAAGGCGACCTCACTGTGTCACCTCTAGCGTTCGCACGCCCCGTGCGGGCAACGGGCATGCCGAACGTGCTCCCTCTTAAAGGTTGAAGACGCGCAGCCATTTCGGATCGTTGAATGTGGATGTTGTATTTCACGCGCGACCAGCCGCCGTACGATTAGCTGGAAGCTAACACCGGCCGCGTTTTGGAGGGCATGAGTACTTCCCCGAGAGCTAGGCAGTCCCGAGCATTGCCCGAGCCCAGAGCCGCGTCGTCCTGCAGTGTGACAGCATTAGATTCCTCCTCACGAAAAACACTCGTCCTCCATCATTTAATTCCCAGTTGGCTCAGATTGCTCTCCTCGCCGGCGCGTAGCCGACAGCTGGCCACTCCGCCGCGCGGAATTGTGCAATGCCAGTGGACGAGGGGCGCAAAGGGAAGCCCAACGAAAATACATGTAATTAATGAATGATGGGAGTTGAGTTGAAGGCATCCTGAAAGAAAATAGTAAAACATTATCGAAAATCAGCCGCACTTTCTCTTGCATTGCCACACGTAATTCGTTAAGTACCCTTAAATTTTTGTGTTACACCAAAATAGAAAAAGTGATACTGATAAAAGTGTATTGAATCGTAGATGACTGGCTCACTCTGGGAAGGGCGGTGCGCAACCCCCTTCTCCATCATCACGTATCGTGTTGGTGTTGACTCGGGCTTCACGGGTCATGAACAGTGTGGAGTTGGTAGGTGCACCTTCCCAAAAGCGGATTTTGGGTCAGGAACCTCCTCGTCATTTAGCACCGGGTGAACAGGCCTGAGTGAAGGAATTCCTATCGCGGGCCTAGGCTCAGCTACGCCCAAAAAACACACGCCTGCGTCGATTTCTACCATCAGTGCTCAAAAGACCACAGGTCGTTGGTTACTATACCCTGGGGGTCACAATTAAATTGATCGTTAATAAATCGTGGGACATGTTACGAATACTTATACAAAACATGTAGCCCATGGGTCTATTTTAAGGCTGACGTTTCGGGGCTTTGTAAAAATTTTCCTCGCGCAGTACAGACTGTTGTAATCAAGGAAGAAAAAAAAGGGGGGTATGCGAGGAAGAGTGGCACATCTTGCCATGATTATCCGCGGGAGTAGGAAAGGCTTGCCTTCCCGAAATCACGAAATGATAGGAGGTGATATATTTATTGTTCGTTTCTACTTCGTTTTGACGTGAATGTGTGTACCTATATGCGTTCAATATGATTGCGAAGACCAAGAATTTCACGACATGATTTGGCAAGCTTGAAACGGGTCGTGCTTGAAGACTCAACTAGAGGTCCACGGGAAAGGTGCCGTCCAATCGACAGAATAACGTTAACTGCGTTCACAGAACTGCGCCTGGTGTTCCCTCGGTGCGGTGAGGGGAAGTGATTGGAACAAAATGGCTACTCCTGTCGCTCTGGAGAGAGGACGCCGCTAGTGCGTGTACAGATTTCAGACAAGATGCGAAACGGCGCTTCGCTCAATTTCAAATCCATGCATCTTGTGAGGGAGCTTGGCGAAATCCACGCGCAAATCCGCTGAAAAAGGGGCGATTGAATCCAAATCCAAATCATACCTGGAATATGGGATTGAATCCAAATCGAAATCATTAGTGAAAAATGCGATTCAATCCAAATCCAAATCCTGCCCGTACTTTTTTGCGCAAATCAAATCGCAAATCAAATCCGCCAGCCCTACGGTGGATTTAAATCCGGATTTAAATCAAATCCATGGATTCAAATCCGCAACACTGGCTGCCATGGCCATCGACACCCCAGACCTGCCGGCAGACCTATGAGACCAAAGATGATCCGACCTAACCAGAGGCCCCGTTGTGAATCGACGCCCATGACAGCAGCCCCCGTGATGGCTCAGCTCCCGCCCTCGGACCACCGACCTTACAGCGAGCAGCACAGCGTCCCCATCGCCTCATCACCCCATCGTCCATATCATAGCCGAACATCGTTCCTAGCCCTGGGCCTTGTCGTCCACGTCGCCATCATGATTTCACCCCGTTAGCACCCATGCCATCGACACCATCTTCCACCACTGTCTCTTGACCATTGTTCATCTCCGTCGTCACGTCACCATTCATTGTGCCCGGGAGTTCACGACTTCGGAGGGGGGGGGGGGGGTGGAGTGTAATGACGACGATGACAAGGGGCATGTCACGCGCATTGTCATTCTCTAACTAAACTATTGCCATCTTGAAGCTCTGCTATTCGTAACATTTTGGTAGGGAGTGACTTTTTTGGGGTTAAATGCCTTTCTCAGATTCGGGACGGAAAAATCGGGCGATAATTGTGCATTCGGGTATTTTTGTTTCTCCTCTTGTTCATTAAGTCATTCCCCCTATTTTTTTTTTTTTTATGTGTGGGTAGGTGACTTAGCACCACTAGTCCCCAAAGGCACAGACGTATAGAAGGCATAGCGAACGTAAGTGACCCATTCTTACATGTGTAGCATGTGGCGTCCTTTGTTTGTCTTCAGTGGAAATGTCACTTGAGGATTTCATAGTTAATGGAATTCAGGAAGAAATCGGGTTTAACACAAGCTGGTTGGAGGTCACTTCGGGGGGAATAAGCAGGAGGAACTGAGTTCAACCCAAAAAAAATCACTTCCTAGTTATATGTTGTAAGCCATACTTACTACATATCACGTTGCAGCACTCAATTGAACTGAACTTCATTTTGCCGCCTGCCCCTGCCCAGTTGAATTTCTGTGCCACCTCATCTGCAATTATTTTGTAGAGGGTGCGTCTGGCTCTGTCTCCACTGCTTGTGCCCCCAATTTTTATCATCTGTCGCTGCTGCAGAAGAGCGTGTTAAGTATAAGATTGGCTGTACAGTGGATATCGTGCAATGGACATTTACGTAGGCTTATTGATGTGCATGAGTAAGCATAGCATCATCGAGTGTTGTAGGCTGAAACTGTGTTGTGCAGTGAAATAAAAGCTGCCGACAATTAATGAAAGGCTTCACTTGGAACGTGGTACATTATAGATGTGTAAAGTAAAGGCTCTTCAAACACAGGCTCTAATGAAAAAATATAAATACACTGATCATCTGCAGTTTTGCACTGAGATACTGTGTCACCCATAATCATATACCCTGGGATGCTCTAACACTCAGCAAGTGATACCACTGTATAAAAACACACTCGCACCAAAAGCAGCCAATATGTCTTGATATTTATCTGAAGTTGGTTCATTTTCTTTTTTCTTTCATTTACTGCCAGACCTCCAACAGCTTTTGCTCTTTTTCATTTAAAAAGTTTGTCACATTTCGCTGAGCAGGAATCTTAGAAAGCTCCAAATATCTAGCCGTTGTCAATGCGATGTCTAGTATTTTGTCATTCGTACTGCTGCACAAATGTTTTTTCAAATATTGTAGCGAATACTGCTGCGCTCAATTTGAATCAAGCTGAATGCCCCCTTCCAAACCAAATATATCCGGATATTTCCAAAGCTAAAACAGCTACAAAGCTTACAATACAGCTATGCTGTCGCTCCGTGTGTAAGCCAGAAAGCGCCGCACAACAGAGAGAAAAGTACAGCAGCTTCTGCTTGATGCGTTCGTATGAACGCTGGCAGGATCTGAGCGCTCAATGAATGAACACAAAGCATTCCGAAATGGCTTGAATGTGATAGTGTTCGTAAACACTGGCAAATACAAGAGCTACCCTTGTACATCGACTGAACTAACCTGCAGCAGCTCGTGTGACCACTGTGTCTCTTCATTAATACTGTTCGGTTTCATGACTATTCGCTTCGTATATGAAGAGAAGGTTCAGATATTAACTAAAGCTGTCACTATTCACTTCGGTCTAAAAAGCACTGTTTGTACACTGTTTGTTATGTTCTTCATGTCATACGTTTAAACATGATATGATAGAACATACCAGCTGTTCCTTTTTCTTGTGAGAGTGCTGCAGTCCCTCATCAAACTTTATGAAACTTTCAACACCAACAAATGGACGTGTAATGATGTCTGACTCTTCCGTCTCTTTGGGTTCTTGCAAATATGATAACATTATGTCCAGCTGGTCGGAGTGCTCTAGAAGCCGCAATGACATGATGTGGAGGCTGTGCAGCACTTTCTTCTCCAACTCTACAAAATTAAAAGCATGTGTGCAAAAACAGTCAGATGGACACTTCAATAGATCAGCAGAGCAATTTCTGCAGATTAACTGCTGTCTACAATCAAGCAAACAATGAAAACCAGCTGCAAAACAAAAGGCTCGATATTATTGTTGCCAGCAAGCCTTGCAAATTTCTTTTGAAGAAGCATATGGCCTAAAATACTGTAGAACATGAAGCAGGGGCAGATTCAGACCCATGGTTTCAGGGGGGGGGGAAAGGTGCATAGTAGAGAAATCCAATGTATAAACTGACATTTTTTGTTTTCTTTTTTTTAGGGGGGGGGGGGCAGATCCATCACTTGTATGAAGGAGAGCAGGATTCACACCTGCATGTCTTTTCATCCCCATTTCCTTTACATTGTTGTCATGCATTCTCCTGGTATTGTCATAGTTCCATATGCACTTGCAGAAGTTACTGACCTGGGGTGTTGGTTGATGGCTGTGCAAATGAAGTGGTGCAAGTCCCAGGAGGCCTTGACTCTGTGCACTTAAGAAATGCGGAGGATTTTTTTCCTGAAAGCAATTGTGGTGGCTGCAACAGCAATGCACTTGGAGCGTGAAACTCTGACATACAGCTGCACGCTGATTAATTGTGCATGCTGATTGTGCGAGGCTTGGTTCATATTACTAACAGACACATGCAAAACAGTGTTTGGGTGAACAGTGATCACAGCTATCCAGAAATGCAAATATGTTCTCAAGGACACATACCAGAAAAGTTGTGTTCTTCCAGGCGCGCAGATTTCCGAAGCTCCAGGTGATTCATCACCTACATTAGAATGAAACCGAGGATGTCACAACGCATTGATCAACGCTCGAGCAAACACATCCAATGCTGAACTCAGGGTGTCAAACTTTAACTGAACCGCTATATTTGCCCGAATACAGTAAAATCTCGATGATACGATCCCGGTTGATACGAATTTTCGGATGATAGGAATTTTTCCCAAGTCCCGGCCGGACGCCAATTCTTTACGTGTATTTATCGTTCGGATAATCCGAACGTACTTTCCGACCTGGTCGGATGATACGAACAAAAGCTGAAAAGCAACAATGGAGCAGGCGAGGGAGGTCGTTCCTCCCTGACGTCACGTGACACGCACGTGAAACCCCTTCCTCCTACTTTTGGTGCTGTCCGAGTCTCCCGAGTTTGGACGGAGCCTCCTGAACTCAATCTCCTGCTTGCATGGTTGTGCGAAACTAACAATGGTGGGGTTCCGCGACTGTGAACTCTCTTGTTAGTTGGGGGAAAAGCCCAGAAGAACGGAGCATAAATTTGGAACCGGGAATGTGGTACGCCCAGTTGCAGAGCAATCACGCAAACTGAAAGCAGTGCCAGGCTATGTCTCGCAAACGCAAAGCGCTATCATTCAAGGAGAAGCTTGAAGTTCTGAGCAAAGTTGACCAGGACCCAAAGAGCGAAGCGAACCGATCTTGCAAAAGAGCTCGGACTAGCACCATCGACGCTGAGCACGATCGTCGGTCAGCGAGAGCAGATTCTGAAGAACGTGCAACGCTTCGGTGCGAATGTCAAGCAAGCGAAGACGGCGCAGCACGTGAACTTGGAAGAAATCCTTCTGACATGGTTTAAGGAGGTGACGGCGGCCGGCATCAACGTCGACGGCAAAGTGGTGCGAGAGAAAGCGGATGACATTGCTCTATCTCTGGGAATTGACAACTTCCAAGCGTCAGGTGGGTGGCTCCACCGTTTCAAGGCGAGACATAATTTAGTGTACAAGACTGTCTGCGGCGAAGGGAAGAAAGTCGACGAGTCCGTTGTGAATGAATGGAAAACAGCAACACTGCCATCACTCATCGCAGGCTATGAGCCGCACGACATCTTCAATACGGATGAGGCTGGCCTCTTCTTCAACGTGCAGCCAGAGAAGAGCTTATGTTTCAAGGGGCAGAATTGCCAAGGTGGTGAAAAAAGCAAGAACAGAATTACTGTTCTCTTCTGCTGCAACGCAGATGGCTCGGAAAAATTCAAACTGACGGTCGTCGGGAAGTTTCAAAAGCCAAGGTGTTTCAAAAACGCAGGCCCATTGCCGTGCGTGTACAAGGCTAACAAGCGAGCCTGGATGACGACGACCATTTTTCAAGAGTTTTTGGTTTATCTTGACCACAAAATGTCAAGCAAGAACAGAAAAATTGTCCTAATTCTTGATCAGTGTTCTGCCCATCCTAAAGATGTACAGCTTCGGAACGTAAAGCTGGTGTTTTTGCCAGCAAACGCAACCAGCCATTTGCAGCCGCTGGATGCAGGGATTATCAGAAATGTGAAGCACCATTTCAAAGGCCTTCTAGTGCGACGTCTCCTAGCGAAGATTGAACGCAACGAAGCAAACCTCCAGGTGAGCCTGCTGGACGCCTTGCACTTCATTGCTGTTTCGTGGGACCGGGTGACGGAATCAACAATCCAGAACTGTTTCCGAAAGTGCGGTATTCCCAGCTCACATGTTGAAACATGTGCGGAGCTGGACCAAGAAAACATATCTATCGAAAATTGGGAGCAACTTCGGGTGGAATGCTCCGCATTTGATTTTGTGACTGCCGATGATGACGTTGCGACGTGCAATCTGTGAATGAGATAATCGAGGACTCTGCTGCAGGAGGGCAGTTATCTGCTTCCAGTAATAGTGAAAGTGAAAATGCTGTGGGAGATGATGAGAAGCCGCCAGCGACTGCCGACGTGTTGCACGCTCTCGAAGTTTCTGAGGCGTGCGACAAGTACGGAATGCGTCAGTGAGAACACTTGCACGCGGTTCTACGCGTTTCAGCGAAGTTTACTGCACGATCTCGAAGCACCCATGACGCAGCGGCAGATAACGAACTTTTTTCATCGTACGATACAAGAATAAAGCAGTACTGTCTATTTTTGCACATTGCCTTTCTCAGTTTCGGATGATACGAATTTCGGTTGATACGAATGTTTTCCGCGGCCCCGAGAGATTCGTATCATCGAGATTCTACTGTAGAACACTATTTGCCTGCCACATTGGATGTGAAGTACTAATGAAAAGTACTCTTCTGAACAGATTTGGTAAACGGTTCACATTCTTTTTCCCTTTTTGGACAAGGATAATTTAAAGGTGTGAAAGAGGACACCCTATTCCAGGGCGACAACTAAGGAATGTGCTCCAAGCATTACTCAAATTTCAATGTACACACAAGTGGGCTACACGACACTTGCTATCGTTTTGGTGATGCAATTTGTGTCATTGTTAGGGTGGTGTCCCAGCTGGGGATCATGTTTCCTGTGGCAATCTTAGCACCACAGAGTAGGCACTATGTAGTAATAAAAGATGTCCTGACTGATTTGACAGCAGATCAGGACCACACTGACCTCTTCGATTTTCATTCATTTTTTTAAAGATATTTTGAAGCTCACTATACATGATGATACGCAGCAGGAAAACGAATAAGAACATTACCAAATAATTATGGTATAACTTTTTCTGCAGTGTGCTGAACCGTTATGAACCCGAATAAACTGTTCAAACAGCTATTCTACGCTCCAGAACCAGATGTAAAATCCCTAAGCCCGGACCGAACCCCGAAATTTTTTGTCCGACACTGGCTGAGCCACTGAAAAGCAATTGCCGTCACTGCTGAGTTTTCCAGACTCATTGCTGCAGTCCAATTCACGGAGGTTTGACTGGCTAGTTGGCAACTCAGCAAATATCCTTAATTGATGTTTTGCTTAGTAATTAATCAGTTTCAATTTACAAATTTCTCACACGGAGTCACGGAGCAGCACACCCTTTCGTTCCCCTATCTCCGCTCACTGACTCATAGGTAAGGGTTCGTTTGCGCTTTCCTGGTCTTTCATCACTCCAGTGCCAACCATGAACATGTAATTGTAGCCTGACAGCTAATTGAAACAGTGCCTGGTTGTGCTACTACAGGCAAGAAATTTGAAGACAGAAACAAATTAATTACTCAAAAATACTTTTAGCACCCATGCAGGGTTTTTCATGCAATACCTTTCACTAAAGGTTGAGATTCAAATTCCACACGTGCTATGAGCATCAATTATGTCCAAACAACGTGCAAAAAGGTAGTGGACACGTTATATTTAACTTACAGTTTGTACTCTGTCTGCCTTCTCTACTTGAACCTCCCAAATGAAATAGGCTTGGCTAGGAGCTTGAACGTTGCACATCCTTTGTGTCTGGTGGAAACAAACAAAAGCTTGCAACACAAACTAAAAATTTAAACTACTGCGTAGAATTCAGTTCTTCTAATGGGACTGTCATGAAACAGGTGAGTATCAGAGACATTCCAAAAATCAGAAGAGCCAAAATCATAACTCCCGTCTTATGATGGGGGACAAGGGCTGGCTAGTGGATGTGTGAAAATTCAACACATTTTGTGCATTGTAGCTATCACCTACAAGGACAGTACTACAAGCTGTGAAGCACATTGTCTACAGTTTCAGGCATGGCACAAGTAACAATTATGGGAATGACTCAACAACATGTTGGGTCATCCAGCTATCGTCCAATTCCTTAAAATGACTTCATTTGAATAATTTATGCATTGGATTCAACTACTTTCTTTGTGCATTTCAACTCAAAGTAGTGAACAGAATGCATATGTGTACCATCTTTGTGTTCCAAACAGCAAAATGGTAACCATATTGAGAAAGCAAGCACCAATGTCAAAATAAGGTGACACAGAAGGGTTAAACAGAAAGGACAAGTACTTCAATCAGACATTACTCTAACAGGGACACGCTAGCTCAGAGAAGTTGGCTCTGCCTCCTGGATGAGGGCCAATAGGAGACCAGAGAGGATGGAAACTTTCCAAGCCTTTGTTCTCGCCTCTAAGAGGTGGTGCAGCGTCAGGTCTTGGTAGTGATACGTGTGGTCGGCTTTTTTGCGACGCCTCGACCACCTAGACTGCCGTTTAGTACTGACAATTATGCCTTTCGGGTGTTACTTTAACACGCCATATGTGCAGGATGGGCGAATGATTGAAATGAAAAAGAAAAGACAGTGTACGAAATTAGAGACGACAATGACGTGTCCCGGGTCACCTGTTAGGTGTTCCTGGCACCTGTGTGAGTTTCGTTTTCATTTCTCTACGACGGCCGACTGACTTGGCACTAGTTTTTTTTTTGGGGGGCCCCTCCCAGCCACATTGGAGAATTAAACAGCTCGTGATCAAGTTGAAGTTGTTCCTTTCTACTCATCACGCTGAACTGAACCATTTCAAATAAATGTCCTGTATGTGTGTGTTTTGTTTTTTGTGAGAGGTTACTGAGTGTGTGTCTCTTTTCGCTATTTATTTGCACTAAGTGCACAAAAGGTACCCCTTGGCTTCGCTATCGTTGTCTCCACAATAACAGATGCAGTGCTAGATGAAGCGAGCATTATGCTGGAAGGGAATAAGCGTCACATGTGCACTTTGCATTCAGTGTGCTCACATGTTGTGTAACGCCCTCGAAGATGCAGAGCGGAACCTTATAGTACTGGAGCATTTTGCCAAATGAAATTTCGCTGCGTATTTTTTTGATATAATCAGGAATGACAACAGTGTGCTAAGGCAGTGCTCACCCGTAAGAGAGGGGCAAAATGTCTAACTAGTTTAAACCTCGTACGGAGGCCTCGGTGGGTCAGTCGGTAGCATGTTCGCCTTCTGATCCCGGGATCGCGGGTTCGAACCCAGCCGAGGACGCCAGCAACTTGGTGGCGGGGTACAAGTTGCTTAGCTTTGGTGAGCTTTCTTCGCACGTTAAAGAACCCTCAGGTGGGCAAAAGCAATTCACAGACCGACCGCTGTGGCGTCGCTCATGATCTCAGTTGTCTCGCGACGCAAACCCCCAGTTATTATTATTATTATTCAAACCTCGTACAGACGCATTTCAGCAGTTAGTGTAAATAAATGGCGAAAAAATGCACACACTCAGTAACCACACACAAAAGACAAGACACACAGGACAATTATTTGAAATGGTTCAGCTCAGTGTGAGGAGTAGAACAAGCAGCGCTTTTGTTTTTCCCATCACAAAGCTATCTTTTCTTTTTAATCATTCACCCGTACTGCACGTACAGTGTGTTAAATTAACACCTGAAAGCGCTATCATCAAAACTAAACAGTATTGGTTCACTGTTGCCGTGTCATAGAAATTTAAGTCACACCGGTCAGCCTCAAGGTCCAGGCACCACAAAAAGACCACCACGTCTTTTCACAAGCACAAATCTAGTCAAGCTGACAGAATGACAGTGAGGGCTGGTGAAGGACCAGTAAAACATTCCATTCAAACCCGATATCTGTAATATTCACAGGCCTCTGCAACCATAAGAAATGACTCTTACGTTTTTGTTTACGAAGAGGACGAGGAGGGGTTGCCAGGTAGTGAGTACTCCTCATCTGAAAGTTCAGGAAGATGCTTCCTCCTTTGGGTGTGCCTTTCGCTGGCTGCATGGCCTTCATTGCCTGGTCCATATTAGTAAATCGAAAAAGCCAAATCAAGCTTCGAAAAAGATCATGAGACCACAGGAAGGCATCTTTGTTCCTCCTTTGTTACTTGCTTTAATTGCCACTATGAAAATCAATTGCCGGAATGGCACAAAAAGAACCCCGGAAGCTTATCCAGCACAGTACAAATGAGTTAGCAAGAAAAGAACGAAAGAGTGCGTTCTTTTCGGCAAAAAAAGTGCTGCACCTAAATCCCCGGTTTTCTGGGTTGGGAAGACCGCGAAAACCGGCTTAGTGAAAGGCGCAAAGGGACTAAACCCTTGAAAAGAATGCAATTGTGCGCCGGGGGGAGGGGAGGAACTGTCGTCTGCTACGAAGCAGGGCTGTAGCCGCGTAGTTTTGAGTTTTCGTAGAGTGTGGAGTTTTGTTCGTACGCGCAGTCCCACATTTTTCTGGTTCTTGTGACGGTAATGGCGTGTAACGCGAGTCTGGCGGCCTTTATGGAGCTAGTTGATTCGGACTCAGAAGACGAGTGTTATGCATCGTGCTTGGTTTGTGCTACAATCCAAGTTCTCGAGAGGCATGAACGCTGTCGAATTCCTCTGCATTATGAAACTGCCGTGCCGAGGTACATGGAATTCGAGTACAAACGTTTGTTCCGACTGTCTTCACGACTTGCCGACATGTACAAGGCGTCCGAGTTGTACCCGTCGAGCAGGGGCCAGATTTCGAAGACCGACGTCGCAGCCATTTCACGGTGTCGTCTGCTTCCACACTTCTTCACCCACGTATGGGAAGGTGCAGAGGTTTTTGAGTTCAACGTGAAACTGGGGCAGAGGGAACTACGAAAAGAACGCGGGCGGGGCAAGAGTGCGCAGAGGAGGGGACGAAAAGAATGAAAAGGTGCTGCACCCTCCTAACCGGTTTACTGGGTGCAAGGAGGTGCAAGCGAAAAGAACGCACCTAGTAAGAGCTAAAGAAACAGAGAACGGGACGGACAGGGAGCAGACAGCCGTAGCGCAGTACGAATGCTTACATGTTGGTTGGCTGCGGCGGGGAGGTGTGACAGGCGGAGGGCTATCATCGTCGGACGGCAACCTTCTGACTCTGCGTCTTTTTCCCCTTCCGTACTCCAGCTCACCGTTGAGGTCAGAGGTGTTTGTGGCAATGGGGAGCATTTTTCGTGCCTCCTCACAGCTTTCTGTTGAACAAAACAAACAGCCATTAGAATTCACACAACAGTAACATACACTGTCAAGAGCATACCATATGCTTCCATTTCCTGACACCCAAGAAATCGCCAGTGCATTCCAGGAGGCTTGTTTTTCCTTACATAGAATCCCACCTTTTTCTCCTCCTTCTCTGGCGGCCAAAAACATACTGTACCAACCACCCATGGATGGCACGACTGGTTGTCCTCATTGACTCATTGGGGAATCTTACAATTTTGTATCTTGTGGAGGCTGCCAGAAACAACAATCAAGTTAAAACAGTGGAGTGTATGCTATGCCAATCCTATATAATCAAGGAATGCATAATGAAGTGACTGTAATGGCTAACAGCAAGTGCAGGCTTTGCAATAGGAAATGAGGACGGTAAGTCGTGCTGCCGATTCTCAAAGGACCAATAGAAACGTGGCTGGTTAAGGAACTTCAGGGATAATGAACATGATGTCCATGCACAAATAGGGACAAAGTTGTGCTCTGAAAGCTGCAGAATAGTGTAATATATTGCTGGTGTGGACAACAAGATGTTCATTCTCAAAGAGGCAGAGGCTGGCCACAGGAAGACCATCACAGATCAGCTTCACAGTGTGCTGTTTCGACGTCAGTGAAGTCTCACATGAGCAAGCAGAGAAATAAGCGGCTAACAAATAAATACGCAACAAAGGTTGTGTGCAACTTGCAAGTTCCTGTTGATTTTGTGCTTGTTGAAGTATAGGCTGCTGCTAATACACCATGAAAGTAGGTCAGTATTTCGCGCAGTCCCTCAGCTTTTCCCTTGTGCACGTAGAATGGTCTCATTGGATCGCTCTCAAATAAGGTACCACAAAAACTGCATGTGAGGACTACATTGCTTCATTTTTTTCACCATAGCGTTGTGGCCTGCATGTGAATGCCCCCTTATTGCTCCTTTCTGAGTGGACAGACGCTTCATCACATGCTATCTCCAACGTTTTCTTTCTGTCGTGCAAAGAGACATACTGTCATAGCGTATAGTACAGTGAAAGAATATACAACCAGACTAAGGTATGTGAGGATATTTTGGAACGAAACTTTCTTCCTATAATACACGGAAGCTCTGTAGAAGCACTGCAGGCTATCGCTGTGATCCTCACAAAACTTCCACCAAACAAAAGGCACGTACTGTCCCTTGAATTGTTCTGAAGGCGCCACAAGGTGCCTATAAAGGGGGCCGATACACCCTGATGGCACTTCTGAGCCATTCCTGATTTCAAGAGAAAGACTGATGTCACTTGTACGAGGAGCAGTAACAGGAGGAATACACCGCCGTTCTAAAATTCGATTATGCAGCTGCTCCAGAGGCCTTTCGGGTTTCCGCAAACACCTTTTCAAGACCTGCATGAAGCTCTCGAAAGGGAAGGCACTCCAGCTGTCAAGAGGACCATGGTTTCGGACGGCGCAGACCAAGTGCTTCCTTTGAATCACATTGACAGGAGCTTTTTTTGCACGCCGAGACATACAAGGTGCATATACTCTAAGGGTAGCTGTTGCACAATATCAATGGGTAGCTCCTACAGTTTTGAAGTGCCTTGGTGATGGTCCTCCCGCTCAAGAGCTCGAAAAATCACATCTGTCCGCAATGGTGCATTCATTTCTGGGAAACATACTCTGTCTCCAATATATTACTACACTTAATTAATACACTTCGTACAGCTATTATAGCCCGAGTGTCCTTTCACTGCAAGCACGTAAGCTTTGGCGGGAGCATTGCACACGAATGCAGCTACTTTAACATTCACTCTCTTGCCTCGAATTTCCAAGCCTTCCCTGTAAAGTTCGCACAGCTCTGCAACAGATGTACTGAGAAATGTATGTGCACATAAAGCTTTTGAAGTCCCATGGTACACCCCAGCAGGGAATGGTTCTAAACCTCTGCCACAGTTGACCACCTTGCATAAAATCGGCCAAAACTGGTGTTTTGTGCTTTTTATGATCGGAAGGCCCTCAATGTTCACATTCAACAGAATTTCATCTGGAAGACGTTTTGATGTGGAAAGTGTATACTGAAGACCGGCCTTTAGCCCAAAATGACAATATGTTCCCTTGGACATTTCTACTATGTTGTTGTGCCGTGGAGTGTTAAGCAAGGATCGTGCACAACTCGGAATGTCTACAAAACAATCGTGTGACTCCATGAGCTTTAATATCGCTGTGACATGGTTCTGATGAACGCCTGTAAGAGCCCAAGCCCTCAACTTAGCTATTACAGATTCCACTTCGGAAGTACCGGAAGCTCTGACTGACACATTATTTACAACAGCTGGCAAATGCGACAAGTCAACGTCGCCTGATGCACTGTGCTGTAGGAAAAGCGACTGCGAGGTTCAGCTACCAGAAGACGTTTTAACATTCAGCTGCGAAGCTCCGGTTTCATGAACGTCACCCGACGCGAGCCCAACTGATTCAGTAGCTCCTGACACATTCTGAGGAAGCGGTATATCAGGAATATCAGATATCAGCTGAAAGCTACGTTCCACGTTTGCCTGCACACGCCGACAAAACGTCCGTCTGGGGAGCTATTCTCGATGAAGTAATGCGTGCATTACTTCGCTTGCAAGCTATCATTGGTCGCCGAGCGAAGAAGGCGTGAAGATACCCCACGCGCACGCAACCAATGCTAAAACAATTAAGCATGCAGTTGCATTGTTGCACTAGGCGACCGCCTCACGAGACCGCCCTTGCATTCCGTCGCCGGAAACGGAAGAGCACAATGCGAAGGAAAGATTTGTGGAAATACGTAAGAGTGTAGCAATATGCAACTTAGTTGCGACGAGAGAATTTGCTCGGACTTGTAAGAGCTAAAGAGAAAATATGTGAATGTGAGCGCATTGCATTGCGAAGTTGCTGACAGTATGGTGGCGCTCGCGCATGAAATTTTGCTGCAATTTTGAACAAACCGAGTGGCGCGAAGAGCGCCAACAAAATTTGTGCAAGTGTAATGGCCGTTGGAGCGATTGCTAGCTCTTGCCTTGTGAACATCGTCGCAGTTTTCACAAATTTTTTTAGGACATTCCTCTATAAAGGCTAGTTCCCACTACCGGGCTTGCGTCCGTACAACGGAGAACGGCCGACGGAATCTCCGAGAATTACAGGAGAGTGTCCACACTTGCGGGCGCCGTTTCTCGTGACGTATCGAAGAGAACGAGACCCGCGATACTCCAACTGCGCGACGGCGTCTCTCCTGTTTGTTTCGTAAACATGGACGACAACGATGTGCTCGCTACAATTGAGGTGCTTTTGTTAACGGTGTCTCTCATCTTGAGGAAAAGGCGATCGCAAACGAATCAGAGTTCGCGACGCTACTGGGTACGACCCGTCTTACGCTATCGCGATGTGGAAGGACAGGCGTCAGGGTTGTTGCCGAGACTTCGCTCAAGAGACGTGTCTTGGTTCAGGGAGTAAGTAACAAACTAACGTTGTAGCTATGAAACGCCAACTGCATATAGCATTTTTACTTCAGTTTCATTCGAATGCCGCCACGGACATTCGATACTCTTCTTGGGCTGGTGCAAACGACAATCACGAGGGCCGACACATCGTTTCGAAAAGCTATCCCCGCGAGTGACCGCTTGGCGCTGACACTTAGGTTTGTACAAGGTTACAAATGATAATTATGCGTAATTCCTCATATGGCACATTAATCCTCAGGTTCCTAGCGGAAGGCAGTTCCGTGCGAGGCACGTCCTTCAACTTTTTGGTAGGCAGATCCACCGCCAGCAAAATCATCTCCGACACATGCGAGGCCATATGGGAGTGCTTAGCACAACAGTATCTGTGGTTGCCGTCTACGTCCGAGGAGTGGAAAGAGGTAATCTGCACAGTCATAAAGCTTAGTTGTGGCTGGATGGTATATATATTTCCCGTGTGTTGTGGTGGTTGTTTCAGATTGCTAGAGATATGGAGGCGAAATGGAATTTCCCAAACTGCCTCGGCAGCATTGATGGGAAACACGTGACGATCCAGTGCCCCCCTAAATCAGGCTCCACTTATTTCAACTACAAGAAAAGTTTCAGCATTGTGTTACTTGCTGTTTGTGATGGTGGCTATAGGTGAGTCCCCATCCTGAGTTTCTGTTTTTGTATCTAGCACAACATTGTCAGATTTGAAAAGCTGCATACATTTTTCCTTTCAGATTCACATATGTTGACATAGGCCACATGGGAAGTGAAAGTGATGGCGGTATATTTGCAAGGTCGCAACTGAAGGAAATTTTGGAGAACAGCACACATGGCATTCCATCTGCACGGCCAGTTGGTTCTGCTGGCACCATGTCATACTTCATCGTGGGAGACTAGGCATTTCCCTTGAAGCCATACATGATGCGTCCATATCCAAAAAGAGGTGCAGAGTTGAAAATTCCTTCCCTTATATTCAACAGTTTTAAACATTTGAACATGCATTGATTCCCATCATTTTTGCATGCAGGAATGCTGCAGTACCGCCATAAGGCCTTCAATTACCGCCTAAGTCGTGCACGTCGTTTAATCGAAAATTCTTTTGGTATCTTAGCAGCACGCTGGCGTATTCTCAGGCGTCCATTCCAGGCCTCAGTGAAAAATGCAAACAGAATCGTACAAGCATGTGTTGCGTTGCATAACTTTTTGCTGAAAGAATCGCCAATATCTGCTGCTGCATACAACCCGCCAGGGTACACGGACATGGAGGACCTTGAAGGAAATGTCATCGAAGGAGCTTGGCGAGCAGAAGCTGGGTCACTCCCAAGAATGGAAGACAGAATGGGTGTCGGATGTAACCCAACAAGGTAGGCACGAAACACAGCTGAGAAATTGTACTATCTCTACACTATCTTAATAGGACGGCAGCAGCAATGCGAGAACAGCTCGCAAACTACTTCACTACAGATGGCAGAGTACCGTGGCAAGACAAGTACATCTTGAGGGCATAGGGGATACTGAGTAATATCACCAGTATTAATGTCTTTATTCACGTACATTTGTTGAGTACAACGACATTTCCGCTTCATAGAATGCTGTGTCTATTTTGTGCAGCACGTCAGTTCGCAGATGCCGAGGCAGCTCCTTCAGCCTCCAACCAATGGCTATCCCGTGGCTCATGCAAATGTCGTCCCCTTTCTGGTGCAGACTATCCAACTTCGTTGCACAGACATCCAGCGTCTTCTGAATTGTGTCATCCATATCCATGTCACCAGTAGCCTTCTCTTTCCTGACAAGTGTTTCACATCTCGTGGAGTACACGACACCACTTTCTCTGCATCACATCATTCTCAGTGTGTTACCTTTGTGCATGTGCAGCTGCAGCAGTTCTTCTTCGCTTTTGTCCGCTTGCTGATACGGACTGACCACTGGCGTGCATCCCCTGATTGCAGTGCTCCTTGTGTGCATGACTAGAACTGAATATTATGCTAAAATATAAAAAGCTTTCAAGAAAACCATCGATGTCTTTGTTGTGTGTCAACTTACGGTTCATAATCATCAGCAGAGGTGCTGATGCTTGAACTCCCATTGTACCTGTGAAACACACATGGAAGACATCACAGATTTCATTTCGTGAACACATATATACATGTAGTAAACTAAAAGTTTGTCGTCTTATCGCTTGAACACGGCATGGCAAAGGGAAACCATAGCAAGTGCTGATAAAAAAGCAACACAGCTTACATCGACTCTAGCAGGTCCCTAGCTGTTTCCTGTGCAGTTGCACTTGGAGGAGAAGGTGGCCGGGAAGGCTGGCTACAAGAAACCCCAGTATTTCTGCAAGTGAACATAATGATACCAAGGTATTAACAGTGCAGGAACAATAATGCAGACAATGTGTCTTGCTGACTCACATTACGCTGGCCAAGGCAGTGCTGTTTTATACGTAAATGTGCCTAACATTGCTAATAATAGTACATACCTGGGTGGCACCATTTCGGGGCGAACATTCGTAATATACCTGCGGCAAACGATAATTTCAGCAGAACAGATTTGTCTGAAAAATTGACTGTTTCCATGTACTTACGACCCCGATGGTAATGGCCCCAACATACTTGAAACAACCTCAAAATAAGGCCATTTCACTGCCGGCAGCGCAGCCGCCGCCATGCCACTACGGGATGCAGATGCTAGCTTGTTCCGTATCTTCACACAGTGATCCCGCGCGTTGCGCCACTTCTTTTCACATGTTGCTCCTGAAAAGAACGTATATCACATCGGAGTATCAAGTTTAATGGCTTGAGTCTCCAGCTGCTCCACGCGTTCCCCTGACATCACCGAATGTGAACAAAAACACGGAAACCACGACCTACCCGACATTCCGAATTCCTTGCCGATCATTTCCCACCTGGCTTCTTTCATCTGTGTATCCTTGAAGTTCGGCTCACTTTTGTCGTAGAGGTACCTGAAGTCTTTTATGCGTTCCAAAAGAAGCTCCATTTCGCGGTCCATAGCTACAGCAAGCGTGGAAAAACCACGTGCGCCGCGACAACATCAGACAACATGGAAACACGGTTTCGAGCGGAAGGGGAAACGCCGTCCTCCTCGCCTTTACTGTGATTGGTCAGTGACCTCCCGGCGGACAGTGTCAGTCGCGCAGGGACCGACTGCTTGCACGACGCCGGAAAGCGGCTGTCCGGTCGCACTCAAGTGCCGTTTCTGCCGTTGTGGGCGCCGTTCCGCACTCCCGCCCGGTAGTGGGAACGCACCTTAATTCACTCGTTTGACAAATACACAATAGTTCTGAATACACAAATCGCTGTGTGCGGGCATCGTCGCGCGCATGGAACATATGATGCAACCGCATCCTCGCGAGCTCGGGCCATCGACAGTGACCATCGAAGTGACCATGCATAGCCGCATAGCCAACGCCTTTTTTATTTCCCTTGAGAATCAGCGTTTGCCAAGTTCTTCGAGTGGGAGGACATCCGTCCCCCTCCCCCCTACACACACGCACCCTAATACCCCCCAAATCTGGAACAGACCCCCCTTAAATTTTGCGACATTTTACAATACTTCGTCAAAAGCGTGTAAAAGTACCCCCCCCCCCCCCCCCCGGAGGAACTAAATTCTGTGCAAACTACTGAGACCATCCCTTTGCTTGCACGACGTTACATCGGAGAAACGGCTCAATGGAGATGTTGTGTGGTGAAGCACATCGGACGTGCGCTGCTATGTGGTGAAGTACGAACCAACAACAACATACACCGGTGTTCATTACCACAAACAAATGCAGTGTACGCCACCGTTGAGTCGTGAAAACAGTTGCCGAACAAGATATAACGCCATAACCCAAAGTATGTATGCTATGTCGATCATACCGCCGTCCTTGATCAAAGTAATGCACCCCCTACGCTGCCTTACTTTTCTGCGTTAAAAGTGATGCCGTACGTCATTGCTTACGTCAAAATGACGTATGGCCTAACACGATGTTGGCTTGTGTCTGCCGGCTAGGGAAAATCTAGGGACATCTCCTCGATGTAATGTTGTAAAAGTCAAAGCGTAAGGTGTGGCGCCACTGTATCGCTTTGGAAATCTTCACATGCATGTCTACATAAAGGACTCTCTGCAAGTTTTTGCTGAAACTGTAAAGCTGGAAATAAAATGTTCTCATGAACGGCTTTCTCATGAACGTTTCTACGCAGCATTACGATTTCGATTGCGTTTTGCTCCCACATTTATTACATCTTGTACGTAGCGACACCTCGTTACGTTCTCTTACAACAGAGCATGCCACTGCAAAGAATGTACTTGGAAATGACTTCGCTAGGGACAAATGTCCCTAGAAATGGGCGGAGCGTTCGGGCGGAGCGTGTCGCGTGGACCCAACCCAAGAGCTCGTGACGTGCAAGTAATGCACGCATTAGTTTCATCGAGAATAGCTCCCCAGGATACTTTCGGCATGCTGAAGGTGTTTTGTGCGACGTGCCTGTTGGCTTCCTGGCAATCAGAAATGTGAGTATGCCTTACTTGTGTCAGACATCCCGTCAGAAGCACACAGTTCCAGTAGCAACACGGCAGCCTCTTACCGCCACCGACGAACTAATATCAAGCACTACGAAAATTCTGAGTGAAGAACTAGTACAAGCACTAGCGGAAACCGCGGGAATGCGCCGCAGCCGATAACAAATGATGAACAGATCAACCGCAAAATAAAGGCTCGTTTCACAACGGAACCGGAAATGCCGGGAAGTGACTGAATGGTAGATATACTATCGTGCTATCACTTATTGTCGTGTATTAAGCAATGAAAAGAAACTTATTTTGTGTTTTTTTTTTTCAAACGGGTAGGAAGAAGAAGTTGCTCGGTACATGTGCGGTCAGTTCCGCGGCTGCGGCATCGCTGCAAGCTAAGATGGCCGCGTCAGAATGTCATCCAGCATCTAGTAGAGCAGATGTCTGTTGTGCGGTTTATTGTTTAGTTAATTCGCTTTGGTTGTCATAGTTTGGTTTGGTCATTGTTTGTCAGTGTCTGCTTCTTGGCGTTTGATTATTGATCTCAAATTCGCTGTGCTGTGAAAACTGCTGTGGTGCTATACAGTTAGTATGTTTCTATAGTTTTTACCGAAACAAAATACGTCGAATACAAATTAATGTCTGACGAATTATTGGGGGATTAATCGCGGCAATGAACTTAAATCTTCTATGGTTCAACGACTTAGGTGTCACCACTTCGCTGTGGAACAATGGCATGTTCTTTTTTTTATGCTGTTTTGGAATTACATTGCGATTTATGTGCACCGATAACCGCAGGGTACACCGTGCACGCACCAGAAAAATTAACGCCGGAACAGGTAGCGGGTCGGACATTGGTGAAACACATCAAATTTCAAAACGTGTGACGAGTGGGGCAAACCTTTGAAAATATGCGGGGAGCGGGCGTATTCCGTGTCTCTTTGCAGATAAAAGTCGAGTTTATCGGGTGTGGGTACGGGTCGAGAAAACGCGACCCACGCAGGACTAAGTGGTAGGTTTGGATGGTGACTGAAAGCGGATTTTGATGTGCATAGGATTGTCATTGTTCACTGTAAATGTTTCGTGAATACCCCGAGCTTTTCAGTTGCAACAACTTCATTTTTAAGATGATGAATGGGGAACTTCATTGACAGGATCCCCGCGCTTTTCACATTTCGCTGATGTTTACAAATTCCACCAATTCCAAAATATTTTCGGAATGTGATTTTCATAGCAATTGGGTTACGTGTTTGCATTTTGTAAAACATGATGTTACGTTAGGTAGAGAGAAACTTGTATTTGCAGCACTTGCACATGTTGTCTAGCTTGTAGTGGATCTATATTGTGCCATCTGTACCATAATTGAGGTGCAATGAAACACCATCACGTTGACAGTCGAACTTTTCATGATACTGCTCTTCACGCGTCATTTCTTTACACCGCGCATCTGGATCTTTCAAAATGTGTTAATTATTTGGACAAAATTAATTTCCTTCTCCTTAACTTAAAAATCCGAGACTGAAAAATCCGAGACAAAAAAAAATGACAACGCAGACAAGGTCTTTTCTTTCCTTCATTCATTTCATTTCCTTCTCCTGTTGACAAAAAGTGCTGTGAAGCCAAGGTAATCAGCATGAGTCTCTCTTGTGATGCAAGTGGTGACACACAGAAGCTACAGAATTGGATGACAAGACAGGGCAACAGTGTTATGCTGTGCCAAGTGAAAAAAAAGGGAGAACGAATCACAGAAATGATTTTTGCATGTTTCTAAGAAATTTTATTGCACAAATTACTAAAGTGGTGTGGATTGGTGTGCATATCCAATAGTGCTTGGTTGCCAGGATACTGAGACACGCAGAACACAAGTGAAGCTACAAAAACAAATCTTTGGACAGCACAAGCATTTCACCACCAACAAAACCGACTTTCCAGCCCACATTCCAAACAAGTGAAGTACACAAGCTGAATGAGTGGAGGATTGCCGGCAGGATTTTCTGTAAAAGATGTAAATTTTTTCCATTTCTGAACAATATAAGCTGGTTCCCGTGTTAACTAAATGCTTGCTGCTCGGGAAATTGTTTTTGTGTCTTGCTTGGCTGCGCATTCTTGCTCCTTTATGTTTAATTTGCTCGTGTTTCCGAGGAAGCTTGATCATTATCGTTACATATAGCACGTGCTGCTGCAGCTATCGCTGAGAAATTGCTGCACTGGAATGCCGTGCAGTATATCATTGTGAGCTCTACAAGTCAGAACACGAAAGTGCATGGCAGATAACGTCCTCTGCAAGTTGTGGCGGCACTCTGTGGTGATACACGGAAACAAATGGGAGGTTATTGTTGTTTTACCTGAAACCATTACAGTTGCCATTGTTTCAATGCATGAGTTCAATACCATTAAACACAACCACTTTTGTCAATGGTTGAGGACAAATACTATTCTTTCTTTCAAGTGACTGTGGTCCCAATTCTGTGCGCCTCACTAGGATACCTCCTGGCTGTAACGTAGTCCCTCACCATTATCAGTTGCTAAAACGGTGCGTGATGGGGGGTAGCTGCGACAGAGGCTATGAGAAGACACTTTCCAGTTCATTTGGAAAGTGCCACAAGGTGGTGAGGTGGTGGACGAAGCTATCAGCCACACACTTCCATGTTCCATCTCTTGAAGCCGACGACAGTACCATTAGAATGTAAGACTAAGAGAGTGTGTCCAACGAGAAGCTGCCATTTAATCCTCCAAAATACTCTGCAATTGAAAAAAAAAAAAAGCCTTTAGGGTGACAGTTATGAATGTTTTTGCCACACATTACAGTAATAGTGTACCATGCACAAATTTGCTTAAAGGGGTTCTGACAGGTCATTACACGTTGTCCCAGATAAACGTAAAACATTGTTCATTGCATCGACGTCAACCTGAAAGATTCACAGCGAAAATCGTAATAACAGCTGACAAAATGCCACTATGAATACCGAACTCATGCAGCCCTGACATCACAGACCTCACAGTAGTCACGTGCTTACAGCTGCCAGTGGGAATGGACACAACTCAGAGGTCTGTGATGTCTGCGCTTCGCTCGAGAGTGTGTTTCATGGCTTGCAGCCAAAAACTGTGGAGTGTACATGAGTGAAGGCAGTTTCGAACTTCTAACTACAAATGTACATGTGTGTCTCCAAAGCACCCCTTCATGCACCCATGCAGTTGCAACCAGTGTTACAATTTAAGCGGTGCACAGTGCTAGGCATTATGCTATTTGTTTATCTTAACTGCGGATATCCAGATGTCTCTTGCTACAGATTTGTGTACATATTCTGGAAGGTAGGTGTGCATCAAGTTCTGGGCCCTGTTCATGAGCGTCACCGTGGAGGTCTTGCGTTATTATTTGTCACGGCCTACCTTAAAAAATTAAATGACATCCTTGACCTTGTTGCATGCTCTGTTGATCATTTTATTTTATTGAGAAATAAGATTTCAACATGCTCACAGCAAGTGGGCTGCAAGAAAACAGATGTATGTATATCGTGTCTTACATCAGGTTTTGTAATTCGTGACAATTTTTATTATTTCAGTTCCATGCTGTTTAACTTGGTGATGTGCAAATTTCACTAGCTCGCTGTGCTGTAATGCAGTGTAGTACTTTAATTTGCGGAATAAAATGTCCTTTCCGGCAGACAAGTGCTTTGGTACAGTCATATTCAAAATATGATTTCGTCCAATTCTTAAACATTGGCAGTTGCACAAATTGTGCACGTGTTGATTATTCTCCATTCATCTTGGTAAACTGCCATAATAAAGTATAGTTTTCAAGAGGCACTCATTGAGCCCAAGCTCTCAGGGTAGTCTGGGTACATCTACCAGCGTAAAATTGGCACAAAAAGAAAACAATGTGCTACTAAATATTTTAGGGGTCTTAGCAGCTAACATATTTCACGTCCCACTACATGCCCACAGGGGCGTGCACAGGACGTACCTGAATGACACTTCACGGACAATCCGCGAGTGTCGTTCTGGGGACACTCATCGAAGGACGAGGACACGGTGACACTGTGGGGACATCCTGAGGATCATGTGTGTTGTTACACCAACTTGCTTGCATTTTGTTTGTTTCTTTCGAAAAGCTAGCTCACAAAATCAATGAACGCCAGCAACCTTATCGCCACAGAATGATTAGCTGTTCCGAAGATTTCAGTAGTAAAGGTGCAAGAAACATGGTTAGTTGTAAGTGGTGACAAGCACAGCGAGCCTATGGGTGGACCTCGACGGCGGCGGCAGGCACTTCCGCACGCACTACAGCTTTTCCCGCCGTTATTAATCCTCTTGTCGTACAGTTTAATCCTTATACCATGACATTTAATCCTTTTGCCATCTGAATTAATCCTGCTTTCATTAATTTTACTCCTCATTTCACACAATTTAATCCATTTCTCATGCAATTTATTCCACGTGACCATGTGTGAGCTACATGACTTTTGTATTTTGGGACAATTCCCAAGTCTACCGGTGTTGCAATGCTTTTCATTATTACTTCGGGTTTCTGTACTCTAATGGGATACTGTGGGACTGTGTATCTGGACAACGTTATTGTGGGACTATTTCCATATCTACGGGTATTACCAATGCCTTTCATTCAAAATGCGGGTTTCTGCACTCTAATGGAATACTGTGGGGCTGTCTATCTGAAATACGGCATAGGGGTACTATGCCGCTGTCTACGGGTATTACCCATGCTCCCCATTAAAAACGGGGGTTTCTGCACTGTATCAATCTGGGTTGCGATATTTTGGGAGTATTATCATGTCTACGGGTATTACCCATGCTTTTATTAAAAACCCAGGTTTCTACATTGTAATTGCACTGTAATGGGATACGGTGGCACTATCGATCTTGATTGCGATATCCTGAGTCTATAAGGGCGTCTATGGGCATTCCGCATGCTTTTCATTAAACACGCGGGTTTCCGCACACTGATGGGATGCTGTGGGGCTGTCAATTGCAATGACGATATTGTGGTACTATTCCCATGTCGTTGGGTACTACCTATGCTTCTCATTAAAAACGTGGGTTTCTGTACTCTAATGGGATACTGTGGGACTGTGTATCTAGACTACGTTATTGTGGGACTATTTTCATGTCTACGGGTATTACCCATGCGTGCCATTAAAAATGCAGGTTTCTGCTCTGTAATAGGATACCGTGGGACCATCTATCTGGATTACGATATTGTGGGACTATTCCCATGTCTTCGGGCATTACACATGCTTTTCGTCAAAAATGCGGATTTCTGCACTGTAATGGGATACTCTGGGACTGTCTATCTGGATTACGATATTCTGCAACTATACCCATGTCTACAGGTATTAATAATGCTCAGTCAGGGTGTCGAACCGAAACGTTTTTCGTTCCGGTTTTCGTTCCGGTTACATCATAAACGATCCGGCACCTGTTCTCCTCCGGAGCAAAAAAATAGCGGTTCATACCGGTTTTTAACCGGTTCCGCTTCTGCTGGGAATATTCATCCCCACACACACACACAAAAAAAAGTTACAAAATGTAAACCCGTTTATTCCGCATACATGGTATTTAATATTAATAGACAGATGTGAAATTGGTAGCTCCTGGTTCCTGTAGGTTACTGTCTGTTGAAGTGGGCCTTCTCCTTTCTTGAAGCGCATGCTACAAACGGACTTGTTTGTCGTGATGTCATACGTAGAGTACTTTCTTGCTGGGTTGCAGCGATCGCGTCCCCTCTGAATGTCTGTTGCTGTCTAGCCAGCACGCAACACCGCACGAGTACGACGCAAATCGAGGATAGCACCCTCTCTCACAAACGCGCTCTACGGCTCCGTTTTATTTTCTTCGTGTCCTGTACACAAAAAGAGTTGCCACTTCGCACGGGCTTGCCTTCGCGTATACGTAAATGTATTCAACTTAGCTGCTCTCAAACAAGGGACGCGTTGCGCGACATTAGCGATAAAGAAGCCGTTATGCAGCCCCCTTGGGTAGCTGTTTAGTTGAGGAGAGTTTAGGGGGATCAATTTTAAGCGAACACTACGGCACATTGCTAGCGAGTCACATGTACCTCCATGTCTGTGTACGTGTGCCAACGATAAACCATTACAAAGGGAGCCTAAGGGTCATAGTATACAGACATACATTCCACAGTAACCGTAACCCTCGTATAGTATCCATGACATGACTTCAGAGCACACGACGTCTGTTTCATTCGCCTATCCGTAGTCCAAACCGACGAATTTTTTTTTTTACCGAAAACCGTTAAATATATTTTTCGGTTTCCCTCCTGAGCGAAAAAAACGTATACGGTTTCGATTCCGTTCCGGTTCGCACCAAAATAGCGGTTTTTTTTTCGGTTCCGTTTTTCGGTTCGCTCCGACACCCTGAATGCTCTTGATTCAAAATGCGGGTTTCTGTACTATAATGGGATACTGTTGGACTGTGAATATCGATTATCATATGCTGGCACTATTCCCATGTCTACGGGTATTACGCATGCTTTTCATTCAAAACGGGTTTCACGGGTTTCTGTACCGTAATGGGATACTGTGGGACCGTCAACATTGAGTACGATATTGTGGGACCACTCTCATGTGTGAGGGTATTACCAATGCTTTTCATAAAATGTGTGGGCTTCTGCTCCGTAATGGGATACTGCGGGACTGTCGATTGAGATTACGATATACTGGGACTATATGCATGTATACCCCTCGCTTTCCATTAAAAACGCGGTTCCTTGCACTGTAATAGGATACTGCGGGTCCGTCAATCTGGATTACGATATTGTGGCACTATTTCCCTGTCTATAGTTATTACCCATGCTTTTTATTCAAAATGCGGGATTCTGCAGTATAGCGGGATACTGTGGGATTCTCTATCTGGTTTAGGATATTGTGGGACTATCCCCATGTATGCGGGTATTACCCAAGCTTTTCATTAAATATGCTAGTTTTGCCTTGTATTGGGATACAGTGATCCACATAGACAGTCCCACAGTTTCCCTTAGACTGCAGAAACCTGTATTTTGAATGAAAAGCATGGGTAAGACCAGTAGACGTGGAAATACTCCCACAATATCGTAATCCAGATTGACAGACCCGCAGTATCCCATCAGAACGCAAAAACCGCGTTTTTAATGAAAAGCACGGGGAATACCCGTAGACATGCTTATAGTCCCAGGATATCGTAATCAAGATTCACGGTATCACAGTACCCCATTACACTGCATAAACCCGCGTATTTAATGAAAAACATTGGTAATACCCACACACATAGGAATAGTCCCACAATATCATAGTCCAGATACACGGTCCCACTGTATCCCATTATGGTACAGAAACTCGTGTTTTTAATGAAAAGCATGGGTAATACCCATTGACATGGGAATAGTAACGCACTATTGTAATCCAGATTGACAGACCCGCAGTATCCCATCAGAGCGCAAAAACCCGCGTTTTCAATGAAAAGCACAGGGAAAAGCCGTAGACATGCTTATATAGTCTCAGGATATAGTAATCAAGATCGACAGTCCCACAGCACACCGTTACAGTGCAGAAACCCGCATATGTAATGAAAAGCATGGGTAATACCCGCACACATGGAATAGTACCACAATAACGTAGGTCAGATAGACAGTCCCACAGTATCCCATTAGAGTACAGAAACCCGCGTTTTTAATTAGGAGCATGGGTAATACCCATTGACATGGGAATAGTACCACAATATCGTAATTGCGATGGATAGTCCCACAGTATCCCATTACTGTGCAGAAACCCGCATGTTTAATGAAAAGCATGCGGAATACCCGTAGTCGCCCTTATAGACCCAGGATATCGTAATCAAGATCCACAGTATCCCATTACAGTGCAATTACAATGTAGAAACCCGCGTTTTTAATGAGAAGCATGGGTAATACCCGTAGACAGCGGCATAGTCCCACTATGTCGTAATCCAGATAGAGAGTCTCACAGTATTCCATTAGAGTGTAGAAACCCGCATTATGAATGGCATGGGTAATACACGTAGACATGAAAATAGTCCCACAAAAACGCAGTCCAGATACGTAGTCCCACAGTATCCCATTAGAGTACAGAAACCCGCGTTTTTAATGAGAAGCATGGGTAATACCCATTGACATGGGAATTGTACCGCAATATTGTAAATGCGATTGGCAGTCCCACGTATCTCATTACTGTGCAGAAACCCGCATGTTTAATGAAAAGCATGCGGAATACAACACGTAGACGCCCTTGTAGACCCAGGATATCGTAATCAAGATCGACAGTACCACAGTATCCCATTACAGTACATTTACAATGTAGAAACCCGCGTTTTTAATAAAAGCATGGGTAATACCCGTAGACATGGGAATAGTCCCACAATATCGCAACCCAGATTGACAGTCCCAGAGTATCCCATTACAGTGCAGAAACCCCCATTTTTAATTAAGCTTGTCAGTCCCACAGTATTTCATTACTGTGCAGAAACCCGCATGTTTAATGAAAAACGTGCGAGATACCCGTAGACGCCCTTATAGACCCAAGATATCGTAGTCAAGAACGATGGTACCACAGTATCCCACTACAGTGCAGAAACCCGCATATCTAATGAAAAGCATGGGTAATACCCGCATACATGGAAATAGTTCCACAATGCCATAATCCAGATTGGCAGTCCCGGAGTACCCATTACAGTGCAGAGACCTGCGTTTGTAATGAAAACCATGGGTAAAACTCGTAGACATGGGAATAGTCCAACAATACCATAATCCAGATTAACAGTCCCACAGTATCCCATTATGGCGCAGAAACCCAAATCAATAATGAAAAACATGTGCAACACCCGTAGACATGGGAATTGTCCCAAAATACAAAAAAAGTCACGTAGCCCACACATAGTTACGTGGATTAAATCGCATGAGAAATTGATTAAATTATGTGAAATGGGGATTAAAATTAATGAAAGCAGGATTAAAATTAATGAAAGCAGGATTAATTCGGATGGCAAAAGGATTAAATGTCATGGTGTAAGGATTAAAATGTACTACAAGAGGATTAATAACGGCGGAAAAAGCTGTAGATGTGCGGAGCTACCAGTGGAGTGCAGCTGTAGCTCCCACAGTTTCGCCACGAAAACCACCGCCCCCCCCCCTCGACCACGTGATCATCCGTAACGAATCATGACAAAGTAGCCGGAAAACGTCGCGAAAAAGCGCGCGCTGGCTGATCGAACTGCGCATGTGCGCCGCGTGCCCTCTCCACACCAATATTATCGAGAAGCAGAAAATGAAGATCCAGAAGACGAAGGAATTCACATGTACAAATTTATTGACACGGTAAACATATAAACAAGAAGCAACATTTGAATGCAAGTAAATCTACACGATTATTACAGAATACTGCAGAATAAATAAAGAATAAATAGTGCCGAGCAACAGAAGGCGTGACTATCATATTATACAATCTTTAAGGGAACCTATTAGGTTTGGACAAAGTAGATATTATTACACACATACATAGCACGTGATGAGTCGCAGAAGCCATCCACTTCATCCCAGCGCAACTGTAGAATTTTCAGGTGACAGGGGCCACATGCTCGCGGATCGCAAGGCAACGAACAGCTGTCGGCGTCTGAATGAAAGAAAAAAGAAAAGGAACCTGTTAATGATATGGTAGACCCGAGCATAGGCAACGTTAATTGGCTGAATACGCTATGTAAGACATGCTATCGTTACGCGCCTAATGACAAAATTGACGCTGTTTTCCTTTTCATGCACACCAGTGGATTAAACATAAGACACATTCAAATAGCGCAACGAAACGCAACAAGTAACGCCACGCATAATCATCTACCAGATCATGACTGATAACCGGCAGAAAGCGATGTAATACGGCACAAGGCGTACCTCCATGCACACAGTTAGGCGACAGTATTAAACGTCTGATCACTGACATGCATCATACGTTTGTCTGCTTACCTTTCATTCAGGCGTTCGACCATGGCTCAAACATCTTCGAAATCCACGAAACGAAATCACCGTCTGCTCACACACGTAGACGCCAGCTACACAACGGTCAGACGGGTCGGCGCCTCGGAGTAACGAACGCGGGAGAATCCACCGGTTAAATGAGCCTCAGCCAATCACGATCGACAGAGGTCACGTGGGGAACCGGAGCCAATGGAAAGTAAATAGCCGGAATTTGGCGGGAAATGCCAGCGGCAACACTATTTTCGCGGCGGCGAAACCCGCTTACTATGCCTCCTCTGGAGCTACTTTCCTCCGCGGAGTCGACACGCGGTGGGCCTACTCGCCCTTGTCTCGCGCATGTGGATATCTACGCGACCCTCTTCAAAGTCCGCTTCAAAGTCCGAAACGCTTGCTGGTCCGTTGCGTTGCCTTTTCGTCGGTTGTGTCCTTTTTCTCTTCGGTGCTAGCTTGACAGCAGATGCGCAGATTGCCATCAGCTCAGGTAACTTATGTCCAACATTATTATCGTAGTCAGGGTGACAGTGTCATTGGTGATAGTGGTATAGCTGCGTCTTGCTGCGCTGGCAAATAGCGCAAAAACCTGATATTATTTGCCAGATGCACAGACCTTGGTCTACGTGTATGGCTTCTGAAAACGTCGTAGAAGTCGGGTGATGGTGCTGTCGCAGTGATGCGATGACCCTGGAACGGGCATCTCTAAAACATCCGGTGCCACTGTTGGTGGCTTTCTCTCGGGCAGTGTCTGGTGAACCGGGTGAACCGCCGCGGCTGGATCGCGTATTCAGGGGGATGAACGTGTAGTATATTTCTATTGTCGGGAAAAACTCACGTGACCTCTAGCGTTGGGCCAATCGTTGGACGACGGTTGAGTAGATTTTTTGCTTTGCTTTTTTCTGTCTCCCTGGGTGACCTATGCCGCTGGCGGTGCCTTTCCCCTTTCCCTCTCTCATCTGTTCTCTACCCTCTCCTCCGCTTTGGCGGTTCTGGATTTTCGTTCGCGTCGAGTGAACTAAATAACAAAATGCGGAAGCGTTGGCTGTTTCTGTTACACAAACTGCTTTATTTTTCGAGATAGATACAGTGAACCCTCGTTATTATGACCCCCGTTAATCTGACATTCAAGCTTTATGACCGAATTCGTGGGGAACGGCTTTTTCCCCATGTAAATCCTTCCCGTTAATGTGACATTCCGCTTATCGGACTGTGACCGAGATTTTTGGGCACAGCTGGGGTCAAAGACACGTATTATCCTCCCGTTATTATGACCGCGTCACGCACCCCTTTGAGTGGCTGCTTAAGTTTCTCAGGAACAAAGTGATACAGTTAAAGTGGGGGGCAAAGGATTAGGGTGACTCAAGGCGTTGTTGACCTCGAGATTACTCATACCTCTTCTCGGATTGCTAAAGCAGTGAAGCACTGAAGGTTGCCTTTATTGTTTTTTGAGCAACACAATGACATTAATATAGTTTGCGTGATCAATAATACTCTTGTACAGTTAGAAAAGCTGATCACTGCAAGCTACTCCAAGCAGTCATTGCTGACAGACTTTTTTATTAAATAAATTGTTGTACAGCATCATGCGTACGCTTTGTTCTGCCGTGCATGCCCTCTGGTCCCTACTGGACCGCTTTCTCGTTATTATGACAATTCGCTTTATGACCAAAATCTGCGGGAACGGAGGCGGTCATATTAACGAGGGTTCACTGTATTTCCAAATCACAAACTGCAGCCTGCTGTAGCTGTGCAAAACACGAACATGATATGAACATTGTTTCTGAAGTTCGAATGATATGCCGAAGCAACTTTGCATTCACTGATGCTGATGTCTCACGTGGAAGATTTCACAGTAGAACAACAGTATATTGGCTGCACAGGCACACACATTCAGAGATCCGGCATGACAGAGAACATGTCCATATCCCTTTGCTGCTTCTGTAGGCGCCTGGTTGACCCGCCACAAAGGAACTTGAGCAGCTGCTATGTCGAAAGATGATGCTCCAATCACTCTGGGTGGCTTATCCATTCTACTGTATCCATGCAGATGCTATTCTGAAGCAGATATCGGTTGAGTGCTTATACCTGAACAAGAAAAATAGGGATCAGAAAAGTGAAAACCAAAAATTATACCTGCCAAAATGCTGCGTATGACACAGGTCTGGCGCTATGCTATGCTAAGCGGCAGAATGGAGTAGGAACTGACTTACCTGTCATCGAGTGGGTAGCGGAAAAACGCAGTATTCGTGTCCTTCTTGAATCGTTGTCGCACCAAAGCAAGCGAAGCACACCTGCCTTACACTTCTCTATCACTGAATTGACTTGCAGAAGTATCCATGAGGCACCGCGCTTTTCAGAGTCTGTATCGACAACATGTTAGGGAAGGACACTAAAAACCACCCAAAGCGGTAGCGGCATAGATGCTTTGCTTGCGTCCCTGCTGCATCCAACACATTTCGAAACTTTGCGGAGAGCTGCTCGGTTGCTCCGGCAACGCCGACACGGTGTCGCCGGCTTGAGCGCGCCAAGGAAAGTTCATAATTTCAAACCAACCAATCAGCGCTCGCATACCGGGGGAGCGGCCTCAGGAGCCTATAGGCCTCCGGGACTAACCAGGCGGCGCCACCGTTTTCGTCCCCTAGTGGGATGTCGCTGCAACTCTCGATAGAATCCTAGCAGACGCGCCAAGCACGTTTCGCCCGGGAAGTATGGATTTCATCGTGTTACGCGCTGGCTTCAAAGGAATAAACAGCAAAGGTTTCTTTAGAGCAAGTACCGTCAACAGAGGAAGTGCCTTGGCTGATGCACGTCATGTGTATGCCGTGAAGGAGCAGTTGTGGGGTAGCAGTTCGGACATCGTGGCGAAATGCACAGCGGAAATCTGCTCATACGACATCCAAATAGAGGTAACATTGAACGAAAATGTTTTGGTCGGACACCTTTTGTTGCCATCTGTCAGGGATCGTTTGTCGCAAACGTCATGAATGGCATCACAGCTTTCAGGCTCCCGGCAAATCAAGCAAGCAGCATGTACCTGTAAAGCTGGACTCGATGGGCATTGCAAGCACGTAGCGGCGGTGGTTTTGCACTTGAATAGAGGTGACAGTGCCGCCTGCACCAGTTTACCACAGCATTGGGGGAAGCCTGCTAAGAATTCCCGCTGAAAAAATCTGCGACGATCGACGAGCTTTTTCCAGGTAACTCGACCAGCGCATGTCGTCGCGATGGTTGCGATTTGTATGTCACGGATTCTTGTTCAAGCGAGTAAGATTAGTGACAGCCTTGCAAATATGTGAGCCCTTGTACCCAAGGATTACAATGTCACAACAGTACAGCTTATGGTTTGTTTACGCCACGCCAGGTTCTGAAACATATCCAACTGAGCAGGAACTTAGAATTTCAAGCACACAAGCTCATGTCATCTTGAGAAGCAGGGCCCGAAATGAGACTGAAATATTAGAAAGGTAAAGAAAAAGTCGCAACTTCTGCATGTTCGCTCAGTTCAGTATGGATGTAAAATTGAAAAAACAGCACGAATGTGTTTGGGAACGTATTAAGTGTTGACATTACACTTCTACACACTTCTACTTCATATGTATTATCTGCTTTTATTGAAACAGGAGAGTTCATACAATGATAGTAATATAGGGAGAAAATAAATAAAAGACAAAGGTAAATGTGTGTCTGTAGTGATTTCTTACTGAGATCTATCACATGTAGACCCTGAAGTTGGAGTTTAACCCCATGTTCCCCAAATATGCACCTTGAACCGTTCCCTTGTTTAGAGTTAAATTCGATAACTACCCACAAAATTGCTCTTAGCCATACTGCCCTATCATAAAATATGCAGACGGCCTCTACTTGTAGTACTTCTAAAACTCCAATAAATGGTACGACAAACATCAATACTAAAATAAAGCCTGATTTCTCCCTGAATTCATTCTGACAAAAAATTTTACATCTGAATGTGCATGAATTCTTGACATGGAACTATTAGTCCGAATTCACCCTGATTTTGGGAAACAATAACACCAGGAAACTTCAGGGTCTAATCATATGTCTTGGTGAAGAAACTCCTGGACAGTTTTCAAAATACTATGCTTGTGTTGCGTCAAGTTCCTGTATCAGATGAGAGTATACACAAAACAATTGCACAATCATATCAATTAAAGGCAACTTTGCTACATTTCAGCACCGAAATCCACAGCGCCGAAGCGTCTATTTTGAGCCCAAATTACAACGCGTGTCACGCGGCACTGGTGCCGTCGAAAGGCATGGGTCATGCTTACTTGAGTAATGGCTTCTTTGCACTCCAAAGCGATATCAAAGTGAATCGTGCATGACACGCAGTTACAGAGCTATGAGCGTTGCAAGGGCGACTAATTTTCGTTTCATGCGGTTTGACCATGTGTACCCCCATACCGAAATGAAAGACGTTTCACGTCAAAAGCACAGGAGTCTGGGAACCCCTCCCAGCATTACACTACATGTCTTCAGGTTTTATGATATGTGGCTGATAATTCGCTAGCACACAGCAGACAGGACAACCTTTTCCATGTAGGGTATGAGCGTCACAGGCACCCTATGATAGGCGGCGCCAGAGCCGTCGTCTGCTAGCTTTCTATCGAGAGTTGCAGCCTCCCTCCGCAAGGGGGACAGGAAACTTTAGCGCCGGAGGCCTCATTCGACGTAAAAATTCTGAGGTTTCATGACGTTCGATGACGTGAAAAGCTCGCAGCGCCTCACTTTAGTCCGCAAGTGAACTCGCGTGTTTCATCCCCTTGGCGTATTGGAGAGGGGCGCGTGGGAGAGAGGTGCGGCAACCCGGCCGCCATGTTGAAGAGCCCACAGGCGCCGGCTGCTCCCATGGGAAACAATGGGAAGCAATTTGATTTGGAGCATTCATTGCGCTTTAAACGCTCCTCATTGCTGATTAGCACGCATTGTTCTTAGGAATCAGTGTGCTGATGTATTCCAAACGTGCTTCAGCCGTGTTCCTGTAGTTTTTAATGGTAATTGACTTCATTTTCTTCTCCGCTGCCTGTATTCCTATACTACAGAGATCAGTGGTCCGCCGAAGAGCCGTATATTAAAAGGGAGTCTGGCCATTAATGGGTCATGCCTATACCTGAAGCTCCACCCACTTTTTCAGCTTTGCGACCAATAGAGTTCTGAATTATTATTCTAATAATTATCAATCAACGTATCCTCACTATTTGTCCCCGTATCCAACATGGGCGGCGTCATTTTGGGTGGCAAGTGGATTGGATGGGTTTGAAATGGATACCTCACGCAATCTGCAAAACTAGTGGATTTTTGGTGCAAATTTGATGTGCGCCACCAAGGGAGCGTAAGGCACATCGGGAACTGTCGTCTGCTTCCGTCGTTGTACCCACTGATCTCGATTGTAAAAGGCTGGATCGCGGACAGGGAGCGCGAGCGTGAAGAAACCGGCCGCCATCTTACGGTGCCCACAACAGTCGCCGCAGCGATCATGGCAACTTCTTGCAATTACGGTCGTACCAACCGTACTGGCAAGGTTACAGGGCCTAAATTTATACAGGTGAGTCACTCTTCATCAAGGAATAAATAGGCGTCCATTCTGTATATTTAGTTGCCCATTATGAAGTGTTTTTTTGCCCAAAACGAGCAGTGGATGCAGGTTGCTTGATCGCTCTTCCGACGTTCAATCGAGCACACTTGCATTTTACCCGGCGGCAAATACAGTTTGAGTGCATAATATGCTTGAAAGAACACCTTACACTACACAGGTACTGTTGTCATCAATATATGTGCGAGCACTCGAGCGCTTTTTTGCATGCATTGCTAGCATGGTACACGGTGTTCTCTGCGGAAGCAAGTGCCACATTAATTTCTTTGAATTACCTTCACGCACAAGTTCGGTATTACGTCACAATCAGACCACGATTGTCACCTTATTTCATGTATTGGTATTGTTTTGTGCCTTGGTTTGATTTGTGACAAAGAATCCTACGTAACCGTGGTGTGGCGCGACTTGAATAACGCCTTTGTCTCTGAGCTGTATCGTCAGCTTGTTACGACAGTAATAATTTGTAGCGTGTCGTGCTATTTGAAACAGTTTTTAAGGCAAAAGTGGTCTCTCAATACAGGTTTCGTCATGAGGGCTACCCAGTGAATAATCTGTGTAGTGTGATACGGCTGGGTGTACAGGTAAGTATCACGTTCCTCATCCACTGGTTTCTACTTTACAGGAAGGAACAACCTCAGTGCACGCACTGTGGTTAGCCTCTCTCAGTTTTGCATATTTTCTTACATGTTCACATCAGAAACACACCTTACACTTTAGGCTCCTTCACCCAGCAATATAATAATTAGAGATTATAATTCTTTTTAGAAGAGTTCCCCATATTCTTTTTAGAATAGTTTTTCATCTTTTTAATTTTTAGAAGATACAGGGATTGTAAACCATGTTTTAAACTGATGTTTTAACATTTGTCCAATGCATTTATTAAACAACATATTCATTTTTAACTGGTTGCACCCAAACCAATGTTCTGATGTATTATTTCCTTTGTTGTCGATGCACCATAAAAATTGGAATAATCATCATCAATGCAGGTTACTTCACAGCTGCCTCGACATACTCAAGAAATGGGTGCAGAACCTGCATAATGCCCACAAACTTTGATTACCACAGCACCTCCAGAAAGTATGTGTCACATGGGATTTTTAAATGTATTCACAATATATAATACCTTGTATTAACTGTTGTAGATCTAAGCCGTCTCTACAGTACACTCTCAGAAATTAAAACCGTGAGAACCGTGATAATTGTTTCAGTTAATAGGCATGCACATATATGCTATAAGAAGAAAATTATTTCTTGAGAATGCACTTCTGTGGCTACTGGTGTTGTTTACATCTGCTGTTGATCACATTCATTTATCAATTTATCACATATTATATTCTTATATATAAACACATATTTGATCACATTAAATTCAAAATTCATCATATATAAGAAAATACCAGGAGGGAAGTTGCTATTCATTCCTCATTCTAACCTAAAATTGAGTGCTACAAATTTAGAGAGAGTACCTGTCCATTGTCATTCCTAAAATATATATTGTCATTGTAGCAAGGTCATAAAACAATAAATGTAGTCTTTTGTGACCTCCCTGCACGTTCATTGTATCCTGAAACGCATAAGTGCAAGAAATAACTTGAATAAACTTGATGTTGTATAAACTTGATATAAAATGTTGGATAATATAATGTATGATATAAAATGTTGAATAAACTTGAACTTGTATATTCTCTTTACTCACCATCAGTGACCTTCTTTACAAAAGCATATCGTGTTAGATTTTTTTTGTTTACGTTTCACAGACGGGGTACACGAGGGCCAAAATGACAAAATCACAACTGTTTCAAGCTCCAAATCGTCCTGCTGCAATTATCCTGTTGCAGACCATACATGTGTAGTGCAAGAAGGCCCTTGCACATCAAAATGTAAGATGGGAGTCACAGTTCATGCAAAGTGGTTCCTATGAGAGACTTCGATGCTGAACAAAATTGTGCAAACTGCGGAAGGTGCCATAGAAGATATTCAGAAAGCGTGTCTGGTCTCACAACGGTGCTACGACGCTCTCTTTTAGATGACGATGATACTCATTGGAGTTTCAGATGTGCAGCTGCATTTTTTCGAACGTGCTCCACATAACAAGCATGACAAAGTCAGCACTGGATAGCAGGCCCCCGTTCCTAAGCAGCTTTGCTCACGCTGCAGTTGTATTCAGCAAAAGCATGTGAGTACTCGAGAAGGACATTCAGTTTGGCACAACCGCGCCTGCAAATAATCAGAACAAATGAAGGAAGAAACAAACAAACAGAAGGGCTGTACTTCAAAAAGAGGTAAATCTTGTGTCTCAAGGAGGTGTTACTACTTTTAAGTAACTTAATTGATTAAGCTTACATCACTACCTGATTAACTGTCCTAACGAGCGTGTTCTAATTGCGTGAAGCAATTAAATCACGCTCACAACGTATTTGGGCTGCTTCGGTGTGTCCATATTTGCGAGGCAAAGTACCGCAGTCGTTCACTAAAAGACACTTTCTGCGGCGGTGCTTGATATAAATCATACGAAACCGATACACGGCTAAAACAACGACTGTGATTCTACAGAACGATCTCTTTCTGCCATGCGAGTATATCCTTTTCCGGACCGTTCTTTATGGAACAATTTTTGTCCAGAACGCAGCACGGGATATTACATACATGGTGGTTGTTAACCTCACATCGTTTCTTGTTGAAATATTGGCTGGGAAATACTGTAGTATACAATCCCCAGCGCTGCACTGCTGTGACGGTCTAGTTTCGGAATGCAAAACATAACGTAATTAAGAATCGAACGGCAGGACACCTGTGAAACACTGTTAGGATACATCAGTATACTGGCACCTTACAAAATTGTGTGATGACAAGCAACGATCAACGCCTGCAGCGCTATAAATACTCACAATCTCCGTTGCCTCCCATTGTTTTCTATGGGCGCACACTGCGCTTTAGGGCCTCCCAACATGGCGGCCCGAATGCACGCCTCTCCCCCGCGAGCCCCTCTCCCATGCGCCATCCAGCCTTTATAGATAGAGATCAGTGGTTGTACCACCGCCGGCAGAACCACCTGCTGGGACAGATTCTGTCGTCGGTATGTTTTTTAAACAAATCTACATGAATAGTTTGAATATAAAAGGCAAGAGTGTTTATATCCATGAAATCCAGCAATTAAATATAAGATTATAGAGCACAGCGCCGTTTTTGTTATGGTTTCGTTGTGATCGCCGCGATCGCCGTGTTCACTAGGCCTAACACGTGGACAAAACGTATTATTTTCAGTTAGATATCAGTGGATGAGCATAAGATGAAACTGATTTCCGAGCAACTTATATTAGGATGTACATTTGCAGCGTAAAATCAGGTTAATCTGTGAAAATTTTTTGTAACGAAATCCCCGCTTCACAGGGTTTGTTTTCGTCGCCATTTTGGGTGGCAGTATGGTGTCATGGCGACCCCCTTGGTAAAAAGCAAACCAATCAGAGGAGCGAAACTGTGATTGACAGGCCGAGCCTCTTTTTGTGACTCCTCCCAATGGCCGGACTCCCTTTTAATATACGGCTCTGGTCCGCCGCTGTCGCGAGTGCCGCGTAGCGAAATTCCGTAACGTAGGCTAGTTTACGCATAGGAGAATGCGCTGCATCCCTATTGGTTGGCGCTGCGGCAGCCTGAAAACCTGTGGGAGCCAGAAACGGACTCAGCCGCTACCGCGGTCAACATGGCGGCCAGTTTGTGTTTACGGACTGGAATACGCTCTGCAAGTAACCGAGCGTTCTGCGCATATCTCCTGTCCCGGTTGCTCCACTCGGCGAGCCCCATTGGCTACAGCGGCGCCCTCCCTCTTCCCTCTCACTGCCTCGTCTCATGCGCAGAGACGCACTTGCACAGCGTATGTGAATTGAATTATTGCGAAGAGCAGGTGCAAGGAGCAAAGAAAGTGGGAGGTGACCTACTACTCGTAGTACAGTGTTGCAGTGGTGAAAGTTCTGTGGCCAGCCTTCGTTCCGTGTAGCTTCGTGTTTGGTGTGTGTGTTGAGCGCGAATGGATCAAGCACGATCAGTAGATGCACCCAAGGGCCATATCCTGGTCAAAGTAATCTACCTCGATTACTTTAAATTTCTTCTGTCATTGGTGCACAATCGAAAAAGGCGTGAATATTAAAAGTGGTTGACACCTTCTATCAACCAATCGCCCCACGTGATATCTTGGAGAGCGACCCGCCTTATCGGTATTTCCTCCTGAGAATCCGAAGGCCACACCTGTGATCTGCCTTCGCTGAGCACCTTGTTGCTTCGATTCCTCGGTGTCGGAAACAGAAAACACTACCGGCATAAAACTGAATTTCGTGGAAAATGCGCGGAAAAGCACTCGCGTAATTTCCCTTTTTGCGGTTTGTCATTTTTCTTGACGTACAGGTGTGCAAGACTGCAATGTTTGTATGACACCGCGATTGTACTTGGCATTTATAATTCGGTATGTGCCCGTGAGATGGCGCTGGTGGCAGGCAACAAAACGATAAAAGCGCGAAGGATCATTGCAAAGGGTCGAACTGACAGTGTGGCGCGAGCCGTAAACGCATTTATGAGAAATCGGTTCGTGCTTTAAATCTTGAGCTTTATTTATGAGCTTTTCTTTATATTTTTCTGCGTGTTCGTGTGCTCGATATGCGAAATGATAATTGGCATTTCAATATGCTTCTTTTGCTCGTGAGCTGTGGGGGTGATAATGATACCGCAAATGAGCGTTGATAGTTTTACTCAAGAAACAGTGAACTTTGATCGATGAGTTTTTTGTGTGCACACCGCTGCGTTGTAATAACATTGATTGTACGACGTACGGCTCTGACCACGCTTCGAAAAGCCCGCCACTTTCACGCATACGATGCCGCGATCGGCGCAAAGAAACGGTGTTAGCGGTGCTTTTCTATCATTATTAAACAGAAACGAAGAAAGAATTGAATTTTTTTGTTGTGACGAGCATATACAGACTTTATACAACACAATAAACGGAAATGCACATGCGGACCCATCACGAAACCCATCGCCGCTCAAAGTAATCGACCCTCTTTCGCTACATTAATTTTCAGCTTTGAAACTAATCTTTTACGTCATTGTTACGTCAAAATGACGTAGGGTCACGGTTCGAGGTTAGGGCCGAGAGGATACGAAGGAAAACTAGGTATAAATTTCAATTGCAACGGGCGGGATTTAAGGGCGGAGTATTTCGTGGCAGTCCCGCCCTACAGCTTGTGACGTAAGTAATCGAGGTAGATCAGTTTTGACGAGGATAGGGCCCCAAGTGTCAATAAACTCAACGGCCGCTCAGGACGCAGGAAATTGTGAAATTCGTTGCGTTTTCTGAAATGCACTTTTCGCTTCTGGCCTCTGTTATCGACGCCGGTAGCAGAACCACAAACACGCCTTTTTGCTGTGATAAGATTCTAAATAAGGGCAAAGTATTCCGTATAGCCAAACATGAAGAGCACCTACTATTTTCATTTCGACTGTGTTCCGTACACTTGGCTAGAGAACTGAAGTAGAATTTAAGTGTGCTGCTATTTTTGCGTCCTCGGTCGGCGATTGAAAGGATGTAGTTGTGGCGGCCCGCGGAAGACGACGACGATGCGCCTCTGCTGCCACGCGCTACGGCGCTGGCACGGCAGTTCTACCGGCACCGTCCTAGTGTGAGGCCACGTCCATCTGCCCGCTGGGACATTCCATCATCGCCGGTCAGGACTCGTGTAGAGGAAGACCATCGTCCTCCGCATTTGGTGACCCGAACAACGAACACCATGTTCGGCGTAATTCGGCCATTCAACATCCTAAATTTTTCGTCGGCAAACCAGCAGCGAACCATCCTCTAGCAGGCAAGGCGCACCGGGACCACTGTTCCACCGGGGACCCGCAGGGAGACCACAGTAAGCTGAGTTTCTGGCCTCCACCTGCTTCACGATGGTCCTCCCCGGCACTTCTCTGGCGACAAACAGCGTCCACGCTTACGTACCGGTCGCGGTACTGTCGCCCACTCAGCATCCCACTCACCCAACAACAATCAGCTCTCAGCAACGCAACTCAACGCATTCACTCAGCAACAATCAACGCTCAGCAACTCAACGCATTCAACGGAATCAGCAGGCACTGCACGCAATCGGCAACCACACAGCACTCACACCTCATCTCTGGAACCCGCCCGGATCGCAGCGCTCTTGTTCCCGCCAACCCGCTGCTGCATCAACAGCCACAATCGCAAGCCGTATTTCCAATCGTCCACCATCCACGAGTCGTCCTCATTCTCCTCTTCATGGTATCGACGCGGACCTCAACCGCATGCACCGCTCCGCGTCTGAGGGGGGGAGTGATGTGGCGGCCCCCGGAAGACGACGACGATGCGCCTCTGCTGCCACGCGCTACGGCGCTGGCACGGCAGTTCTACCGGCACCGTCCTAGCGTGAGGCCACGTCCATCTGCCCGCTGGGACATTCCATCATCGCCGGTCAGGACTCGTGTAGAGGAAGACCATCGTCCTCCGCATAGTCAATTTGTGCGGTTTCACGAGCAACATTCAAAGCTTCGCACCCCCCCCCCCTCCAAATAAAGGTGAGGAGGCGGAAGCAGTGATTTCCCCAGAATTTCACTGCTGGGGGGGGGTGCTGAGCTTTCAAATGGGGGGGGGGGTATGCTTGGTGAAGGTTCCACTTACGGAATTTTTCTTAGACACGGAAGGAATCGTGTCACAATGGTGACATATCTGCACAGCTTTCCAGTTTTATTTGTACATATTATTACGTCAGAACACAGTACATTAGAATATAGATTCATTATGAACGGCATTTCAACATTAAGGTACATAATCACGCGACCGACAATGAAAAAAAAAAGACTAGTAGCTTGTCTCACGAAGCTCAATGAATACCTATGCAGCATGGTCTCTTGGTCGATTTGTTCTTGTGTGAGCTTGTGGCAAAAGAGAAACTGCAAGTTGCAGCAGTTGTCCAGTTACCATGGGCCATTCGGTAATTTTGCGGGTGACTGTACAGCAACTGAAACTTACTTTTCTGTATCAGATAGTGCAGCTTACTGTAATTTGTACCTTTTTAGCAGCTTTTCTCAAAACTGCTGGTTACACATCTTGAAGTCAAATGATTATCTCGTACTGCACGGGTACACACCATGTGCACATTTTCAGATGATTTGGAAACAAGAACCAGTCTGCAGCTCATGCATCCAAAGCTGAATGTTGTGGTTGTATTGATAGGTGGTAATGCACTGCAAAGTTTTCACAGGGCAGAAGCTGTATAATGGATCTTTAATGTGGCATGCTGTGTTTTCACATAAGTCTGCCCTCTCTTGTATCTGTAATAGTAAGATTCAAGTACATTTCACTGTTTTGTCTGCTGCAGAATGAATGTTTCAGTTTGCATAGCTCACAACAATATCCACACCATCATATTCGTTTCGCATAACACTCTCTCTGCTGAAAGTACAATAAATATGTATTTGGAAAGAACTCAGTGGCCTCTAGGGTGTCTTAGTGTAGACAATTTTCTGCCGTGGATTGGCATGACAGAAAATTGACAAAGCTGTTGGTGCTATATGGCCTTGCATTATGATGTTTTTGTGGCTTTTGTGAATGAGCAACACCCACTGCTGTTCATTTTGCAAGACACAGCACATGCTAGCACATGCGTATGGCTTGGAGCTGTTGCTTGACTTTTTCCAACCTATCAGCCATGTCAGCATCAGCGATCTTGTTGCTGTTACAGCCTCATGCAGACTTGTACGTACTCAAAATACAGTATACAGCCGACCCCCGTTTATCCGGACTTCATTTATCCGGATCCCGCGGTATCTGGACAAAAGACACGGGAACGGGTTTTCCTCCATGCATTTTGTTCTCGTTTATCCGGACTTCAGCCTCCGGACTCGGACAAGAATTCCAGGGAACGAAAGTCGAAAATTCTTGTAATCCAGCTTCAGTTATCCGGACTACCGTGAGTAAAAAGAGACGCCGCTTCGTCACCCTTTTCGCTGTTTTGGGGTTATTCCCGTCACACGTCAGGGACCTACATTCCTCCGTAGGGGAGACAACCGTGCACGATGACCCCCTTTTCTGTTTGTGTGCGTTGGGTCACGTTGACTAGTCGAGTCATTTGGAAATATCTCGAGCAACTGTCCTGTTCTAGAGGGGAAGGCTCCAACCCGAGGGCCTGCAGCTTACGGCCCGTTGGCCGATGAAGACATTCCCCTAGCCGAGCTGCGATCCCTGAAGCAGAGGCTCACTGCGACTGCCGTAGATGATGCTGCGGTTTCTGACTACGCTGACGTTGATAAGGATAACGACGCGTGTGCAGCTATGACTGATGACGGTGTGATGGCTGCTGTTGCCTCCGATGATGTGCAGCAAGACGGTGCCGATGACGCCAGTGAGAAACAAGGCTCGGACATTGACACTTTGCGTCCGCACTGACATTCTTCGAGCAGCGCAATAGCGTGGCTCAACTCTATGCAATTAGCAAAAGTTTACAGGAATCGAGTGCCTACACTACTATGTAACAGCTGTCATTGACGAGATTTCTGTGTTTTAATTAAACCTTGCTCTGTAAGACGTTTCTATTCTGTCGTTTCATTTATCCGGATGCCCCGGTATCCGGACGATTTCGCCGGGAACGGCACCGTCCGGATAAACGAGGGTCGACCGTACTTTTTTCTGTATTTCGATATTGTACCTAATACTTTTTGTGACAAGTACTTTTAAAGCATTTAAAACACTTCTTTCACTACTTGCTACTCAGTACTCAAAACTCTCCTTCCACGACATTCCGTGCACCGCAAACTTCTCCGCAGTGTCCTGATTTACAGCTCACTGGAACTTCCCCCAGCTTTTTCCTTCTTTATTTTTGGGAATTCGCACATCTGTCATTCATCCTCCTGTACAATAAGCTGGTCGCATGCTTGGCCTTGCTCGTCAATATACCGACCCCTTCATCAGAAAACTGTTCCTATTCATATTCGCAGGTGAATCCCCAGGGGATTAGGTACAAGATAATCCCGGCATTTATTTCCTTGGCTACCAAAGCAATAAACATGCCTCAGAAGTTGAAAGACCCAAGCTGCCATACAGGAACGGTTACAAAGTCTTGGGTCAGAATATACCACTTGAGCTCACCAAAACGCACAAAACATTACTTGACATAAAGGCCTTGTAAATAAACAGTGCGCTTAAATATCACAGATGAAGTTTATTCCTTTCACTTGTACAGCCACATTCAGAATAGGAGTTTCACTTACTGCTAATACTAAAGTACTTTAAAGAGTATCTTAAATACTTGGGTATTTAGTGCTTTACTCAAATTACTTTCAGTTTTGAGTATTTTGTGCTCTATTTTAAATACGTTTCAGGTTGTGTATTTACCATCTTACTTTAAATACTTTTGCGCATTATTTTGTACATGTCGGGCCTCGCATTAAGATGCTTTTTCGAAAGGCATCACCCACGGCTGTTCATTTTGCAAGAATGCTTGTACACATGCTCTGTAGGAGTCATGGGGCAATGCTTGGAGCTCTTAAGCCATTTGCAGTGTCAGCATACTAGATCTGAAATGGATCATCACATTGTAAATGGCATTTGACGGTAACATAAAAAATAATATATGGCAATGCAACTGTGCAAGAGAATTGTAGGAGACTTTTTTTTTCTTTTCTGGAAAACATTGCTCTACTTTGTTTACTTTTTTCTTTTGCTCTTGTTCCTATGCTGATCCACTCAAATAGGAGTAGCAAGTTGGATTTGTTTCTAAGAATTTGTTGTTGGAAAAAGAGTGCATAGGCAAAAATGCACAACACACCACTCTTGCCGTGTATGCTGCCATATTGACTCCTCATCAATTGCAATGGCGGAACACAGAGACTTTGCCACAGTTTAGCAGTTTCAGACAACTGTGTCACAACAGCTTTTTTAAAACCACTGTACGATGCCAGTTTCTTTAGTCATCATTAGCAATAGCAACCGCAGCTTTGAGTAGGAGACAGGCATGCACCACTGCAACTAGAAACACTGTTGTGGGTCTTAGACTGACCTGCGCAACCTTGACACAACTAGAAAATAATTGAATACAGATACAAATACAAATTGAATATGAATATTTTTAAATTGAACTGAACGTATAATGAAGACATAAAATGAGTCACGCAAGCCCTGACTGTACAGCATTTCTGCAGCTTCCTAAAAGTTTATGGTTTTTCTAATTGACAGACCAAAGTGGATCCTCTTGAATTGAGCAGGCATTAGCTTTGATTGTAGACCTTTGCTGATAGAGGTCGCGACATCAGAGTAATGCAGATTGTGAATTTGAAGTTAAAACGAAACACAAAATTGATAGCAGACGACTACCAAATAGAAGGCGATATCTTTACATCAGTAACCCAGACAAAATAGAGAATAGCATAGCAAACATCAGCATTGGAATTGGGATACAAGTTGTCCAATTTTTCATGGCCCTGGGGAGCTGTTGGCCCTGTCATAAATGTGATTTTTGTGTGCTCCCAGCCATTTTTGTACAACCCTGACCAGCTTGGCTAGTATAATGGGCGACACGTAGCAATGAGCCTGAGCTCACTGCTACCCACAGACATCGTTGTAGTCACACGTTATCAGACTTGTACACGTTACTAAAAAAAAAGTAATTGATTACCGTTACCTTGTACGAAAAACTATTTTTTTACCGTTACAAATTACTTGCCGGAAAAAGTAATGAAGTAACGCCTTGAAAAGTAACGCGTTACTTTCCCAATTACTTTCGACATCTGAGAAAACAATATAAAAAATGATAGAAAACAGACATAGAAAAAAAGATACCCACAAAAAAAAAGGAAACTGAGCGTCGACATCGTTGTGATATCGACAGTATTCCGCACAAGACTGACAGAGGCTCATGGTCACAAGAGTGGCATTAGGTTATCGGGGTCGAGAGTTCTATGAAAGATGTGTGGAGAGGTTGAGAGTTTTGAAAGTTCTGTGAAAAGAGTCCTAACTGGAACTCCCACGAATGACTCATCAGGTTCACGGTACAACTTACAGTCCAACTTACTGCATACAGGCCGGGTTGCGGATAGATACTACACATGAATGGGGAGAGGACAGTGGACTCAAAAATACACTACACGTGCGGAACACTGTGGCGATTCACCTCGGGGTCCTTGGGTAAGTAATTGTTGCGGGAAAAGTCCTAGAGATAAGACAGCCGCCTTGTGCCGAACTTGCAGAGGGCAGTTGGTTGTGTCTTCTCGCGGCGGTGAATCATCCCATATATGTGTGTGTGCGTCGTCCCGAACAATGTGGATTCTTTAGTTTCCAAGTAATCGATTACTTAGTAATTCATTACTGAAAATTGTAATTGAATTACTCAAAAAATTACTGGGCCCCAAAAGTAATCGATTACGTTACAAATTACTCAAAAAAGTAATTGATTACTAGTAACGCAATTACCCGTTACCCGTTACGTACAAGTCTGCACGTTATCAACAAACCTTTTGAAATACTGACATCAGCTCCCTCCACTTTTCTGGGCAGGCATTCTTCGCAGATGTTAGCCAGTGCCACTCTGCCTGAGCCACATGGAGGTGGCAAATACCTGGCTCACTTTTGGCCAGATGCTATGAAGAGCTGCTTTTTAGGTGCCTACAAATAAGTGACGTCTCTTTAAAGCAACGAAAAAATAAACAGGCTCTTCATGCAGAAGCTAAGGAGACAGTGGCGTTACACATTTACTAGTATGATCATCTCTAGCTGGTGGAGTCTTAAATGAGGCAATATTACCTTTGAGTCCATGCACAGAGACGGAGGACAACAGATGCAGACGGGAGTCCTGTCCCGTCTAAGTCACTTGTTTTCACATCCTCAACTCAGGGTAATATTACCTCCTCCAGGACTACACTGACTCTCTTGCATTCTATGTTTATGCTCTGGGTCATTCCATGTCCCAGATATGTTGCGCTGTGTTGCGCTAGACTGTCCCTGACTTCTGTCAAATAAATTGTGGTTGATTGTTCCCATGCAGCCAATGCTCTCCCGCTTGGAAAAACAAAATTGCTCTGTGGGGGCCTCTTGAAGATTTGCGAAGGGACATGTGACCTACCTGTTGAAAAAAAAATTCTAAATAGCTTTCTTTTTTTTTTTTGCAAATTCTAACCAGATCTCTTCTGAGTGATGACAAAGCGTAACACGTTCGTGCCGTATGCACTGAAGGTTGATCGACACTTTGTGATTGGTGGCTGATCGATTGTTTGTCTCGAGAAAAATAAAATTAAAAAATTCTTGGAATTTTTATGGAACTCCGCAATTTTTTCAGAGCCACTTAAACTGTTCAGCGCTCTTGCCTAGGAAGCACAGAACATGATAGAAATATTTTGAGGTGCGCATATTTGGAAAAGTATGTGGAGGGAAAAAATCGGAAGTTCAGATATATTGCTTTTTGCCACATAGTCTGCCGTCAATTGCACACTGAGGTGGTTCTTATCAAAATGTGAGACAATTGCATTTCATAGTACACATCTTGATTATTTTTTCCACAAAGTTTCATCAAAAGACTGCTTTTGCAGTGAAAGAATTTTAGAACTTGACCACCGTCACACACATCCAGCGTTGTCCTGCAAGGCTGCTTCAGCCCACAACGCATCGTCGCTGCTTCCTCCAAACACACTGGAGCACCACTACCCGATTTGCGTTCTTGAGTAACAACTTATAGAAATTAACCTTCAAACTTCAGGATCTCACGAGAACAGCCTACTTCAGCTGCGCAGTTCAACAGGAGCACTGGTCCTACGGATGTACTTAGGTGACATTGGACACCGGCGAGCAATTGAATAACCATAATCTGTTGAAGCCATGACGGACACGGTGCTTACTAAGACAGACTCTACGGCGCAAGGCAATAATGGGTGTGAAATAAACAGGGAAAGCACAACAACTTAACTCTTTCAGCTACCACAAAAGAAGAAAATAACAGAAGCCTCGAACTGTCCAAGTGAAGTAATTGAAAGGGTCAGACCCCGCCAAGCTACGGCGTTCCTTGGGGGCCGCCACTTCAGCTGCGACAACGAGGTCAAGAATGCGGTCCGATCATGGCTGCTACGCGCCGGTAAAGATTTCTACGCTGCTGGCACCCAAGCACTCATGAAACGCTGGGACAAGTGCATTAGTGCAGCTGGAGATTACGTTTTTCTCATGTAAGTTGTTTTTACTTTTGCGAAAAATCGAAAGTCCCGGTTTGACTTGAACCCCCATCGTATTTTATAACTGTATTTCATTTGCTGTTACAAGGAGATGTCTTCGCAACCATAGTCGTCTCTTCCAACGTTACTATCGGTTCAAACTAAGCCAACATGTCCTCCGTCCGTGCACTGCACGAGCAGACAACAGGAAGCGGCATCAGGGAGCGAGCAGACACACTCTAGCGCTCCAAAGTTGTTTAGTGGCCGCTGCGGGAGTCTCCTACTTCCGATTTGAGTGCGCCAAAAGTGGGGCACCTACTTAACGCAAGTGCATTAGTGCAGCTGGAGACTACGTTGAAAAATAAAGGTAATTTTTCGCCTGTAAGTTCATTTTACTTTTGCGAAAAATGAAAAGTCCCGGTTTGACTTGAACACCCCTCGTAGATATAATATATAGGTGAAGACCCATCGTCGCTAAAGTACATCCTCGTCTCAAGTGCTCCTTGTGTACTGTGCTGCCACAGAAGGCCATTCTTGCGAGTACCTCAAGCTTGGAAAGTTTATTTGTACGAAATGTTTTTGCAGGCAACGTAATCTGTTTGAGCTGCTCCTATGTGTGTTTGGCAGCAGACTTTGGGTGAAGGAGCCATGCAACGCAATGCCGCATGAGTGTCGCGATGGTCAAGTTCAATATTTATTTATTTATTTTTATTTTTTCTGTTGCAGATGATGACCCTTCGTACAAGGGGCATACTTCCAATTGAAATTTATCTCGTATTTTTATCAGAACTACACTCTTAGAATGAACTTCACGGCATGGCACGTACGCTCCTAGCCAACCATAGTCTCGAATTATATCATTATCGTCCATGATTTGCTGAAAACGGAAGGCGTACGCCTTTTTTGTGACAATTATGAATAGCATAAGTGTCACAAAATAGGCTCCGCCCCACGTTTTCAACGCTTCACGTTTTCAGGGACGAGAACGTTGTCATTCGGAATGTTGGTTGGCTAGGAGCGTGCTCTGTGGTGAAACTCATTTTTAAGGGTGTACCTGAGTGTGTAATTAACGGATGAATATGCGATAAAAAGCAACATTTCCCAAATTCATATATATATTTTTTTCTGCTAGTCTTCCAAGTCTGTGTCCCTCAAAATATTTTTTGCGCATTCTGTGCTTCCTATTCAACACCGCTAACCATGATGTGTAGCATTATTACATACTCGGTTTAAAAATATGTTAACCACTAAAATAACTTAACATCAACTAAAATAAGCATGGAAGGGGTTACCATCTTGTCTGTACAAAGAAACCTTTTCGTTCATCTTCTGAATGGGCTCTCTGTCATCGCTATATGCATCCTTTCCCCACTGTTCATACCAGTGGTACACTGTTCTCTGCGTTGGGTTGGGCTGCACTTGCAAGCAGATCATGAGAATTGTTTTACATTTCCTGCTTAGTTTCATGTAGGCGGATGGCCTGCCACACCGTCATGCCTCCAAGGAAGCAACCTGGTTGTGACAACAAAGATGGAACAAATGAACAACAAATAGCATGTTGTAAGTTAGCTATGTAACATGAGAGTGCACTGTCTTCCAATAAGATCAACAGATATACCTCATGAGAACCTGAACTCCTTGTTGAGCAAGTTATACACATTTAAGATTGCATATTGTCAATCTAGTCTTGTTCTATGATTTTGTTCTATGATTTTTCTATCTTAGCTTTTCTACCAGTGTCCAGCATAATATGGTCTAAGATGACTGTATGCACGTCAAGACCCCTAATCATCAATCAGCATTATACCTAAGCCCCTACCCTATGGTATCGCTTTCAGGAGGTGGGTAAGCAATGAATAGACTGAAACAGCAGAACTTCCTGAAAGTGCAAAGAACTCACCGTTCAGATCTCTTCACCGTGCTAATAATCCGCGAGGTAGATGTACGTTTAGTGCAGTCATCCAGCCATCGTTGGGCGTCGTCATAACAAGTTTGAAAGAAGGACATTCGTAACATACGTTGAATTTGAAGATGCTTCGTCCTCAACACAAATGATGCGTACTGACACTGCACACTGCTTCCAATGAACGTGTCCCGGAACGTGTCCCTTCTCTATTCTCGTGTCTTCCATTTTCAACCCTTTTACGTGACAATATTTTTCTGGCAACGTTTGCGGCACAAATCATTAATGTGGAAGAATTAACCGAAGTAAATTAAACTGACACCTTGACTGACCACAAGGTGTCACGAATGGAGTGTGCAGATAGTGTGGTGGGTGCGGATAGCGTTTAGGATTAGCTGGCGTAGCAACAGCTGTTATGGCAGTTCACATTATTGCTCTAGGCATTCTACCATAGCGGATAGCTTGCAAATGCTTGTCAAGTCGACGCAATGCTGATTTGGTGTGATAGTTTGATCTTGCAAGTATCCTGCCTTCATTTTTGGCCATGTTCTACTGTCGTTCGTTTGCAGTCAAGTAATACGTTCTCGTGTTCAGTGAAGGTCTACAATATCTCTAATCATAAAACGATGCTGTGGTGCCCTCAATTTTCAATGCTGCTGCGGCATTTCATATTAAAACAGCGGCACTTCACCTCTGTGTTGCAGTCCTTGGATATCTTACATAGTTTCCTACATCGGTATGGTGAGGGACCGAGCTTTTGTGACTTTTCGGTATTCATGAATACTAGAACATTTTATTACTGAAGATTTCTACACATATTGCACCTCACCGTCGCATATAATATACGTCGCAACTAATGCCATCGCAATATATTCTACCCTGCATAATTCGTTTGCTGTGTAAAATGTTTCGCATGATTTTTGAGAGAGCCTGCCTCACTCCTGCAGGTTGAATCACTGCCCTGCCCATGATGATGAGGTCGTGGTGATGCATGTTCCAACGCTTGAGACTACGTATAGGCGTATAGGTGCATATAAGGAAGAAAACTGCCCTGGTACCCCTCATGTACTCTCAGTGTGTATTGTGCAATTTGTGCTAGTGTGTACCCAACAACTAGTTTATTTGGTGATTATGATTGGGAGTTTCATCACCAGGGACGATACTCAAACCCGTTGACTGTGGTGGTGTGGTAAAATATCATAATGAGTCACCTAACCGTGAGTACTGAAGTCCTATGATGCCCAAAAAGGTCAGAAGTGCTTTGAGAGCAGAACTTTGGTGTGCATTATGTGGACATGGACCAAGAAATACTGACAATGTGATGGGGCGAGGGTTCGGCTGATTAAGAGACCCTGAAAGGGTGGTTCGGGAAGGTTTCTGGTGCGGGTGCTGAAGAAGTATGTGCTAGTGCGGACCTAGTGTGTGAAGAGTAGTGACACACCATTCAGTAGCCTTGCTTGGACGATACAGCAAAATGCAGGTGTCACTCCAGCAAAGGAGGTTAGCTTGGTTTTTTAACAACTCACAGAAACGTTCGTGGTCAGAAAGGTAGAAGGGTGTATAACACAGTAATATAGAGAGTCTGAGCACATGATGAACGGACAATCAGATTAGGCCCATTCTCTCGGTTTGGTATCTTTCGACTTATCCCCTTATTGCATAAAGGAGTACAGTTATTCATGTTCGGTAAAATGAGCAAGGTTTCAAGCTTAAATAGGAAAAACGTGTGTGGGAGGAAGTGTGTAACGATGCTTTCATAATAATACTCCAAAACTTTCAAAAGAGGTTAATTGAGTAACACGTTATGTTGCCATATAATCACCAATTATTTAATAATAATAATATCAAATAAAGTGCTCAGGACTTCTAAGCACCGGAACTAAATTAAAATGCCTGTATTAAGTGCCAACAGAGTCTGTTGCTGTTGACTGAGACTTGCCAATCAAAGGGACACACGGCACACTGAGTCTTGCCAATTTCTACAGGCACATGTGTCAAGGAAGCAGAAATATAAATGTAACTTCTGACACATGCAGTGGTCTACAAATTAGTCCATAGGGTATGACCGCTTTGGTGTTAGGCATTAACCTTGGGCATTGACATTACCAGGGTTTTTTTCCAAGGGGAGTACCCGAACACCTCTTTTTTTGGGGATGGACATTGGGCGTTCAGAGGTTCCTATCATGGCATATGAGAATAAACATTTCAACCTATGACTAAAGAGTGCACCATTTTCACAAGCGATCTTGGAGTTCCAGGGAGGGCCATGGCCCCCCTCTCGGTATGCCCATGACTATGGGGTACCGCTTCCTTCCTGAGTAGATTGTAGTTAGCTGACATGATGGTAGCCAGAAAATATTTCGGGAGGGCAGTTTCTATGGGGACTTATATGGGGAGGACGATCCCCCTTCGTTTTTCTCTCCCAAATCCAAATGCGCCAAACTATCTGTCCACTAGACGTCAAATAACACGTCTAACGTTACGCCACCTAGCCATCTAGCCCTAGACATCCGATGTCTATGTACCTAGCCGAGATTTAGACATTCTTTTAGCCTGATGTCTGGAACAGGGTCAGACACTTAACCATGTATTAGACATGAAGTCTACAGCTAGACCAATTTTATCCCTCCATTCAGGCGACAGGTCTAGGATTATACAATTCCTGTACCTTACTTTAGCCTCCCTTAGACTTACTTTAGACCATGACTAGTCCTGCTACCGTCCTGGCATGCATTCATGCAGAAATGTGATATAATTGATAGCAACATGGATCTCAGCATGAACATTTATTCACAGTAAACCACACACGAAGTCTATGGTACAAAACTCAGTCTAAAACTGGATTGACTTTGCTGCCAAGCAGGTGTCTTGTTTTTCCACTGATGAATGTTGAACTGGCAGCGGGGTGCTGAAGGCCACCTCATTCCTTTCTTCTAATGAGTGATTGTTGGTGCTGCAGCACTGCCTCCAATGACTCACTGTGGCTAGAAAATAGAACAAAACTTAGCAGAAAGCATTATGTAGCCTGCTAGTTCTAACTAGTTTGTTTAGTGGCTATGGACACTCTTTCACGGGATGCTTGTCTGGCCACATAAGAGCAAAAACTGTGTCAACACTGATCTGAGAGACACATAAAGAAAAGAAGCTGCACGTACAAAAATCACAGGACTGTTACAGCTACACAACACGAATTGCAGCAACAGCTGAAAATCTGTTTGTGCGTGACTACCTGATGTGGACGCTGCCAGGATCTCAGGGAAACGAGGATGTAACAGCTGTTGCTGTGAAAGACAGCTGGTGAAAGTACATCAATGTAACAGGAGTTTTCTCGCGATGCACGACCTTACCTGGTCGAGCAGGCGACTGCGAAGCACTCCATGATGGGCGCAGCACTTCCATCACTGCACTCTCACAAAGAAACCGGATAGTAAGGGTAAAAAATCGTCAAAATTTTTAGCCATATTCTAAGGGTCAACACCTTACGCATACAAGGATGACGGATAGTAAGCGTAAAAAATCGTCAAATTTTCTACCCCTATTTTAAGCGGTGTTCGGTGTTGTTCGGCTACCCTTATGATACGACTTACTGCACCTAAAAATACCACATAGTATGCGTCAAACATGAGCATCGTAGTCGTCACGTGACCTCACGGTCCTTGTACAGGCAACGGCTGCAATTCTGAAATGACCCGCAATGCGGTTTTCCGGCGGATGTTCTGGAAAAGGGTACGTGGTTCCCGATTGCCAAAAGTATCAGAAAGAAGTTTCCAGAGCAGTACGTAAAAATCGGATTGCCTGTCAATTTTGCATTGCAGCTACTGCTTGCCCAAGGGACGCTGACATCTCGCGGTGCCTAAGGTCCCCAGACATGATGCGTACTGTGCGGCATTCTGGGGGTGCAATTCAATCTGCAAAGACGACATATCATGCGAAATTGTTTCGGAAAAAAAGAACAGCTGCTACGACAGGATCTCGATAATACGAATCTCACAGGGCATGAAAAACAGTTCGTATCAGCCGAGACTCGTCAGCAGTACCACATACGTGCACAAAGCATGTATACGCACGGCAGCCCGTTCACTTTTATATGCTATTGCTTAAAATACATCCATGGTATAGGCATACTTGTTGCTCATCCAAAGGACGTCCAGTTGACAGTCATGTAGGCCACAATAGCTAGGGGCACTGCACTGCAAAATCGTATACCACAGACAAACGCATCGATCACGTGAATAACAGATATAAAAGGCACGTTCTTGCGCAAGGCAAGCAATATAGAAGAGTTCTCGCGACGGTCAAAAGAAAAATAAGAAGAACGAGCGCATCATTTGAGCCGGGTCTTCTCACTATAGCCCGCGTAGGCCGCCATCTCATTTAAATCAGAACATGTGAATACATTGAAGTATTTCCTACGTTAGTAGCACGCATCTAAACCGTGACGCAACAAAAATTCGCCAAATAATTACACTTTATTGCAGGAAAGAGCCCAGAATAATAGATACATACATGTGTTTATAGAATACTGCACGGCCTGAAAATGATGAGGCTTAAGGCGCACGTGACCGAACATAAAAAAACATGGGAACAGCATACTAGCCATAAACCAACAGATTACAATACCTGCAATATTTTAGACAAGTATGAAATTACATCTGTGCATCTTCGCAACACCGCAACACAACAAATTATAAATTAGCTAGCTACATGAGCTAGTAATTGGATCAAATTACGTTTATAATGTAAAAAGATCTAATTATATATATATATATATATATATATACAGGATATAATACTGTAGAGGACGATGGTATTTCCTCTACATGAGTCCCGACCGGCGATGATGGTATGCCACGGAGAGGCGATGACGGTGGCCTATCTTCATGGCTGCGCCGGTGGAACTGAAGCGGGTACTCCAGGCGCGTGGCCGCCATCGTTGTTGTCCACGGCCCGCTACAGTGCTCCCCCCTCAGACGCGGAGCGGCGACAAAGTAGTACGATGACCTACGTCAACACCGGAGGAAGAGAGTAGGAGCGACCGTGGATGACGTGCACTATTCGATGTCTTCGTGGCACGGCACAACACCCGTTGGCAGAAACTGTCGATGAGCAGGGCAGATGAGGGGTGATATCGTCGGGCGTGAGAGTCGAGCGTCAGAGTCGTGGCCTAGGGTGCCGCAGCCGGCACGGGAGCGAGAGCTCGTAGGGTCGATCCCAGGAATAGCAAGGCTGCGTTAGCCGTGTCGGCTGCCGAGACGCCGGCTGAAAACGTGCCGTGGCGTAGGATGCCGCGACTGCCGAAACCGGCAGGCGAGCACGTTGCTCTGGTGTCGCGGCCGGCAGGGGATGAGCGTCGAGATGCATGAAATGAAGCGGTGGGTCGTGAGTGTGCCGGAGGCGGTGGATAGCACAGGTCGGTCCCTGGAAGCCGTGAAGCGATGTTCGGTGGGCGGATGCGATGATCAGTGAGTGGTCGGGTCGTTGCGGTTCGGTCGGTCAAGCGGTGCGGGTCGGCGGGTCGGTCGGTGTGGACAGAAGCGGTCGACGTGTCGGGCGGGAGGCGAAGGGCGTTCGGGATGTGATCGTGATGGACCGAGTAATGAGGTGGCTTCCAGGTATAGCGTGCCGTGGTAGTGCTCGTCGATGGTGTGGCCAGAAATTGGGGATCGAGTAAAGGTGGTTCTTTTCTCCTCTCTCTTGAATCCCCGTGGCTTGCCAGTTGTCGGTGATGATGACTGTTGTGTTGCAGGTACTCGACGATCAGATACGCAGGTACTCGACGGTACAGACGATCTGCAATAGTTGGTAACAGGTTTGTTTACAGCAATATGTTTTACGTGGACAAAATTTACATGATATGGCAAAGTCACTCCGAGCCTCCGAGCAGGTCCGCTTGCTACGGAGTCCGCAACCAAGTCCCTCTAATTTCCCAAACTCCCCCGCTCTCTGGGTTGTTTATCGTCCCCCAGATGTCCTCCTTTCGCGCTATTCAAACGAAACACTCAGCAAAAATATAACAAGACAACACCCCTCGCACAACCGTTAGCTCGACTGACCCAACGTCTTCGAACTCAAAATTTATTACCTCTTCTCGTCGGCTACGGACATGTGCGAGGCGCGGCTCACAGAAACCCGATCCTGCGTGTCTTGGAGTCAGAATCTGGTAACTGCTTCCAGACCACGTGTGTGGGAGGAACAACGGTAAAACCTCACGGTGGCCGGTCGTTTTCCGCGAAGTGCGGGGAGAAGTAAACACAGAAATAATGAGCCATTCGGTCGCAGAGGAAGTTTCCACTTTACAGATGGTCAAGGGCCTAATTGCGGCGAACGTGGTGTTCATAGTTCGTGTCACCAAATGTAGAGGACGATGGTATTTCCTCTACATGAGTCCCGACAGGCGGTGATGGTATGCCACGGAGAGGCGATGACGGTGGCCTACCTCCATGTCTGCGCCGGTGGAACTGAAGCCGGTACTCCAGGCGCGTGGCCATCTTCGTTGTTGTCCACGGCCCACTACAATACATTATATCACACGATGAGGCATCGAGGTACACAGAATATGAGACATATACAAAGAGAAATCCATGGCAGACAGGCCATAAACTTATTATCTATAGGGTGATTCCACGCCGGATCAGGCAGGGTGGTCTGGTTGGCCTCCTCATTATTTCTTCTTCTTCTTCTTTTTAAGCGCCTTGTCCCTAGGAGGCATATTGGCGCTGAAAGTAGTTGAAAATAATTGGTGGTTATTTTTAATGAATTATCATTCAGATGCGAGCTTCCTACGCAGCTTGACACCACGCATCTTCATAACTATTTGACATATTCAACTTAATATTCAGGCACGCGGACTATGCGTGAACAGTTGTGATTCTCCAAGAGTGGTACCTACATTTGCTTTTTGTCGGCACTTGTTAACGATGTTTCGACCATGCAATATGCGTACGGTACAGCTCTAAAAAAATGAAAGAAAGAAAGAGTGAGGGAGAGAGCGGTTTTGTGTACCTGTTGAACAGCCCAGAGCTTACAGTGGAAACGACGTTGAAAAACAATTCGCGGGCTCTGTTGGAAGCAAATAAGCAGAAATTTAATTTTGTAATGTGAGAGAAGAGTGTTAACTGCGTTTGAAGAAAATATCTGCCGATTTCGAGCTTTTTTTTCTTTTTTTAGAGCCGAAAAGAGAAGCATACTCTCCGTTCGCTTAGCCTTCCGCGGAGAGCGCGCGAGTATGCAAGCTAAAAATATTTCGCGCGCCCCCTAGGAGTCAAATAAGCAGACTTTTTGTTTTACGTGGTAAAAGATGGATGTTTAAGCTATGTACACACAAAATATTAACAAATTTGAAGCTGGGGTTTTTGAGAAAAACGCTCCCCAAAAACCCGATTCTTTCGCAGGCCCTCTCGTATAGAGCGCCGTACCAAAAATTGTAAATGATCACAACGTGACCAACCGCATACCACATGAAAGAGCAAAAAATGAGCTTTCATCCAATATCAGTTTCATTGACGTCGGACTTGTGGCGGCTCTGCAACAACCCCGCAAATTTGCGCAACAAATGTAGTTCGGAACGTTTTCGGGAATTTTTCCCGATATGTTTCGGCCATTTTCCACAACTTTTTTTAGCTTAAGTGAGACGAATGCACCCGTTCTATGGTGGCAAAAATTGCCGTCTGAGGGCGACGTCCGGTTCCAGAGATACAACGCCGCAAACTTGGAAAAAATTTAGCCCGGAAAAATGTGCGCTTTTTTTAACCCCCTCCAGAAGGACAACGGGATATCGCACAGGCCTGCGGTCCAGCTCGTTTCGCTTACTTTCGGCCGAAGAATAACATGTAATTTTCCCGGGAAAAAAATAAAAATGTGACCGGCGGGCATCTGTCGATTATAAATGAAACTACCCAGCTATCTCCGCGCTACAAATTCGTATGCGTACGCCCATTCTCCACCATGCTGGTGCCTTATGCGTGATGGTTATCTACGAACAGATCATTTTGTTACAGGTGAGACTCTTTTTGTGCTCGTTTTTCTCCGATGTACGTTTCTCCCCGTTAAAGCATCTGTGTTAACGATTCCTCAATCCGTTCTTGTAACAGGAGTTTGGATGATTATTGCTGATTATACCGCAGCACGATGTGTTGACATGAACCAAATCGGTTTTCTGACTTGTAAAAAGCGGTCACGATTTTCGATAACGTGGTGCAGGTGGTGGTGGTGGTGGTGCTGCTGCAGCAAAACACGTCTGGAACGCCACTTCTTAGACAGCTGAAATGAGTTACGCGTTTAATATCATTCAGTTAAATGTTATTTTAAAGGACTAGAGTGTTTCCAGTATAGTAAGTGGTTTTTGATGTCCATGTTACCTTTATGACTATTTCATGTTAGCGGCCTCTGCGGGGATAGACTCAGGTCTGGCAAAGAGCACCTTATCGGCATAATTTATTTCAGCGTTACCACATTTACGAGATTAGCTTTCCCATTTAAACACTAGAAACAGTATCAGTTCCGCGATATATACTGCTGCACAGACACGTGCACCGATTTGACAGTACCACAGATCACATGAATGACATGATAAAATGATTTACGTGTCTAACAAAATTCAGTTCAATGTTACTTAAAGGACGAGAAATATTTCAGAATGGTACGTTTGGCAGTCTGTGACCATTTCATGTGGGAGGTCTCTGGAGATGACCCAGGTCTGGCGAAAAGGACCTTATCTGCATCACGTATTATGACGCTAGCACATTTTCGAGATTAGCTTTCTCATTGAAATGCTATACCATATCTTTGGAATCTACTATTGAACGGACAAGTGTAGCCAATTGACAATATTAGCTAGCACATTATTTCGCGCTTTGGACAATAAACTTCTATGTCCAGCATCCCCAGGAACCGGACACGACACGCTCTTCGTAGTCATGCTGGACTTATTATATCCCGCATGCACACTCAGCTGCATTAGGTGGTGCTCCGAAAATTTCTACTGTGCGACACATTGCGCAAAGAAGTACACAAGACTCTATTTTCTCATGCATGTACAACCAGTACAACCCACCTGTAAAGATGACTTGTAAGTGTGACTGCTTCATGAGTAAGGATGCGTTGCTCGATAAATGCAACGTCTGGAATACACTGAACTATACTTGAGTTGTTATACGGTGATTTCACGCCGGATCAGGCAGGGTGGCGATTTTTTTTTCGTTCAAACATATACTGTAACCTCGTCCCTAGGAGGCATATTGGCGGTGAAAGTAGTTGAAAATAATTGATGGTTATTTTTAATGAATTATCATTCAGATGCGAGCTTCCTACGCAGCTTGACACCACGCATCTTCATAACTATTTGACATATTCAGCTTAATACTTTTCTTTTTTCACCTACTGTCAGGGGTGGGTAGCATTGGATTTTAAGTTGGGTTAAGTTAAGTTGGGTAGCATTGAGTAGTATATGATCAGCTCAACTGGCCCACAACTCACACAGTGGCCTGGACGCCATTAATGAGCAATTAGAGAAATTTGGGACCCCCCACAGTAATTAGGATAATTGAGGGAGTCATTACGCTAATTGGGGACCATCTAGGACGTGTCCAGACCACTGTGTGAGTTGTGGGCTAGTTGAGCTGATAAAAATTAAAAAATAGGTAGAAAATAAAATAAAAAGATAGAAATAGAGTGGAGAGAAACAATTTATTCGAAAATCAATGATGCCGCGGCGAAGAAACGGCTCCGGGGTGACCAGCGCTTGTTGACGTCGGGTAGTTGCAGAGATCGACGACAGGTGGCCACTTAGTTGCAAGGCATCACACCAGATGGCGCCACCATCATAGCTCTAGACGAGAAAGACAGAGAACAAGATACTAGCGGTAGGTAAAAATGGCAGCACTGCTGAACAAGTCTAGGCATGCGAGAGAAAAGGTCTAACCGCTACTGCTAAACAGCACGGAGAAAACAGTACACATCGGGGAAAAAGGCTTACGGGGGGGCGATCGCTTAGGCCTAACCACAACACTATGCAGCTAACACAAGGCGGGAACCACCGGGCACACATCGCTAAACATGCGTCAACAGGCTTGCTCAACGCAAAACAAGTCTAAACATGCGAGAAAAGGCTTAACACGAGCGCGGTCAAATCACTCGTTGGTCACCGCTAACCACGGTAAACATACGAGGAAAAAGGCTTACGGGGGGCGATCGCTTAGGCCTAACCTCAACACTACGCAGCTAACACAAGGCGGGAACCACCGGGCACACATCGCTAAACATGCGTCAACAGGATTGGACACCGCAAAACAAGTCTAAACATGCGAGAAAAGGCTTAACACGAGCGCGGTCAAATCACTCGTTGGTCACCGCTAAACACGGCAGACATACGAGAAAAGGAGCGCGTCAAATCACTCACCTTTTCCCCCGCGGCAACTTCCAGGCAGAAACTGAGCGAGCGCGGAGAACACACGTCTGCTCTCTACGAGAGCCAGCCAGAAACTGAGCGAGCGCGTGGAGCGCACGTCCGTCTTCCGCGACAGCCCAAGAGAAACTGAGTGAGGCGACGCGCAGCGGCAGCTATGGATGCGCGCGTGCCCTCTGCTCCACCCGTCCGCGCATGCGCGCGCGCGCTCCTAGCGCCCTTTGCGCCGCCCGCGGGTGTTTTCGGTTTTGGCTCTCTGCTGCGCGCGCGCGCGCTCCTGCGGCGACGGGTGGCTTTTGAGTTTCGGTTCCACTCTCGTTTCTTTGCGCGCGCACGCGTTTATCTCTATAAAGGCAGCGCGCACCGCGCTCGCGTCATCATTCTGACCGATACGTGGAAAACGCCATGTGTGGTTTATTCTCCTGCGTTTCTCGTCGTCGCAAGGAAAAGACAAAAAACGAAGAACTTCGCGAATTTATTCGCGGCATCGTGGAGGAAGCCTTTCAAGTCCACCGCCTGGAATGGTTGCAAGCGCGTCAAGAAATGTGTCAGGACAAGATGAAGACGCTCGACCGCATCTTAGCGGCGGACAGACTGGCGAAAAAGAAGTCCAACTTTAGCCTGGATAATCTGTATTGGGAACGCAGTTCCGATGTAGAGGACGACGACGACGACGTGTAAATAAAAGCGATGCATTTCTCTTCGAGTCTCAGTCTGTTCTTTCTCTTCGTGAAACATGTACGCACGCAACATGTCTTCCCTCGAACCTTTTCGTTTCCGTCATCCTTTTCGCTGTATCTTAAGCGGCCCCTCCATGTGCGGCAAATCTACGTTCGTTGCTAACGTGCTGAGGAACCTGAACGACGTGGTGGACAAGCCTCCGTCACAAATATTCTACGTGCAGAAATATGATTCACCGAGCATGCAGGACGAATTCGGGGACTCCGTAAAATTTACCAAGGAGCTACCGCGAGAGTGGGACACGTCGCGCGCTACGCTGATCGTCGTTTGACGATCACATGACCGACGCCGGTTCCTTGAAGGAGGTGACCGATCTTTTCATTCGGGGTTCTCACCACGCCAACGCATCGATCTTCTTACTCGTTCAAAACATCTTTTTCGACAGTAGCCATTTTAGAACAATATCCTACAACGCCAGTTACGTCGTCCTGTGGCGCACCGTGCGCAGCTTGCACCAGATGGAACATTTCGGCCAACAGCTATTTGGCAGAAAAAGATTGGAGTATTTTCTGGACGCATATAAACAAGCGATGTCGTCGCCCCACGCATATTTACTCGTGGATCTTCACAACTATACGCACGAGAATCACAGGTTGCGTAGCAATATCTTTCCGGGAGAACGTCAATATATCTACGCTCCGAAATGAATCTCCGCCCTCACCTCACTTTACTCAAAGTACTCTCCACTCTACCCCCTCCACGCCGTCGCGTCTTGAGACGTTCGTCCTCGTCCGACATGAAACACCTCTCCGAAATTTGCCTCAATGTATTGAACGGAAAGGTGGCTCTAGCTCCAGATACGTTCGCGCGTTTGAAGAAGCACAAACGCTTTTTACGACGGCTCGCCTACAAAAAGATTCACAAGAATCCGCAACGTTTGAAGCGCTATCTGTCTCAGCAGCGAGGACAGGGCGTTCTTTCGTCGGTGGTTCCTCTCCTGCTTTCCGCCGTGTTGAACCTTTTCGCCAATGGCCAAGAGAATTGAAGTGACCACCTCCTCCATCGGAAACATTCTTTCCTCGAAGGACAGTGACGACGTCAAAGTGAAACTCATACTGCAAGCACTGTATCGCATACTCAAGCAGTACGGATTCGACCCCTACGACAATAAAAACAAGGCGTCCGACGCTACAAATGACTTTGACTATTCGCTCCTCTCTCCAGAGGTGGACGAAGAGGAAGCGGAAAGTGTCGTCTCGGAATTAAAGAAGGTTCTTTCCTGGGATCGCGAGGGTTGTGTCTCCGTGTCGGGTAAGCCCATCAGACACTCCTCCGTTTACGAACTCGTCAATTATTTGTTGCAACGTAAGACGGGAAAGAAACCTTCCTGGTTCCCCAAAGTCTCGAAAGTATTGCGTCTGATTTCTCTACCCAAATCGCGAGCCTCAACAGCAGCGGCAGCAGCAGCAGGCCTCCATTGCGTGGACGACTTATGGAGGGATATGTGAAACCAGAGGGTGGTTTGGGGGGTGTGGAACGCTATAGAAAAGCACATCACTTGAGCAAAAAGAAGGCTCTCGCCATTCTCAGAAAGCTGGATGCCTACACGCTACACCATCCGGTCAGAAGAAAGTTTAATAGGAGGCGCATCATCGCGCTCAAGATCAACGACGTGTGGCAAATGGATCTCGCCGATTTTTCAAAATACAAGAGATTCAACGGTGGCTACCGCTACATTCTCGTGGCAATCGATTCCCTCTCCCGGTTTCTGCGCACCCTCCCACTAAAGACGAAGCGCCCCGCCGAAATGAAAAGGGCCATAATAAGACTTTTTCGGGGAGGTAACGTACCTACACGCATCTTTTGCGACAGAGGCGGGGAATTCTACAACAAGACCGTCAAGGAGTATCTCTCACGAAAGAAGGTACACATGTATTCGACCTTCTCTCCAGTAATCAAAGCATCGCAGGCAGAACGCGTCATACGCACTTTACGCGACAGAATATTCCGTTATTTTAGAGTAACGGGAAAATACCACTTCGTTTCCGCGCTTCCCAAGATCGTGCGCGACTACAACACCACCAAACACAGGACTTTGGGCATCAGCCCGTCCGAAGTCACGCCCGAAAACGAATTGGAGCTGTTCAATAAGATAAATGGGAAGCCCGTCGTACCCTCCGTGAAAAAGAAGCTCAAACTGGGGGATAAAGTGAGGGTCCTACTACACAGAAAAGGTTTTCATAAGAGCTCGGAAGGGAGTTGGTCGCCTCAGATTTTCACCGTCTCCCGCCTGAGAGACACCTCTCCTTCCGTCGTACACCTGGAAGATTACTGGGGTAAGGAAGTGGACGGATCTTTCTACCCGGAGGAGGTACTCGTCGTAACCCGAGACGCCAATCAGCCTTGGCCAGTAACGAAAGTGCTGAGAAAGAAGCAAGTGAACGGTCAAACAAGTCAAACAAGTGTTCTTCTCCTTCGCATTTGAACGAGTGGCGAAAAGGAAACGTTCGCCTGCAATTGACTATCCTTGACTTTGCTGACCAAGAGCGAGGGAGGCTCCGCCCCCAAATGGCGCGCCAATAGGAGGACTCGGGAGGCGGAGCGCTGCGGCCTCTGCTCTTGCCTAATAGATGGCGCATCGGTAGCGCTCGGATCGGGATATGTGAGCCGCTGTCGTCTGCTTCTTCCGGTAGAGCTACGACCTTGAAGCCTCTGCTCTCGCGTAAGAGATGGCGCTACATTGGCGCTCGGTAAGGGCACGTGTGGTCGTCCCAACTTTGAGCCTCGACCTTGAGACTGGCCGGTAACCTAAATTCCGATGACGCGGCGATTGCAAACCATAGTGCGTAGTTTTGACGATTATGCTTCATGGATGTATTATTTTGGCCAGTTCGACGTTTATGAAAACGGAAAGAAATGAAATAAATCATTTAAAATAATTGTACTGTGTGCTTCCCTTTTTTTCTTTTTGTAAGTAGTTACGCAAGTGTACTGCGTAGTTTTGACGATTATGCTTCATGGATGTGTCATTACATTACCAAATTTTTGGCCAGTTCGACGTTTCGCTCCGCTCTTCATTTAAAATAATTGTACTGTGTTTTTCTTTCTATCTTTTTTCTTTTTGTAAGTAGTTACGCAAGTGTACTGCGTAGTTTTGACGATTATGCTTCATGGATGTGTCATTACATTAAAAATTTTTTGGCCAGTTCGACGTTTCGCTCCGCTCTTCATTTAAAATAATTGTACTGTGTTTTTCTTTCTTTTTTTTTCTTTTTGTAAGTAGTTACGCAAGTATACTGCGTAGTTTTGACGATTAGGCTTCATGGATGTGCCATTACATTACCAAATTTTTGGCCAGTTCGACGTTTCGCTCCGCTCTTATGCGTGAACATTGTCTCAGCTCATGAAAAAGGAAAGAAATGTTGCTGCTTTTGTTCTACTCCTCACACTGAAATAAATCATTTTAAATAATTGTACTGTGTGTGCCTCTCTTTCTTTTTTGCTATTTATTTGCATTAACTGCTAAACCTGCGTAAGTTGTTACGGAAGTATGCAAAAAGTAAAGAAATGTTGCTGCTTGTTCTACTCCTCGTACAGAAATAAATAATTTGAAATAATTGTACTGTGTCTGTTTCTTTTTCTTCTTTCTTTTTTGTAAGTAGTTACGGAAGTACGCCAAGTTACCAACGCCTTTTTTTTTTCTTTTTCTTCCCTGTTGTCCGCGCACCGACATGCACCGAAATGTCCGTGCACCGTAATGTTCGTCGCCCGGTTGTAATGAAAATGCTGCTCTTGCCCTTCGGAGATAATGATTGAAGCGAAAAGAAACAAACCACAAAGAGCAGGTAGTTAAACGTCCGTTTATTGACTAGCAGCTTGGGCACATCCATGTCTTAATGTTGTTACTTGCTACTGTACAATGAAACTGGTGTTTTGCAGGGGGAAAGCCACACCGCCATGAGGGACGTTAAAACCCAGGGGTAGTGGGTGTTGGTATCCGAACCCGGGATGCAAAAGAATTATGGGCGTCGGCATTACCTGCACTGGGAAAGGTGCGGTGGCCAAACTTACAATGACGGGAACGTTGTTTGTATTGCTTAGAGTCGCCATAACAGCTGGAGCCGCGCTTGACGCGTTTGGTCGCGAGTAAGGTGAGACCTGCTGCATCCGATGTCTTCGTGCTGTTTGTACCCGTCGAACTGCCTGCGCGTTCGAACCTGGGCGTGCAGAAACCGTTACAGCTGTAGTCGCGGCGTTGGTCTGTGGCAGAGAAGGACCCGCACGCTCTGATGGTTGAAAAATAGGAATGATGTGAGATGCCGGCGGTCAGATTTGCTTACTGAACAATTGAACAAACAAATAGCGACGAAAATGAAAAACATACCTGTAGTACCGACGACGCCTGCCATGGAAGTTGGCACACGTGGTATGACAGCCGTAATAGTACGCCTGTGGCTAGGTACAGCACTGTGTCGTCGTTGAGAGCGTGCTGGATGATGGCCCAAGTTCTGGTTGCGAGAGACGGGACGTGTTTGGTATCGGAGCCCCTCTGTTCCCGAGAAGACGCGACTTTTTGCTGTACCAACACACTCCAAGAAGTTGATGAACGGGTCAAGTCCCATCCTCTGAACATGCCTCCGCCACAGCTGTTCGTCCAAATAGCGTTGAATGTCTTTCCTTTGAGGGCCTCCACGATGAAGCGACCGTTTAAGTACGCGCCAGGTGGACTCTATGGTCTGCGTATGAACCTCACGATTCGGTCCTGTAACGAACTCAACCCGGTGATTGACAACTTTGTGGGTGTAGTACTTCCGCCTCCCACGTCGTCTCCATTGCTCAGGGCTTTCACCTAGAGTTTCGAGGTTTCTGTAGCCACCCCAGCAGTCCGTGATTATGGTTGTCCCTCTCTTGATGTAGCGTCTGATAAGCGGTATAAGGGTGGCTTTGTCCCGCTTGTTGTTAGGACAAACTACAACCCTCAGCTTGCCTCCTTTGCGCTTGGCGTTTGGGTTGACTTCCCTTTCTACCATGCCCAGAACCCAATGACCTTTCCTGACACGACCTCTGTGGTACTTCCGCTTGCCGAAGAGACTTTCGTCGATTTCTACGATCTTTCCCCTTCCACCAATTTTACCTTCTGCTGCAATCTGTCTTTGAATGGCCACGGACACGACGGATCGGCACAAGGACAGCCAGCGAACGATCGTCCGATCCGCTATTTTTCTGGCAGTTCTCGAACACTCCAGGGTTAAATACTTGTACGTGTGCCGGTCATGAGCGAAGATATGCATCAGCTTCAGGGCGAGTCTCAGTGGAATCTTATACTTCCTGAACATGGAATCATGAAAGACAGATTCCCCCCAGTTGTGGCCGTGGTTCCTGCACCTCCATCTTGCCGTACCCGTAGCCGGGCTGAACAGCGTCGCAGGACGATTGCATAGTCTGCAACGCATGTCGCTACGCAGTGCACCTTGCTCCATGAGCCATCTGATGACCTCAGGTTGACCTAATGCAAATAAATTTGCAATTTCATAAAAACCGGGAGGAATAGATGAGTATCACTCAACAATCAATATCAGTGACCATTTTCACGACTTTTCATTTAAGAAATTATGAAACTGATTATCTTACTTTGGGCAGCGATATCCTGCAGCACGTCTCAGCTGATCTCCATGACAGTTAAGCAGCAACGAGACTCTTCGGATGAAACATGTTCCAAGACAAGAGTGACACTATATGCGGTCACGTACGGTCTTTATAGTGCATACCCAGACGGAGTCTTCGACCTCTTCGGGAGGACGCTTGAAAGAAAGCGTCCTCCCGAAGAGGTCGAAGACTCCGGCTGAGAAGACACCGGAGACATTCGGTTTCCTTGTGCACAATGGTCAATGTCGGCATGTAGTCCAGACAGTATACAAATGGGTGAAAGAAAAAGAGAGCAATGAAGGAAGGTTCCTAAACGGTCTTACCCCTTTAGGAACCTACTGTCTGGACTACATGCCCACATTTACCATTGTGCACAAAGAAACCAAGTACGAAGGGAGTCGTCGGCATACGAAGAACTAGGGCGTAAGTTAAAAAGAAAGAAGGAAAAAATATACCGTATTTTCCGGTGTATAACGCACGCGTAATACAGCAAAAAAAGTGCTCGGAATAAGTCCTGCGCGTTATCTAACGGTGCGCGTAACATGCGGAAATATTTTCCTGCAGAGTTCCTTTTCAGGACGGTGCCGTACTAGCGTCTTCAAGGGTGTGCTGTGAGTTTCTCACAAATCTCTTACGGTCAGTTGACAAAACCGGCGAAAGGGCACTGGACTTCATAAATGGTTAAAAGTGTGTGAGATCTGGTTGAACTGAACTCACCAACAAAGAATATAAAACGCTGCTCAGTTTTGTAAACGCACTGGCCGCATTTGTTTTTGAATTGGGTTTTTCATGTTCTTGGACTTCGCGCATGGCATGATTGAGAAGTGGCGCGAAACGGAAAGCGGAGAGAAGACTGAAGTATACTATGACACCGACTCTGTTGCATCGGTGTGTTTCAAATAAAGCATATCCATCAATGATACACCGCCTTCTTTTATTGTGCATGCTGGTGGCAGTAAACTTGTAGCAGCATTGCGGTGCGCGTCATGCACTCGTGCGCGTTATACATCGAACGTTTTCCAAATTCGGCCCATTGCAACCGGTAAGCATTGTTGCTTGAACGTATATTGTTGGAAACAAACTCAGAAAACAAAGTGTTTTCTTTTACTTTTTCCGGTTTCAACTCCGATGTCAACTGCGTATTTAGAGATCTTTGGCCGTGAGACATGGATCGAAGCGCTTTTTATTGCGTCTTGTCAGAGGATAATAAATATATGCGGTCATAAGAACATTTTTAAAATCGAACCTTGTACTGCTTCTTGAAGCTGCTTCTTCTCGGTAAAGTAGCCGAAATATCTTTAGGATTATAGACAAGACAAGAGTATGGACTTTGCGACAGGTCATTACCACATGGTTGTCGCGCGTAGTTACTTTTCCGGAAAATTTTAAAGTGCATACAGGGAAACACGCACACACACACATATATACAAAACAACACAAAGTTTAATCAGCGTATCTTAGTAACTCTTCGTCCCAGAATGGTGAGGACGCTATCGTTCGATAGTACGAAAAAGACCTTTCATGTGGCAATACCCAATATTGCAGATGTGCCTCGTTTCTTTCTAAGCGTTAGATCGTGCAGGGTAAACAAAATTTCAACATATGTATGACAACACTAATCTTATAAATACGACTTAATTTACACAAAAAATGGATGAAACAAAGTCCACTTGAATCAGAAGCAGACAAAAGGGGGGGGGAACTGCAGCAGCGGCGGGTTCCGAAAAAAATGATCCCGCGTCCGAAGAGAGGCTCGATAGCTAAATGGTACTTAATTAAGTATCTTTGCTTGAACTGATTTTACTTTAAGTACTGTCGGAAGAAAACGGGTTTGTGTCCCTTAACTCAGACAACAGTCAGTGCCACAGGCTGCTCTGCACCGGGTTCCGGAAAGAATGCACAAGCACTGGGCTTAGCCTATGGCCCCTGGTTGTAGAGGGCTGAAATAATGGTTCGGCGGGGTTCTATGCTTCCAAAAATACAGGAGCGGCATTGTGGATAGCTCATGAAACAGAACACCAGGGATGGGCAGTATTTAAACACTTTGTATTTAAAATATAAATACATGTATTTAAAATACGTATTTAAATACAGGCAAGAAAAATGTATTTATATTTAAATACCGTTTTAGGCGTATTTATATTTAAAATACGCTTAAGTACACATATCTCATCCTCCCATATTTGTGGGCTTCTCTCGAGTTCCACATTGTAGCCTCCAGCGGTGAAGGGTGTCATGGTTAGAGGCTACAGGTCGCTCATCCCGTGTGTTCAGGGATTTCCGCCCGTCTAGAAAACAGCACAATGTGCGAATGAGGGCATCGCCACCCCCGTTGCTTAAGTCTTGGAAGCGAGAAGAGAAATTAGAACTCCAATTTGGGAAAGTCTGTATGATTGTCTGTGTGTTCTGAGAACACACAGACAACGTGACAAGATTAAGAAGCAATTCTCCAAGGCCCTGATACCTTCTGCATATTTCCGGCAGATAGGTTAGAAACAACAACAACAATAGGTTTGAGACAACATGTCTCACGTTAGCGTGGGCGTAGGAATAAATTGTCCCGGGTTGCGGAGCATTTTGGAAAATGAAATGTTCGGGCGTACTTTTAGCAATGCGCTCAAGCAGTATCAGCCACGAGGAGGAGAGTGGAGTTAAACGTCTAACTTTACTTTCAAAGCTCGTGCAAACGCAGTTTCAGCACTTAATGCAAATAAATAGCAAAAAAAAAAAAAAAGCACACCATCAGATCGCTTTCTGGATGCGAAAAAGTGGATTAGGATGACGAATGTGTTTATGGGCGAGCGGATTACACAGAGTGAAACATCAACCCTCCAAGCGAACGAATAAAACAATCGATCAAACGACCGCTGCCGTCTCGATCAAACGGTGTTTGATCAAATGCCTTTCGACCAAATGTCCCGCGTTCGATCAAACGGCTTTCGACCAAACGACGTTCGATCAAATGTCCCGGAACCCTTACAAAAAGGAAACACACACACACAGCACAATTATTTTCTTCCGTAACTACTTACAAAAAGGGGAACAAACAAGGAACACAGAGTATAATTATTTCAAAGAATTTAGTTCAGTTTGAGGAGTAGAACAAGCAGCAACATTTCTTTCCTTTTTACATACTTCGTAACTACTTAGAAAAAGAAAGAAAAAGACACACAAACAGTACAATTATTTTAAATGATTTATTTAAGTGCGAGGTGTAGAACAAAAGCAGCAACATTTCTTTCCTTTTTCACGAGTTGAGGCAATGTTCACGCATAAGAGCGGAGCGAAACGTCGAACTGGCCAAAAATTTGGTAATGTAATGACACATCCATGAAGCATCATCGTCAAAACTACGCAGTATACTTGCGTAACTACTTACAAAAAAAAGAAAAAAAAGAACACAGAGTACAATTATTTTAAATGATTTATTTCAGTGCGAGGAGTAGAACAAAGCAGCAACATTTCTTTCCTTTTTCACGAGTTGAGACAATGTTCACGCATAAGAGCGGAGCGAAGCGTCGAACTGGCCAAAAATTTGGTAATGTAATGACACATGCATGAAGCATAATCGTCAAAACTACGCAGTATACTTGCGTAACTACTTACGAAAAGGAAAAAAAAAAAAACCACACACAGTACAACTATTTTAAATGATTTATTTCAGTGCGAGGAGTAGAACAAAAGCAGCAACATTTCTTTCCGTTTTCATAAACGTCGAACTGGCCAAAATAATACATCCATGAAGCATAATCGTCAAAACTACGCAGTACACTTGCGTAACTACTTACAAAAAGAAAAAAGATAGAAAGAAAAATTATTACAATTAGTACAATTATTTTAAATGAAGAGCGGAGCGAAACGTCGAACTGGCCAAAAATTTGGTAATGTAATGACACATCCATGAAGCATAATCGTCAAAACTACGCAGTACACTTGCGTAACTACTTACAAAAAGAAAAAAAGGGAAGCACACAGTACAATTATTTTAAATGATTTATTTCATTTCTTTCCGTTTTCATAAACGTCGAACTGGCCAAAATAATACATCCATGAAGCATAATCGTCAAAACTACGCACTATGGTTTGCAATCGCCGCGTCATCGGAATTTAGGTTACCGGCCAGTCTCAAGGTCGAGGCAGGCCTCCACAGCTCCCCGCATTTGCGGCAGTAGAAAAATAAAAACACGTCACAGTCACGTGGTATTACATCGTCAGGCATCATGACGGACGCCCATTGGCCAAAGGAGGATGCGCGCTCCGGGATTGGTTGATAAAGTTTCGAAATATCTGACAGCTCACTTTTCGCGGGCAGTCTCGGCAGTCGGCCAGGCGGGCAGCTCCAAGCAAGGTCGCTGCGTCTCCGCGGCTCGCCGATGTCGGTTGACCACAACGATCAAAGAGGAAGTGTACGCGCGGGTTTGTTCGTGAGCTATAGTGACTCTGGCCATGTACTGATCTCCGATAAAGTGTCAACCTACGGACATTCTTGCCGGGTCGGAACTGGAATGCTTGGTGAGCTGACGCTTGAGGAACACTTTCGAGCGCTGTCGCATTTTCAAATACAGTGACTAAGAAGAGAGGGTTCGTAACGACAAAAGTATTTCCCGTGACTGTGTGACCTACGGTGCATCGCCAGAATGAGAAGAAGATGCTCATCTGTGAAACGCACGCACTCGTGGACTTCGCTCGCCTCCAGAAGTAGACTGTATGTGTGCTTTGCAAGTTCGAACTTGGTTTGGTTGCTGTCTATTCAAGGAACGAAACGTCCTGTACGCACTGTGAATATATGAGTCAAACATTTGAGTTTATACGTTGCATCCATAAATATGTATTTCGCCTATCAAAAATGTCTTAGTTATTTTGGAATAACGGGCGCCAGGTATGAAAACCAGTAGAAGTCAATGGCAGCCAGGGCCGGCCGAAAGCCGAGCCAAACTGAGAGGTTGCTGATTGGTTGGCTGCTAGGCATCACGACGCATTTTTATTGGTCGTATGTCCAGTGTTGCCTGAATTATCTCAAACTATGGGCTCTATGGGGAGCTGCGGGCGCCTGGTCGAGGCTCAAAGTTGGGACGACCACACGTGCCCTTACCGAGCGCCAATGTAGCGCCATCTCTTACGCGAGAGCAGAGGCTTCAAGGTCGTAGCTCTACCGGAAGAAGCAGACGACAGCGGCTCACATATCCCGATCCGAGCGCTACCGATGCGCCATCTATTAGGCAAGAGCAGAGGCCGCAGCGCTCCGCCTCGCGAGTCCTCCTATTGGCGCGCCATTCGGGGGCGGAGCCTCCCTCGCTCTTGGTCAGCAAAGTCAAGGATAGTCCTGCAATTACGCTTCGCTAAAGCCCTTCCACACGCGTTCACCGTCCTCTTGATTTCCGAGTGTCCCAAGCTCATGTGCGTCGACAAGGACCGTACGGTCACCTTCCTATAAGAAAAGATGTACGAGAGCGACATCTTGGAACTCGTGTCCCTGAACCCCCTCGCTTCCTCCATGCTGAGAGGCATTTGCGCTTCCGACGAAGCCTTCGTTTTACGCAAGCCCGGCTATTTAATCATCAATACGGAAGAGCGAAGAAAGCGTGGGCAGCACTGGGTGCTCTACCTGAAAAACTACGACGAGTCTGCCGTGTTTTTCGACAGCTACGGACTTCCCCCCATCGAAGCAAACCTTCGAAGGACTTTACCTGTAGTGGACGAGTATAACGACAAGTGTATTCAATCGCCTTTTTCGCCTTACTGCGGGCTTTTTTGTATCTACGTAGCCACGCGCATGTGGAACCGCTACAGCTTGAAAAGTTGTGTATCCATGTTTTCCTGTAACCTCGAAGAGAAATGACGAAACAATAAAACGTCTCCTCGTGAGCGAACTCGTTTCGTAAAAATAGTCTATTTATTCACGACATACACAAGACGCTTGCGAGACGATCTTCCAACGTGCTGACCCGACGCTCGTCGTCTCCGGTCACCGTGACGTCGAGGGATGTGTGGAGAAGCCAGTAGCGACGGACGATAGGTCGGTTGAAACCCGCGTTGATGAGACACGGGTCGACTGTCTCTCCTCGTCTATACTTTTCCAACAGCTCGAGCTTGTAATCTACGAAACGCATCATTTTCTTTGCAATCTTCCCGCTGACGGTGAACAGACGTAAGGGTATCGTCTTAAGAATCGAGCGAAAGTCTCCCTCGCAGCTATCGCCATGAATATAATCGCGTAATCGCAGCAAGTCCCGATACATTCGCGTTTGCACAAAGGTGGCAAACCTCTGCTCGGGCGTCATCATGACTGAGACGGAATGAGAGTAAACAACCTTTATTTCTCCTTACACATGAATTAGGCTCCAGCTTTGGTTTCGTAGCCGGGAAGGCACCCAAATACGGACGAAGGCTCGAGTCTAACCAATGGCTGGGGTTTCTCGACCAGAGCCCACCGCAGCGGCAGGTAGTCAGTTGATCGCCGATTCGCAAAAAGAAGGTCTTCGGAGGAGGTTTGAAGGTTAGGACCAGAGGTAGGTCTCCCGTCAGTAGCCATTCGTAATCTGCAACGAAAGGAGTGTGAGAAACGCATGTTTTTATATCTCAAACACACACGTACAATCTTCTTCAGTCACAGAGTGACACTGATGGTCCATCTTCTCCATCTTCCTTCAATAGTCGAAGTCCTTCGCAACGTACGTCGAACGGCACCGTCCGACAGCCGAGAAACGGGCGAATCAATCGATCCGTCCAGTGCTTTTGCTCTGACAAAATCTGAACAATTATAGAACGTATTAAAAAATAACGAGGAAGCGTACCTTTGGACCACAATCCACCGCAATTGGTGCAGAAGAAGCGGGCGCTGCCAATCTCCCGAAATATGTGAGGCGGGAAAAAACCGACTTCACGCGCAGCAAAAGTGTTTTACACTGGAAACGAAACTCTTCAAACATTTCGACGATGATGACGTCATGGGTATTACTCACGAGGATCTACCAAGCTGATCATGATGGAATGACGATCGAACGTTCGCTTCAATATTTATAGTAAAACTTTTCCTCTCCCTCTCTATGACGTCATTGAACGTGTTTGGACATGTTAAGACGTGTTTGAACATGTTTGGACACGGGCGGTGAAGTCGCCCCTGGACACACTCGTTCCTCTCTCTTCCTCTCTATGATGTCATTGAACATGTCTGAACATGTTTGGACGTGTTTGGACGTGTTTAGACACAGGCGGCGAACCGTCGAAGTCGTCCCTGGACACACTACTTCGTCTCTCTCTCTCTATGACGTCATTGAACGTGTTTGAACATGTTTGAACGTGTTTGAACACGTTGTGACGTGTTTGAACATGTTGTGACGTGTGTAGACACGAACCCCGCAATACGAAAAACGTCACGCAGTACGAATTAGACTGGTGGTTAGTGTGTCGCGCCCAGTGTAGGAGGTTCCTGGGTTCGAATCCCACACTGGGACGGTTACACAGGATGTGACAGCGGGTCGTCTCTCTCTCTCTCTCCGTCTTTGTAGTCCTTGGACGTGTCTGGTCTCGAACCCCCTGTGTCTCCCCTCCTCGTCCTCCTCGCACGATATTGGAGGAACAAAGGGCGGCATCTTGTCACAGAAGCAAAGTAGCGGATTTACGTAATCGATGGATATGACGTGAATGGGGTTAGTGCGAGCGTGAGAACCCTGTACTATAACATGGTCATCCCCTGTACCCCCCCTTGTCCACTATTCTCGAATCAAGAGCGCTGAGACAATGCTCCATACGTTCGTTTAAGCTTCGTTTAAGCTTCGGGGAAGCGGAGCACCTCCTCTACTCCCTGGTGCACCAGTGGAACAGAGTGAGTGCAGCAGGTTGGAGAGAACTCGCTGAACGCTGGATGGCGAGTCAAATACCGTGAGTGTTTTTCGATTGTGGTTTTTGTTCGTAGAATCCTTATTCTGGTCCTTTATTACTAGATTGGATCCCTGGGTTCTTATGGAAGACCATGAAAAGCCCATGTAAACAGGACAGCCAATAAATGCATATCGTCTTTCGCATCACGCGACTCTCTCTCTGCCCCAATACAATAGAAGAATAGGAAACCACAGATCCTGCGTATAAAAGCGAGCGTGGGATAGATCGCAGTTAAAGATGATGATGTCGACGATGTCACCACAACATTGGATCTGCTTGCGAAGGAGTTAAGTGCATTTGTATGTGTTTTGATCGATGTTTGATTAATGCCTCCTTTTCTCTATTTGCTAGGTGCACACGGGAGAATTATTTCAAATTGAGGGGAGGGACTTCATGCCTAACATGAGGTCCGATTAGGCTCCGCTAAGTTCAAAATTAGGGGGAGCATCGCCCGCATTATTCAAAATTGGGGAGGGACGAGAGTTCATGTCAAATATGAATTCTGATTAGGCTTAATGGGGAATTGCAGGGCGTCCCCCGCACCAGTCAAAATTGGGAATGGGTAAGAGAATTCATGGCTAATATGAATTCTGATTAGGCGTAATGGGGAAGATTTGGGGGGTACATTTTAATCTGGCCTTATTCAAAATTGAACCCCTTCTTTCATTTTTCGTTAGATTATTCCAAAACGGGGGGGGGGGAGAATTCGTGCATAACACGAATTTCATTAGAGACCACGTTGATTATGCAAAATTAAGGAGTTCTTAAAGGGAGAATTATTTCAAATTGGGGTTAAATTAAAACCTTCTTTCATTTTTCGTTTGGTTGTCATCGTCGACATCCTATGCGATATTGCAATGGCGTGGAATAAGACATGGCGCGGTGTCCAAAGTACAGACGCCACCAGCGCAATGAGGAGGGAGGAGACGCCCTGGTTCTACGACGGTTGATCGAAAGCCCACGAGGGGCATTCATCCTCGACGCGAGGCGTTTCGTGCAGCAAAATGTAAGTCGAGTGGTTCTGCTGTGAGAGTGTATTCTATGTATGGCATTGTTTTTCAGGAAGCGATGGCCGCTGTCACCGCATATCATGCAGCACGGGAAAAGCCGTCCAGCAACCTACCCGTTAGGCCAAACTACGTTCCTGTATAGCAGTAGGTCCCCTCCTTGTACAGCATTGGGCAAGAAAGACCGTGAGCGCCTTTGTGAATCGAGTGACCGTGGAACAAAGAGCAGGCATCTATCGATCAACTCTTTTGTATGTATGTATTCAATAAAGATTTTTCAGTGAAAGAACACAGAGAGTCACGTCAAAGTTATTCGGACTGTTTAATGCGTTGCATGTCGATAACTAAGCGGTATTTCAATAAATCAGTGACAAGGTTGACGATGTAGACTGCTTGCAAATGTCGCTGCTTCCGTAGGGCATGCTTAATATGAGCGATGGCACGAGCGAGAAGGTCCACGATGTCTGCAGTGATGTAGTTGAATTCTGCGTTGGACTAGCTCACAAATTCGCTCATCAGTCCCAGGGGTCCGTCAGGAACCGTTATGCAGACGGTCTTGTAACGGGCGTAGATCCGACGGACCATCTCCTGCAGCGGCCCCGGCGAGATCTCTCCTATATTGCCAAAGCCTACCATGTCTATCACGTAGCGAAAAGCAGTGATGACGAGCTCGTTGCGGGGACTTTCGCTGTTGAAACATTCTTTCTCCACTTCTTCCCAAGAAGCGGGGGTGCGGGAACAATTTTGTAGCGAGTGGTAGCTGAACATCTTCACGCAGTGATGACACGAGCGCGGTGCGCGCTGCCTTTATAGAGATAAAAAGCGCGCGCGCAAAGAAACGAGAGTGAAACCGAAACTCAAAAGCCACCCGTCGCTGCTAGAAGCGCGCGCGCGCGCAGCAGAGAGCCGAAACCGAAAACACCCGCGGGCGGCGCAGAGGGAGCTAGGAGCGCGCGCGCGCGCATGCGCGGACGGGTGGAGCAGAGGGCGCGCGCGCATCCATAGCTGCCGCTGCGCATCACCTCACTCAGTTTCTCTCGGGCTGTCGCGGAAGACGGACGTGCGCTCCGCGCGCTCGCTCAGTTTCTGCCTGGAAGTTGCCGCGGGGGAAAAGGTGAGTGATTTGACGCGCTCCTTTTCTCGTATGTTTGCCGTGTTTAGCGGTGACCAACGAGTGATTTGACCGCGCTCGTGTTAAGCCTTTTCTCGCATGTTTAGACTTGTTTTGCGGTGTCCAATCCTGTTGACGCATGTTTAGCGATGTGTGCCCGGTGGTTCCCGCCTTGTGTTAGCTGCGTAGTGTTGAGGTTAGGCCTAAGCGATCGCCCCCCGTAAACCTTTTTCCTCGTGTGTTTACCGTGTTTAGCGGTGACCAACGAGTGATTTGACCGCGCTCGTGTTAAGCCTTTTCTCGCATGTTTAGACTTGTTTTGCGGTGAGCAAGCCTGTTGACGCATGTTTAGCGATGTGTGCCCGGTGGTTCCCGCCTTGTGTTAGCTGCATAGTGTTGTGGTTAGGCCTAAGCAATCGCCCCCCCGTAAGCCTTTTTCCCCGATGTGTACTGTTTTCTCCGTGCTGTTTAGCAGTAGCGGTTAGACCTTTTCTCTCGCATGCCTAGACTTGTTCAGCAGTGCTGCCATTTTTACCTACCGCTAGTATCTTGTTCTCTGTCTTTCTCGTCTAGAGCTATGATGGTGGCGCCATCTGGTGTGATGCCTTGCAACTAAGTGGCCACCTGTCGTCGATCTCTGCAACTACCCGACCTCAACAAGCGCTGGTCACCCCGGAGCCGTTTCTTCGCCGCGGCATCATTGATTTTCGAATAAATTGTTTCTCTCCACTCTATTTCTATCTTTTTATTTTATTTTCTACCTATTTTTTATTTTTTATCAGCTCAACTAGCCCACAACTCACACAGTGGTCTGGACACGTCCTGGATGCTCCCCAATTAGCGTAATGACTCCCTGAATTATCCTAATTACTGTGGGGGGTCCCAAATTTCTCTAATTGCTCATTAATGGCGTCCAGGCCACTGTGTGAGTTGTGGGCCAGTTGAGCTGATCATATACTACTGCATTGCATATTATTATTATTATTATATACATTTTGGAAACCTGACAACTCCTCCCCCACTTGTGATACCCGAAAGTAATCTACATCACTGTGTTCGTCCCGAAATGTCCTTTATTCGCATTGCGAGTACGTCGTATTGTGAATTGGGGCAACGCCCCCAACAAAACAGCACGTAAAAAAAGAAAATTGTGCTTCAGAGATGGTCGAAGTTACGCTGGTAACTCAAAGTCGTTCGCAATGTACCTTCGACCATCTCTGAAGCGGAAGCTTCCATTTTCGCTTTTGCCTAACATTACAAGGGAAATCATTTGCCCGTAATGTAAATAGATAAGAAAAAAGGCATACATATTGAGCAATGGTTATATAGATTTGACACTCTTGCAAGATTAAACGTTTTAAAATGCGCTTTCACAGAGTCACAATTAGAGCACTGCACGTGCCTAATTTTCAGGCCCGTGCCCAGGCCCGCCTTCTACGGCCCGCACCCGGCCCAGATCTGCCGCCTTCTATAGTGTTCCAGCCCGACTCCGCTGGCCCGGGTCCAGCCCGTACCCGACTGTTTCCATCACGCTCAGGCCCGGTCCCAGCTCGCCTCTACTCTACGTGTTCTCGAGGCCCGGATACGTATTTCGATTTACTAAAGGGCACCGCGCAGCAAGGTTAAAGGACGCAGCTAATTGGTGGAGAGTGAGGAGGTACACTCAAACGGAGCGGCTGTGTTTCTCTAGCGGCAAGCTGCTCTGTGCTTGCTGTTTGCTTGCTTGGGTAGCCAGCGCGCAGCGGTGCGCGGGCGATATGTACGTACCTTGCGGTTCAAGAGAGACTCATCTCCGCTCTATCGCGCATGCACCGGTGTTAGTTCCCCTTTCTCGAACTCTCACGCGAACGAAATATGTCCCAACACCAAACCTAACTGACCATCGTGCCGGACTCTCAGCGCGCCCGCCACACCAATCGTCCCCAAATGTGTGTGAGTGCACGTGTGAAATCCAGACCTATTACACGAAATAAGCATGATGACGTATCAAAAAGTGATAGTTCTCAGATGAGAATATCATGATATCTCATACCCAATGTGAAAAAAAAAAGCGACATGAAAATTCAGCTGTCCAGTCTCGTAAAATATCTTCGCGTACATGCCCGACCATGGCCGAAGTTGTCAAACCCGTACCGGCCCGGGCCCGGTGGCTGAAAGCCGAGCCCGGCCCAGGCCCGCAAAAAAAAAGCGCAAAGCGCGACCCGGCCCGGCTCGGGCTTTCTGGTTAGCCCGGGTCCGTGCAGTGCTCTAGTCACAATAACCAATAATGACCAGGATACGAATTATCTTATTTTGCATGATCCGGAGGCCTATTTAGACTATTCTTAGTTGTTGTACCCCAGACTAAATGACAATAGTTTAGGTGAGACATGAAGAGTGAGCGGTATAGTAGTAGCTTAATTCGAAAAGGAAACATGTGTCTATGCCTAGCGGTCATGACTAATATTTTGCACAGTTTATTCTTAACGTATTCAATGTGAACGTAGCGTGTATCTCTTCCTGTTTCGATGCATCGAAGCATCCAATCTAATAACGAACGTATTCAATGTGTTCATCCCATAGCAACTGTTCGTTAAAGGTGACACCCAAACATTTGATGCATTTTACAATATCAACAGGACTATTAAGATATACTATAACATTAGCCTTTCTCTTTATTTAGACTAACACTCTTGGTTTTGGTCAAAATGGGACTGCTTCAGTTTTACTACTATTAATGCATGAAGAGTTTAAATTAACCAATTTTTCCAAGTTGGAAAGCATCTCGTTAGCAGTAGTGGCTATTACATCAATATCAGAGCCACTGGAAAACACGCTTTTATCGTCCGCATACGAAATACATTCGCAATTGATATCAATGTTAATTATGTCATTTAGATATCGGTTATCAGATCTGGGTATCACAACTGGGGGCCGAGTTGTGAGGTTCCCTAAACGTACCATATTTTACAAATGAGGCAAACTTGCGATTTTTTTTATCTCCTCAAAGGCAAACCTTAGGATCTTCAGAACTTACGATGCAGTGCTACCCACGCCAGACAATATGTAAAAAGAAAGTGTTAAATAGATACGTGGCGCCAAACTGCGTAGGAAGCGCAATGGTCGAAGTGCCCACATCAGAAGGGTAATTCATTAAAAATTGACCACCAATTATTTTAATGAACTACTTTCAGCGCCAATATGCCTCCTAGGGACGAGGTTACAGTATATGTTTGAACGAAAAAAAATCACCACCCTGCCTGATCCGGCGTGAAATCACCGTATAACAACTGAAGTACAGTTCAGTGTATTCCAGACGTTGCATTTATCGAGCAACGCATCCTTACTCATGAAGCAGTCACACTTACAAGTCATCTTTACAGGTGGGTTGTACTGGTTGTACATGCATGAGCGAATACAGTCTTGTGTACTTCTTTGCGCAATGTGTCGCACAGTAGAAATTTTTGGAGCACCACCTATAATGCAGCTGAGGGTGCTTGCGAGGTATAATAAGTCCAGCATGGCTACGAAGAGCGTGTTGTGTCCGGTTCCTGGGGATGCTGGACATAGAAGTTTATTGTCAAAAGCGCGAAATAATATGCTAGCTAATATTGTCAATTGGCTACACATGTCCGTTCAACAGTAGATTCCAAAGATATGGTATAGCATTTCAATGAGAAAGCTAATCTCGAAAATGTGCTAGCGTCATAATACGTGATGCAGATAAGGTCTTTTTCGCCAGACCTGGGTCATCTCCAGAGACCTCCCACATGAAATGGTCACAGACTGCCAAACAAACCATTCTGAAATATTTCTCGTCCTTTAAGTAACATTCAACTGAATTTTGTTAGACACGTAAATCATTTTATCATGTCATTCATGTGATCTGTGGTACTGTCAAATCGGTGCACGTGTCTGTGCAGCAGTATATATCGCGGAACTGATACTGTTTCTAGTGTTTAAATGGGAAAGCTAATCTCGTAAATATGGTAACGCCGAAATAAAATATGCCGATAAGGTGCTCTTTGCCAGACCTGAGTCTATCCCCGCAGAGGCAGCTAACATGAAATAGTCATAAACGTAACATGGACTTCAAAAACCACTTACTATACTGGAAACACTCTAGTCCTTTAAAATCAGATTTAACTGAATGATATTAAACGCGTAACTCATTTCAGCTGTCTAAGAAGTGGCGTTCCAGACGTGTTTTGCTGCAGCAGCAGCACCACCACCACCACCACCTGCACCACGTTATCGAAAATCCTGACCGCTTTTTACAAGTCAGAAAATCGATTTGGTTCATGTCAACACATTGTGCTGCGGTATAATCAGCAATAATCATCCAAACTCAAGACTCAACAGTCATCGAAAACTCGTGAATCTCGTTGGTTAATTAGCGATACCGTATCTGTTTTAGCACCAAGACGAACCAAGGCACTTACTGAAACATTGTACTGCCGAACCCACAACGTTAATCACTACTTTGAATGCAAGTGCAGTCAGGTCAACCCACACTTCCAATGTGCTTCAATCGATGATACGAAGCCGAAATAGATAAAGGAAACGATATTCCGATATTATGCCACGCATCTCTACTACATGCGATTTGGTACACAGAAACAGGCACATACTTTTAATGAAGAGTGAACTCACCCCTTAGACTTGAAAGCCAGAGAACAAAGAAACGCTGTCCACCACAGTGTACTCTGGGAGCTCTGCTGCGCTCAACAGTTTTTATCACTGGACAGCACGGCGTACGTTCTTGCTATGCTCAAAAATTGCAAGACAAAACGTGCGGGCGATTAGAACTTAGGAAGATTTTCGTATAACAACTAGTGGAATGCAGCCGCCAAGACCCAACTGCAACCCATTGCGCGTCCGGAAAGTTCGAAGTTTCAACGTTTCAACGGTTGAAACTGAACAGGTTCGAACTGGTTGGATGGATGGATGGATGGATGGATGATGGATGGTGATTGGGTAGACGGGCAGATGTCATTGACATTGCTTTAGCTCGTGCTTATTGAGTACTTATTTTTTGTAATATCTTTAATTTCCGTGGCCGTTCATTATAATTGGGTGGCAGAGGTTAAATGTTTAATAACACATATGCCAATCCAGCGGAAGTGATACCAACATCATCATCATTATGCCATCGCCATCGTCGTTGCAGCCGCAGCGACGAGTGACGAGTGTCGTATTTTGGTGCTGTGTGTGTTGAAAATCGCTGTTCTTTATGCAAACATTTTATCAGTGCCTTTGCTACTGAGCTGCAGGTGTGCCTAATATGTAGCGTATTGCCTGTTCAGCAGTTTCAAAGAGATACCATGGGCAGTTTCAAGATTGCTTGAAGGGTCCTGAAATCCCTGAGTCACGTCAGATTCCATTTTACTGGTGCAGCTGTGTAGCTTGTGGGAAAATGTTATGTGCAGTAAACAAACATCTACCACCTGCTGCCCACAGTACGTGCAAAGTGATTCTGTGTTTATGGAGCGGTGGTTTATAGTGCTGCGCTGAACGATTCGTCGGAGTCGTCGACTTTTTCATTGACATTTAAGTGATTCGATAATCTAGTTGCTGATTTCTTTAAGTTGGTGTAGCGTAGTATTCTGCAGGGGAGTTACTGACATACAAGATTTACATTTACCAGCAACGCTAACGCCATCAGGAACGCTAGTTCAAGAAACACTGCCCTGAACAAATGCGGGCTCTCGTTAAGAAAAAAGATATATATTCAGTAAAATAAAATATTACTTCACAGCACTTAGATTCTGGTAATGTCTTCTAGTTGTGGATGCTATATATATGCATGCCAGTGAGCCAAAAGAACTCGGATCATCATATGTATGGATATTATTTAAATTATCTACGTACCTCAGTCAGACTGCCTTCATCTGACTGATCTTTCGTTACAATATATGGGTATGCAACTCATATAGCATGAAAGACTACATACTATCCATTTGGTCATAATATAATTGGACAAAGTTAATGTGGTCCATTCGTGCAGTATGATCATTTGCAAACAGATTGTACATGCTGCTTCACACATGTGTGATAGAAAGTAGCAGAATAAGGAATTTCCTTCATGTATGAGGATCATCCAACAAAAGTTCCTCTGCTGTGAACAAAATAATAAATCTATAGCATAAAATTGAAAAAAAAAAGTATGTACATATTAGAGCTCAACGTTACTCCCTAATATAGTCACTTTATTTAGCTGAACATTTTTGATACTGTGATACCAAGTATTCAATACGTTGTCTGTGCCATGCTGTGTCCTGTTTACAAAGTGAGGCATTGACTTTGCATTTCACCTGATCAATTTGTGTTTCATGATCGCTTGCGAATTGGTGACTGCCGAGGGGCGCTTTGAGAGGAAGATGGAACAGCAAACTGGGCAAATTTTCATTGAAATAGGAATCATCACCTTGAGCACGAGGAGAACGAAGTATACAAGAAACTCACGTTTGTGTGTCTCCTGTATACTTCATTCTCCTCATGCTCTAGGTGATGCTTCCTACTTCAATGTTGTATCAGCTCGCTTGTGTACTTTTTCTCTCTTTGGCAAATTTCCAGATGAATTTCTGGAACAAATCCCGACTCTTTCAAGACAAGTGCAGACAGCATTGACGTGGTACGCTACACCCTTCCAAGTCCTGTGCGTTTTTGTTTCATTGTAGTTTGAAGCTTACCCAGGTTCTCGCAGTACATCTGCATTTACTGTGATTGTGCGTGTGAGATAACCTACAATTTGCACTGAACGATAGTCCTAAAACACTGTCGGCATGGCCTTTCCAGACGAAAACGCGAGTTTGACCTGCTTCAGAATGGTTTCACCGGCCACCCACCATGACCTCCTATAGTATTTTGTCTCAGCACTTGCATAATGCACCCACGTTTCATTAATAATAATTGTTCCAAGAAATTCATCTTGACCGTCTTGATACCATTGAAGGAAAATGCAAGCTGCATTCATTTGGTGCTCTTTACGAACGTTACCGAGCAAATGTGGCCCCCATCTCGCATAACTTTCGTTGACCAAGCTGAAGGAAATTTGTTCCCATTAGTATCAAAGTGCAGTACCAGTGACCCGCCGGTCTCCGTTAACAAACAATTCTCGGAATTTCAGAACAGAAACGTTGTTTCGTTTCCCACTGTACTGTTCACGACCCTGTATAGAGGACACACCATTTCAATGCCTGTAAAGTGTTTTCTATAAACAGGTGTTAACTGTGAGGGGATATTCTGTAAAGCTTTTTTTTTCTTTAACGAAAAGTAGGATAACTCTTACTTACTAGGATAGTCAGACGCACTCGCAAATATTACATCCATGCTTGAATGCCTGACACATAGAGGAACGGCACTCCATTAACCAACGTCTGCAGTGCCGGGTCACACCCAACTACTACACCATTCAGTTTGTCCTGGTGGTGTTTCCTTTGAATAACAAATATCGGGAAGCTTATTTTTGGATGACCCTCCTAATTCCAGTTCTATTTCCGTATTTGGCTACATTTTTTAGATTTCTTGTGGTGACTCTTGTGGACAGATATCAGCATGGAAGACTTAATCATAATTGGGGTTTACATTGCGAGACAACTGAGATCATGAGAGACGCCACAGCAGTCGGTCTGTGGATAGTCCACCTGGGTGTCCTTAAACGTGCAATGAAAGCTCACCACACAACACGCCGTATTTAATGTCCCTTGCGGAAGATGGCATGTCTAAGCAACTTGTATCCTGGCACTAAGTTGCTGGTGTTTTTGGCCGGGTTCGAACCGGCGATCTCGGGATCAGAAGGCGAACACGCTACAGACTCAGCCACCAAGGCCGGTTCACGGACAACTTGAACAACACAATTATGTTAACTCTGCCATCAAGTAATTCAGTTTCCTGCATATGTTTTGTAACAATTGAACTTCTATTTTGTAAGCCTGAAGGCTAAGCTTAGAACCACCTCTTATAATTTAGTGACTCTATTTGATGTGTGAATGTGTTCAGAACTTTTAAAAACCTAATAAGACAAAATCTTGATAATTTCTAATATGTGGTATATACAAGGCCAGCTACAAGATGTGTCCAATTAGACGTCAATTACTAAATGTCTACGAGAGCTCTAGTAAATCACTAATTTTAGACGTCTAAATAATGGTATGACTTGTAGACGTCTAGTCAACGTCTAGTTTGGGCACTATCCCTAATGTCTAGGGCCAGAGCAGGTCTGGACGTCTAGTAGACTACCATGTGTTCCCTGGGCCCGTTTCGCGTTCCTCGATTCGCTTTTGCCAAAGAACACGGCGGTGTCTGTGCTGGGGGTCACATCAGTTGGGGTTTCACGTTGTTCTTTGTTTGGATCCGTGTACTGTGGTCGGAATAGTAGATAAAAGTAGAAGATCACATGTTAAGCTGTACTGGCTTTATTATTGATGTGTGTTTGGTAAGAAAAATATACATATGGCGTGCATGATAGCAAACGTAGGATGCAGAAGTTGAGCCAACAATTAAGCCTCAACAAGGCCCAAGCAATGATCTGAAGAACGGCAGTAGACGAAATGTCCGGCAGCGTGACTGGTAATCAGAGACGTGTGGTTTCGTATCCCGATGTCGGCATTTAGTGACTTTTCATTGCCTACGCCGTGTCTCAGATACGTGATTTGCTTAGATTTCTAACGAAAGTCAAGTCTTGGAGTCAATGGCCTTCGTTGGACGCAGTGGAGTTACTATTGTAGCCCTATAGTATGGTTGATGTTAACGTTAAAGTCGTGAATGAGCATGATGTAGTTCGCGGCTTATAGGAGCATGGAAGGGACGTCGAGCATACTGGATTCATTTTTGAAACATGTGTTATAGATCTTTTTCTTTTTTTGCATGTAAATAAGATGTGAGGTCAGCAAAGATGCCATTTGTGCAGGTGGGTTATGCGACTGGGCGAACGTCCTGTTGGAAAGCCTTTGCAATTTGAAGAGTACTAATTAACTATATTCATTCATTGACTTATTGACTACATTCATTGACATTCATTGACTACATTCATTGACTTATTAATGAGATATTTTCTGAGAAATGCGAGATAGCAGAATTCGACGCAGTCATTATTCAGATCCATCGCCCTTGTTGAACACACAGAGAAGCGAACGTACTTTGAGGTATATAAATTGCCAGATTTTGCTATGTAAATGAGCAGAAACCAGAACTACACTCTGAAAAAAAAAAAAAAATGTGCAAGTGGGAGCACTATACTGGTTTCCTCTTGACCTAGCGTTGTAAGTATAATGCCTCTTCCCCATGGTAACATAGGGGGAACTGATGCAGTGCTCGCCCTTTTCCCAACATAAACTCTCAGCATGTGGTTCAGTTCTTGCATGCGGAGACACTGTGCTTCATGGGCCGGCATTTTCCGCCGCCATCATCCTGGTGGCAACATTCCTGTAATGTTACCTGAACGTTCAGTAATAGTGGCTTTACTGTTGGGGCAATGTTGGAATAACGTTGGCTCCACGAGAAAAAATATGCCAGTAACATTGCAGCAATGTTGGAACAATGTTGAAAGCATGTTGTCATCATGTGGCAGTATCATTGCAGCAACGTTGCAGAGCTAATTTAAACATTCTGGCAATGTTGGAGCAATGTTCGCATGTAACGTTACTAGGATGTGGCTTCAAAAGGACATTAGCCACGTTTTGACAACGTTTGGGGGCAACATTGTAACAATGTTCCGGCAACATTTTGTGTTACTAGGGAGTACCTTTGGGCGAAAACTTCTAGCTGTGTACTGTTGAATTCGGCACTTCAACCACTTTCCTGAAGGACGTGCCTTCACCGTGCTTACCGAACCCAAGCCGCTAACGTTTGCCATGAAGTCGGTGAAATCCAAATCCGTATCTCATACATCGGGGGAACTCGGACAGATGTCATTCATCCTCGAATTTACGTTCAATATGTACATTATGTCAAAGGCGAGCACGACGACGTTGCCGACTGCTTGTCAAGAATTCACTCCGTTAACTTTATCACTAATAAATCGGGTAGACTACAGTGCTCTTGTCAATGCTCAATCGCAGGTGCAGGAACAGGCCGATATTTGCGCCAATCCCGAATCCTTAAAGCTCAGCTACGCCGATTTTCGAGTGTTACAGAATGGAATGGTACTCACACGATGTGTTCATAAGGGAACACTGATTATGTATGCAAAATAGTTATCCCAAACTCCTCGCGGTTTTCCGAAAAAGTGAATTTCTAGTTTCACTGACATCCCGTCTTGCGGCCCGCAAACCTTGTGTCGACGACACATTCGTGGTCTGCCCGCGCTCCGGCTTGGCATGACTTTTGGCTTGGATTCTTCCGCCAAGCCGGCAAGTTTCTTCTACCGAGCCGTCTGCTGCGCAGATTCACATTGGGGAAGTGATAAACAGTTCGCTATTAGGGAGCCAGTATATTTCTGGACTTCACTAAACCCACGAGGAACGTGAGTTTTGCTTCCTTCGACTGCGAAGCATTTGCTAGGCCAGTACAGACTTCCTGGTGTGATTCGTGTTCTGTGCTGCGTGCCGAGAATGCGTGAGCGTTTTGCTCCCGTCTGCAACAACACTTCAGCATGCAGTTCAATGTTTCAAACCACAATTTTCCGAAAGGCGAAAGAGAAATCTATTGACTGCAACAATCGGTTACAACTCCGACTGGGTGCCACCTTCGAAAGGAGCGATTTGATCTGTTCATCTGGCTCATACGAATGTTACGGAAGCAATGCGCAACTTGTTTCACAAGAATCCGAAGATGTCTCGTCCGGGATGCTGTGCGAACCTTATCTGCAGCAGGAGGTTGCAGGGGCAGGACTAGGCAGCAGATAAAGGTAAGACGCGTAATGATAGACAAGTCAGTCATGCGGTGCAATTTGCATCACGTAGAAGAGAAAAATACGCTATCTGTCGGTTACTGCTTCATCCTTTAGAGATTACGCCCCAGCGGGTGTATTCTCAGTACAGATTTGGAATTGCCTTATTTGTTAAATGATTTCGCAGGCATTCTGGCACCACCGAAAAGCTTGCACTCCACGTCTCAACTACCACCGTCTGGGTTTCAAGCTGAAAGCTGTCACCAGTGCCAACCAGACGCCCCTTCAAAGTTCATCTGTTTTTGTTGACGGAACAGTGACACCTGTACTGAGACATTTCATTTTCTGATTAATCAAATGCATTCCATCACTTGTGCTCGACTTCTTGTGTCCGTATACCCTTGCTGTTGCTTGCTAGCTTAGAGCAACCATGCCTGAGGTGCCAGCGCTTTCAGAGTACATTTAAGCAGTATCATCGCATCATATGCACGGCAGCAAATCTTGTGTATTTTGAGTAAGGTATAAATTCAATGTTGGCTCAGCTGTCGTATTTTGGTCACAAATAAGGTGTTTTTCCAGAGCGCTCAAGGGCAGTTCAAGCAGTTTCATGTGTGCAACAGCACACACTTTTTCTCAGTTTTGACTAAGGTAAATCGAAATCTTCTAGTTGATGTCTTTCGGTCATAAATTATGTTTTTCGAGACATTCAAACAGCATCATGTGTGCAACAGTACATACTTTTTCTGAGGTGAAGTAAGGTAAATCTGTCCGCCGTGGTGTTCTGGCAGTGCAGCAGAAGCTTGTGTTGCATTCAAGTGGTATCATGTATACAAAAACTTATTTTATGCCTTTCTGTAGCTGCTGTACTAATATTGTGAGTACAGAGACATTCCTGCAGAACATATCGGAGCATCATGTGTGCTATTGTTTGTATCATCTGCAGCAGTATATTGATAATGTTAATTATTCAATGACTTCAGCTAACATTTACATTCTTACTTCCAGGTAAACCTGTCACGCAGATGCCCTACCCCTTGGTATGCATAGCTCAAGATTGTACCGAAACAATCCACCTGGAGCATTATTCTTCAATTGGCAGTGGCATTACTATCACAACACACCACATACTGCATGTCTATGGTGCGTGTACAATGCATCAAACCTATTCTCAGGTACAGGCCAGCTGGTACGCAATTACAACATGAAAACCTGACACAGAGACCGTAAAGTCATGCCTTTTCCTCCGCGCCTCGGGTTTCATGTTATTATCCTCACATGCAGCCCAATTCGCCAAAACACGAACAACTGCTAGAGAGCAGCATGTACTGTTTCCGTACAGCACTTATGGCTTGCGTCCTGTGATCGGAAACAGTGATGTCTTTTTTCTGCTACAACCAGTAAACTACAGTAAAGATTTAGAAATACTGTGTCATACCATAAAGCACTATGGGAAATGGCAGTTTGAAAAACTGGAAAAGACTGTCATTAGAATGGGGGACATGTTCTACGGTGAAATTTTTTACAGTGTGTGCTATACCACGTAATGCACTGCAGACCTACCACAGTATGGTAACGCTCTGAATACTGATTTGCTCAAAAAAGGAATGTGTGCGTTTCTTGTGCTAACTTCCCCTTATGCAAGGTTATAGAAAAATGTTTTCAGCTAATGTGTAGGGAGAGGACATCATGCTGGAGTCTCGTTGACCTACAATGTGTCGTGTGTGAAGGTCATTTTGAAGAGTGTATGTGGTAAAAGACTGTGTTCCCACATTCTTGGCAGTGTTGACTAATAACCATAATGAACTAGAGAGTACATTTGTTGCTTCATATATTTGTGTCATGGCAAAGTATGTAGAGATACATCTGTCTCAACATGCAGGTGCCAAAACTGCTTTTTGTGCCTAAAATATGACAAATAGTTGTCTGTTCAACACCACTAATCATGTGCCGGCCTCCATGACATGTGTGTGACATTCCAAAGTGATTAACATGTCCCATAGATGTGTGCAATGCTGAAGATGATTGTGTACCTTCTATGGATTCTTGTTTCAAGAAAAGTACTGTGTGATTTGCTAACAGCACCTAGCTGTACCTTCACAATTCTACATAAAAATATGTGAAGTTTCCGGAAGGAAACATCATGAAGGTCCATAGCGAAAAACCCTGAGACGAGAGATAGGAAGGGACATACACAATGTCTCAACATAGCGTGTTTATGTCCCTTCTTGTATCTCCTCTTCACGTCTCGCCATCATGGACACTATCACCAGCTCGCTTGCTGTTGAACCGTTCCTTCAACGATAAGGGTCACTTTCATGGACTGGATGGCAGCCAACATGCTGTCAATAAAAAGAATAATGGAAGGAGCACAATATGATCCTTAGGCTGTGCGTGGTCATTGCTTTCTGACAAATGGTGACTTAGAATTTCAGGACAGTGCCTGCAGTGGTAGTATTCTTGTGTTCTCACCCTTGACGCCCATTGTGTGTCATCGGTCACCTGTAATCTGCTAATATGCACATTATGCACAAAGTATATTTGTATTTCTTTGAATACAGTTGGTACAGCACATTGTTTTTTACATGTTCTATGGAAAATATAAATAAAAAATTCTCTACTCTGCAAGTCTACAGCTCTGTCACCTCTACAGACCAGCTTCGAATTTCACTAGAAGCTACGTGTGAAACCTAGATCAAACTAGTGGTGAGGGTCCATATAGGTCATAGATAGATACTATTATTATTATTATTGTTATTAGATCATAGGTCAGGCTTAGGTCCTGGTTGGTAGCAACGCATTTGAATCGTATTAAAAATTGGTGCAGGAGGTGACCAACATAACTAAATACACCAACTGACTCTCACAAATTTTGTGGTGTTATACCTTTGAAACAACATTAATACGACGCAGTGGTCTTTTCTCCTTTGTTCCTTTTAACCTAGAAATATCAGGTCTTCGGCATCACCAGCCTTAGTTGCTGAGCATGCAGTTATTTACGTTGAGCACTGCAGTTTCATATTTGTTTCTCTGGACAAACAAGCCCGCTTCCCCATTTTGATAAGAGTCTTTCAGCTTTGACAGGGCATTTGTGGACAAGGAAAACATTTGGAACACTGTGTATTTTGCTATGAAGTGCACCGTACAAGGCAGAGGACACCATCAACCATTTCCACCAAGGTTATTTAATTTGTGATAAAATAAATATACCTTTTATCACTGACTAATTTGGTGGCAAAGTTACTCGAGTGGCAGTAGTGCAATTTTAAGCACATGTTTAAAAAAATAGGATATGGGAAGTGCTGACTGGTTGAACATGTGGAGTACCCAGTATAATAATTGGGGGTTTACGTCGCGAGACAACTGAGTGTGGAATACACAGCACAGTGTAATGTTCCTTATTCTGGCAATGTTAGCATGGTTCAAGAAGTGGGAAATGTTGCACTACCCTTAATAACCTCTGTTGGGCCCAGCAAACAGGATACACATACCCTGATCTGAAGACACTATGCCTAACTCAAAAGCAATATGAGATCGACCCGTACGTGTTTATTTGCGAAACTATTATGGATGAAATATGGCCTGTGTGGTATAGAACAATGCGCACACTCAAGTAAACATGCAAAAAATACGTATAAGGGCTCTCGTTCTACATGCCGCGATGCGCTCTACGAGATAAACAACACACTACAAAACTACATCCAACACTTTTTGTGCGGGGCAACTCTAATGAGCACTTTCATATAACCGACGAATGGTTCAACGAGTGCAATTTGAGTGCTGACGATACATTCCTACGTCGTTCATTGCAGTCGCGCTATGATGATGCACAATATATGTATCTCGTGTAACAAGCCTAGCGATCGCACGATGTGCATGGGCAGAAATACGGCCTTCTTTCTTTGAAGACCAGTCCTCTGCAGGTATATGCTCAAACGATCACCAAGTCTCACGTTGTTGCTCCATCGCTCCCATTCCTGCACTTGTAGTAAAAGCAGCAAACGGGTTGATGTGAATGGCAGCTGAACGGTTGAACTGCGAAGTTCTCGAGCACATAATCACAAAATCACGCCGAAAATGATGTTGAGGTGAGTTCGCGGTTGTTGTTTCCATCGTTCAATAGTTCTCGGGATTACCTCGGACGAAACGCTGATCGTAGCCGGCGGCCATAACTGGATTTCCTCGCAAACGGGAGAAGACGCCAGGGAAGTCAGAGAAAGCCTCTGCTTTCATCCAATCAGACGCACGATTCTCTATCTACGTAGATGGAGCAGGTTTATCCCATCTACGTCACAAAAATGGCTGCGCCCATGGCTTGTTTTGATTTCTTTGATGAATTAATTTTCGTAATAGGAAGACAAAATTGAGAAACGAAGGTGCGTTTCGGGGGCAGTTGGATGTGCTCGTTCTGAATATCACAACCGTTTCAACGCATCGGGAAATCGGCGTAGCTGACCTTTAAGCTTCCAAACCATCACGTTTCCTGACTTGACACTGGCCCTATATGTTAAACGTCAACAGGAGAAGCTCGCCCTCTCATCCGTCATGCTTTTCGAAAGGACATTTTTCGCAATCTGCACAACCTTTCCCGCCCAGAAATCAGCATCTCAGCGGCGCTTACTTTCGATATTCATTTGACCATCCATGAACAAAGACGTCGAACACTGGTTTCGCATGTGCGATGCGTGCCACTACTCTGAAGTTCACCGGCATACCTCACCTACCTTTCCTCCACCGAGGGCAATATTCTTCCGAGTTCATTTTGACGTCGTGGGACCTTTCCCTTGGTTTCGCGCCTAGCGTGATCGTCTCGCCGCAATCAACCACTTCAGCCGATGGCCCGAGGCAGACATGGTAGACGAGGCAGACCCATAGAGGTCACTATCGCTCAGAGAGTCGCGAGCACGTTCATCACAACTTGGATTGCACAATACGGTGTGCCGGGAACAGTAACAACCGACAGAGGAGCACAACTCGACTCATCTCTCTTTAAGGAACTCCTCGTCTTATTCGGCTGTGACGGATTATACTGCACAGTGCGCCACCCAGCTACCAACGGCCTCGTCGAACGGTTTCGTAGACAGCTATATAGGCGTCACTTATGGCTCGTGCGGAAGTTAATGAGATATATGTTCTTCCCTTTGTTCTGCTAGGCATACAAACAGCCCTGAAAGCCGATAACGGGTGCAGTGCTTCCGACCTCGTGAACGGCACGCGTTCCGACACCCTGGCGAATTTATTGCGCCGCTCCCAACAAACAATACGCCTGATGACGCCAACTATGTACCAACTGCAACAATTTATGACCTGCTCATGCACCGTCCACTCCAGGACATCTAACACCACCTCTGCATACGTTGGGCCCAACTGGAATCTTGCTCACATGTCTGTAAAGTCGGAGCATAAAAAACGCGGACAACGTGAAGCACGGAAGACACACGCAACGGATACGGGCTCCTACTAACAAATTCCGATGCAGCAGCAGTAAGGACAGCACTGCAGCCCCCTACGACTGACCGTACCGCGTTCTAAGGCACTGTCCTAAGCAGTTCACGACAATCGTCAACGGGAGACAGGAAGTTGTGAGTGTTGACAGGCCGACACAGGGGCGCCAACACGAGGAGGGAGGGAGGCAAAGGGGCCGTAGCCCCCTCTTCCCCATGATTCAGCAAGGAAACATTGCCGTTGCAACACAATGACAAATTATGATTCCTCGATTCGTTCAGCAGTTCAGAAACGTAGGATGTCAGAGCAAAGTGAATGTAGTTGCGGGTACAGCAGACGCACGGAAATAGTTGCAGATCTCGTACCGTGAAAAGCACCACCCAAAACATTCTGCCCTGGCCCCTCCCCTCGAAAAAATCCTGGCTGCGCCCATGGGTTCAAACGAGCCCGGCCGGGCAGCGATATCATCGACACATGGACCCTCAGCACAAACGCCATCGCCTATTCTTGTACGCACATCTACCGAGCCGACAGAGGCAGTACAGATGCCACATGCAACTCGCCCATACATCACCCGTTCCGGCACACGAGTGCAATGGCCGTAACGCCTGGTTGTAGGACAATAATGGACTCGCCTCCTAACTCGCACCTTTTGACATTCCTTACAGCTTGCTCTCTCCTGTGGGACACGTTTTCTTTTGTTTTCATTCTATTTTCGTGTCATATACATGCCAGCAATATCACAAGATTTACACTTCGGGGCACTACTTCAGGTATAACTTCAAAATTCGATTTTTTGATTATATGAACTTGCATGTAAGTCCCTGCGGGACAAACCGCTCGACAGTTCTTTTGTTTTCCTACGACACACTGCACGTGTGCCAAGCGCGGTGTCTGTTGGGTGACTGACGACATTCGTGCCGTCAAATGCGCAACATTTCCCCTTCCCGGCGCCAGTGGCGGCAACGCGTAAAACATCTAACACATAAAACATTTATCTAAACAACGCTACCTCACTCTTTGCGATATCTTTCGAATTTGCCTAATTATGAGCGTCTTAATTAATCCTTCAAATTTAGTGACGCGACCTCGCCCATCATGACGCCCCATACGTATCGCAAAAAAGACGTAGTTCTAAGTCAAAACCGTGTGTGGGATACCCGAGAATATGGGAAAAAAGACCTTCTAGGGGAACACCGACTCCTGTCCGGGATTGATAGAACGTCGAGGAGGGCAGGTTGTGCTGGGGAGCTTCTCATCCTGGGCCTTCAGTCGAAGACATTGCCGATAACCTCTTACGACTGTGTACGAGGCAAAAAAGCTGTTTTGCGCTCTGCACCGGTATTCTGACTGTGGTGCTGTAGAGTGATGCGAGGAACCGCGCATTGCAGGTTGAGCCCTGACAGCGTTTACTGACCCCTTCAACCGGTAATTAGGTCACTTAGGTGAAATGCACGCAGTTTTGCATTAGCTGAGTTAAGTCGTTTTCAGCTACGGGTATAACTAGACCAACTACCTAGTATGGAAAGAAAAGCGTAGACTATCGTGCGGGTGCTGTCGTGAACACAGCGACGTCATAATCTAAGCCTTACACTCCCTGCTGTCCATTTCCAATGTCGCCTTATTGTTAGCTTCTGATCACTCTTCGCAGACGTCATGGCTCTTAGCATGCTTTGGCGGAAAGTAGTGCATGTATGCTTTGGAATGTGAATAGTTTCCTTTTAAAATCCGTGTTAGCGCCCTGAAGCAGCTGAAATGTAAATGGAGCTTCCCAGTTCTATAACACGGACACGATATTGGGAGGCGAGGCAAGCCCGAACCAATAATGGTTTGTGAGAGAAAGCATACACCTACGAGTCCAACGCTGTTTTGATATACAGGGTGTCCAGAGGTAAACTTTTGAATTTGTTTACGTGTCTCCATCAATGTTTTGCTATTAACGCCTCGCAAAAAGTCGTCTTTCTGCTCTAGTTCGTGTTGTAAACGCCAGCAGGACTTCTCAACTGATAGACCAGTCAGGACAGGTCCCAGTTCTGAACGCTAGGGGTTTCATGCATGAGTTTCTGCATATTTCTATTTTGATTGGTCACATCTTTGCAGTGCCTCTTAAGCACTCAATGTACAGCCCCAGTGGATACGCGGAGGCAGCCATGATCCCTTGCTCTAATGTTATTGAGGGTGAAGGATTGAGATGGAGAGGCGTTCAGATTTGACCTGCTACCCTTATCTCGGAGCAATATCGTGTAAGTTCTTGCAGCAGAGGTCCGGCAAGCATTCCGACTGATCTCTCGAATTTATACAAATTGTTCAAGCATCGTCGTAGAATGGCGATAGAGGGTGCAGGCGATGTAGTAATGATTCATGACAGAAGACCGGTACGTGAGACACATGCACATAATATTACTTGTCTCTGTGCGTGTCCATGGGCCTCGGTTCAGCATCATGAACACGTGGAATGTTTGTGTTTTAGATACATTTTCACTTGGTAATAGTGAGTGTTAGCACATCGTTGATAATGGGACTTGCGAAGAACCGTATCGACAGCACTCAATCAGCGGATCGGATTCTGAGCCATATGCACGCTGACGTTGGTTCCATGTCCGATAGTTGACGGTGACATTAACAACAGTCTACTAACACTCAACTCTCTATTCTTTGTTACAACTTTTACATCATATTTTCCTTTTGTCTTTTTCTGCAGTGAGCTTCAAAGGCCACGTTCCATCAAGACATCAACATAATGCAAGCAATCCAGACCCCAGAAATGATGTCCACAGCCTCTGGGCTGCCATTGGGCGAATTTCTCAGACTTCACAACAAGTCGTTTTCAAGTAAATGTTGCCATCATGGAACAACAACGGAATGCATACTACTCAACAACTTGCTCGTCTGGAACAAAGTGCTTTGGTGTAGCGGTTTCACTCTCACAGAGACAGATCCCGGAGTGCTCACGCTCTTTTCATGCGACGGAGACCTTGTCACCGTACGAAGTGCTACATCTTTGAACATGAGCGCTGCGCTCATTAGCGAACACAAGAGTATAAAATACTTCTGCTTCCGTGAGATAGACGTTAATGTTCTGGTCCGCATCCTTGCAGAATTGGTAAAACGGTCTGACGTACGCGGGTTCGTTCTGGGCTCTACGTATGACGGCGGCACACGTTCCCCTTTTTTGGGCTCGCCCTTAAACACGGGGCCTATGCAAGTCGAGTATGCTATGTCTTCTGCCATGATGATATCAACTATGGTGCGCATGGCAACGTCGCTCGAGGAGCTTCAGATCCAAGATGCGTCCATAAGGAACGACGCAGCCATTGCGCTGGGCAGGGAATTGGCGAGGAAACCCTCACTTAAGACACTTTTTCTGTCAGAATTGTGTCGAGAAGTTGCGATATCCTACATTTCTACTCTTCACGCCATGGATCCGGTCAATAGGGTTCGTGTATGGCACGTTTGCTCCCTTACCCTTCGCGGATGCAATGCTATTCAGTGCAAGCAGCTTTGCAATCTCTTGGTATCGAACACGACCATCACTTACTTGAACCTCTCTGGAATCTACAGGCGAGCGTTTGACAATAAAGATGACTATAGCCACAGAGGAGAAAACGCGCTTTGTGACGAAGGAGTGCTAATGCTTGCAGACACGCTTTGTCGAGCAGGCAGCGTCACGATCCTAGTTTTGCGAAACGTGGGGTTTAGCAAGGAAGGGGCTGCGGCACTGGGCCGGCTGATGGTCACAAACACAGTAGTACGTACACTGGACATAAGCGAGAACGAACTCTGGATGGAGGAGTGCATTGCATTAGCAAATGGACTGCGCCTAGCGAGGGTTCTCAAGGAATTCATCATGGAAAAATGTGACGTCACACGTAGCGGAGCACTGAGTATCCTGGAGGCAGTGCGAGCAAATCAACCGTGCACAAGGGTGACGTTCGGAAAAGCTTTCGCTTTCAGGGACAACATGTTTCAACTGGACTTCGTGCAAGTTTTTTTAAACAGCTACCCAGGGAGTATGGCATTTCTGTGGGAGATTGATGTGGTGGAGACTGGTCAGGTACTTCTCACAGATCTGCAGCACGTGAGGCAGATAGTACTGAAGTGTGACAGAGATTTTCCAGTGGACAAGTTTTGTGCTTTTCTTCAACATGACGGGACGGTGGTCGACGAACTGCGCCTCGTTTTGGACAATGCGTCTTCCTACATAGTAGTACAGCTGGCTAGGTCCCTTCAACGCATGAGTGGTCTTCGGAGTCTTAGCTTATTAATGAATGGAGGAACAAATGAGCGAGCGCGGGAAGTGCTGGAATTCCTGGCACGGGCTTTGGATAAGAACGCGACGCTCTGTAGTCTACGCCTGATGGTGCAGGTCAACGATGTAATCCATTCTTTTGCGCAACTTATAAGCAAAAGCAAGACATTAAATTCTGTCGAGATTTGCTACGTATTGGAGGAACCCGCAGTACATGAGCTCGAGCAAAGCATGACATGCAACTATGCCATTACGGAGTTTAAGGTACGTCCTGATCGCTCACGGTCAGAAAAACAGCGCATAGAGGAGCTGGCAGCGCGGAACAGAGTCCTTCAAGATCGAGCTCTGCGTTTCATGTTAGAAGGTACTACTGTGAAGAAGCGCTGGATTAAGGCCTTTGAACTCACACGTGACACGGGGACTCTCAGGAGGGCTGTCATGTCAAAGTTGGAGAAATCGGAGGAAGAAGCACAATTTCTGATTGACCGTAAATTGCGATACCTCCGGGACCATTACTTCATAATCAGCGGGATCAGCAAGGGTAAGATCATGTGCAATGCCTCGCCAACAGGTGCTACACAGCTACATAAACTCAACGCGGGATGCCTGTCTCATATTACAAGGTACCTCCGTGTAACGGATGTCAAGGAATCCAGTCTCTGCGGCTGATGTGGACTTTCTTCGATATTGAGCACTAGTGCTTGCAGTTTCGATAAATTTTTTGTCTGTTATAGCTTGAGCCTATATTACAAGTATATAGCGTTTAGACTGTTCTGGTTCTGCAAGCGATAGGTCAACGCGCATGCGTATATTTCTTCTTCAATCGCCACCGCATTTCCCACGTTGTATTAATGTGTTTTTGGAGCGGAACTCGAGGACCATACCTCGTGCACGATGATAAAAGCCTCGTTGTCAAGGAAGCAATGTTGCTATCTCTCAGATTGTTTATCTGTTTTTCTTTGTTCTGTGAATACAAATAAACAAATATTGTTGTCTCGGAGTGGTCTCCACTGGGTTTGTGGAGTCTTGTGTTGCAGGGATACACATGGCTAGCTTGCTCTTTAAATGAAGCGTTACTTGAAAATTTCTCACAGGCTCTTCGAAAACATTGACTGTCCAGTAACAGTGGACTCGTTGTCTTCCGACTTTTCAAAGCGTTTAAAACCATGTTTCCGTACCATGGGCTTACTGAGGGCGTGGCAAGACGTGTCGTGCCCCCCCGCTCATAAGGTTTGAAGGTCACTTCTGAAAATTAAGCAACTCGTTATTTATAGGTCGGCGGGATTTTTCTCAGATGCCATAATAATATGAACATCTGCACGTGGCGTAACGTCCGTCTCTAAGAAAGGAGATGAGAGGCTTGCATGTTCTGTTCCCCCTCCATAAAGCACTCTGCCCCTCCCCCATTGCAGAAATCCTGGGAACGCCCATACAACACAGTACTAAAACGATCACGGACACAAATGCACAGTTATGAATGCAGCAGACACGGTTTGTCACGGTTTTTATCCGACGTACCGACGGTTATGCTCGGCGACGGCAGCGCACACTTCTACTTTGTGGGAACGTATTACCACGTCCTGGAACCATGCTCGCCCGCCCGGCCAACCCTGGGGAACAGAATGGAAAAAGATTACTGCGACAAGCAAGGAATGTTTATTCCACCTTGAAACCGCGACCAACCGCCCTCCGCTCCAGTCCCGTGAGTACACACCCCGCCCGGCCCATGAAGGAATGTCCCAGATGAGTTAATGCATCAACGAACACAAAGTGTATTCCATACCTTCATAACCTCGTACAGAATAATGCCCCAGGCCCCGCACCTTTCTCCCTCCCTTCGAGCGCCAACGCTCCGCTCTCGTATATCCCTTTTTTCCCCCGCCCCCGCAAGACATGTGACAATGCGATTAGCATATGACAGGAGGCAACGTCCTCTCAGGGCGCGTAATACAGCTTGTGGTCCTCACAACTTATAGCAGTAGGAACTCTGGGCTAGAGCGTCGAACCGAAACGTTTGCTTGATTCGGGTTCGGCCATAAAGGTTCGGTTCCTGTTCAGCTCCGGAGTCCACATTCAGTCGTGCCTCGTTAATATGGACACTTTCGTTCCCGACCAAAATCGTTCATAAACCGAATCATCCATCTTATTTAATACCAAGGAAATAAGAAAAAGCAATTCTGAAGGTTTATTGAAAAAAAATTCCCGATTTAGTGCCTGCTTGAAGTTATACTGTGTTGCACATTAGCAAAGCGTCGGCAACACGTTGAGCCTGCTGCTCATTGTCCTCAAAGAATTAAAGAGCTTTCTGTAATCCCGCTTGAGCCATAGCAGACGTGACCGTTGGCTCGGCGTTGCTGAAGTCGTCGACGCCAGTGCCTGATAACTTGTCTTGACAACTGTACCGCCCCTGTTCTCGTAAGGTGCCGAGCACCTTCACTATGTTTAACTAAAGGCACAAATCCTTGCACGAGGGTCATTCTCCCGTGGACGTGTTCGGAACAGTCATGATGTCATACGGGTTTTTCCAGGCACTTCATGTCCACAAATAATCCCCTTTCCTCTTATAGTTCTTGTGGAAGATTGCGAAGGAGAGGGCATAGCTTTCTACACAAAGGAACGTCCTACTTTCAAAAGTTCTCCTGTAGAATGTGGGGAGAGGCATGCCTTCCATACCGACACCGTACATAATGACGAGACAAAAATACATGGACTATATGGTTTGTACCTTGCTCGACTGTCCATTGTCCGAAAATCGAGTTTTATATTAACGAGACGAAAATGCATTGCACAAGTTTGGTCCTCACAAAAATCGTCCATAATTCGAGTTGTCCATATTAACGGGGTCCATATTAACGAAACACGACTGTATATTGGTTCGATTAACACGCGCAGATGCTGTAAACCGGTTTGGAACCGGTTCGAGGTTCTAATATGCTGGAGATGTGTTTGGAGGCATGGGAACCCTGAAGCTGCTTCTCTGTATCACTGACTGCGAGCATGAGCAACCCATGTTGAATACACAGATGAGTACACTCCCACCAGCACCAGTGCCCAGCAGGTTGAAGAACTCTGTGGCCCTCAAGTTGACCAGCTTGGTCGACAAAAGGCGGTACATTCAAAAATGTGTTGTTAATCGCAGCAGACACAAACGGATGTGTGTGGTGGCACGGGAACGCTGAAGCTGCTTCTCTGCGTCACTGACAGCGGGAATGAAGTAACTCAAATTGAGTGCACAGATAACTACACTCCCACTAGCACCAGGTCCTAGCATTGAAGAACAGTCTGGCGCTCAAGTTGACCAGGTTGGTAGGCAAAAGACGATACATTGTCCTGAATCGCAGGAGACGCAAACGGATGTGTCTGGAGGCATGGTAACCCTGAAGCTGCTTCTTTGTGCCACTGACAGCGAGCATGAAGCAACCCACGTTGGATACACAAATGACTACACTTCCAGCAGCACCAGTGCAGAGCAGGTTGAAGAAAACTGGGGCCCTCAAGTTGACCAGGATGGTAGACAAAAGATGATACATTGAAAAATGTGTCCTTAAACGCAGGAGACAGAAACGGATGGGTTCGGAGACACGGAAGTCCTTAAGGTGCTTTTCTGTGTCACTGGCAGTGAGCATGAAGCAACCCAGGTTGAATACACAGATGACTACACTCCCACAAGTACCAGTGCCTAGCAGGTTGAAGAACACTGGCCCTCAAGTTGGCGAGATTGGTAGAGAAAAGAGGATACATAGTAAAATGTGTCCTCAATCGCAGAAGACAGCAACAAATTTGTTTGGAGGCACGGGAACCCTGAAGCTGCTTCTCTGTGTCACCGACCGCGAGCATGAAGCAACCCAGGTTGAATACACAAATGATTACACTCCCAGCAGCACCAGTGCCCAGCAGGTAGAAGAACACTGTGACCCTCAAGGCTGGTGACCAGGCTGGTAGACAAAAGACGATGTATTGAAAAATGTGTCCTGAATCCCAGGAGACACACACGGCTGTGTTTGGAGGAACGTTTACAACTGAGCTCGTTATCGCAGCAAACACAAAGAAATGTGTCAGGACGCATAGAAACCCTGAAGCTGTTTCTCTGTGTCACTTCCACCAGCACCAGTGTCCAAGACGTTGAAGAACACAGTACCACTCAAGTTGACCAAGTTAGTAGTCAGAAGAGGACACGTTTACAACCGTACTGTTTATCGCACGAAACGTAGAAAATTGTGTCAGGAGGCACAGAGCAGACAAAGTAAAGGTAAATCTTTAGAATAACTATAGTGTAGGAAGGACCAACAGCAAGATGCAAATGCAGGGTCTTGATGCAGCGCCACCTATACGTGGGAACGTGAACGCGAAGTAGACAGAGGAAAACATGGTTGTTTTCTGGTGGTACAAGCCATAGGAAATGCATTAGGCTGCACCTGCGTTGCTTTTACTTTCTTTCTATGAACTGACGGCATTTGAAAAAGAAATGCCATAAAACTTCAGGCAAATAACTATCAGTCTGAAATGTTTGAAACTCCAGGAACGTCAAGTTCTATTGTAACGACGCAATCAAAATGTGTAACCTTTGCTAAGTTCATCCTGTTGATTCGTACAACAATATTATAGCAGCGTGCAATCATGGTGTGCAAGAGAGCCTTTAATGCCGCAGGTCACAAATGCTCTTTCCCTCAGCTGCTGAATCCCAATGGTGCCTTCTTTTTCTTTATTATTTCATTCCCCGCATCACCACCAGCATTGGGGTAGAGTATCGCCCCTGGCCATGAAACTCCCCAGTCATCATCCCGCAGTAAAGTTTTTTTTTCTTTTTTGCATTTTGCACTGCTTGCCCACAATGCGATCACTTTTGCCAGCAGCCAGTTCTTGGCAGCCAGTAAAGAGTGGCGACAAATTTCATGTCACTACACACCAGGAGTAGCATGGGCAAGAATGCTTCCGCTGTGTGCATTTTTGTAAACTAATTATTTTAGAAAATTCACGCTTCCAAAAGAAAACACTTTTCGGGACAGTTGCTGAGAGTAGTAAGTGCATGTTACATGATAATAGAATATACGTTCTAAGTACATTCCTCGCTCCTTTAATGTGACCTTTGCTGAGCAGACAGAACTGTGCACAAGTTTATAGTCCATACTACTTTGAACAGTACTTACTGAACATGTACCTACTTCGAAAAGTCTAGACTTAAATAGTGTGCATACTTTTAGGACTATTTTCATGTTCGACAAACATAAAGTTTGTTCACCAGTTGTTACCTAGTCAAGTATGTGTTGTAGCCATTAAACATTTGTTGGGCGTGTGACACATTACTGGAGTACTGGGCCTTGTTCCGGTAATAAATATCTATGTCATAGATATATACACAGCGTCTTTTTTTATACAAATTTTTCATAAAAGAACTATAAGGGCTATAGACATCCTGTTTTCACTTCTATCATCTCTGGGCCGGAGGACGTTCTTGGCCACACGTTGCTCAACCGTCGAATGACAAATTACCTAAAAATCGTTAAATAACTTTCTAATCATAAAAGCTACAAGGTCGTCCCAATGAGAACATCTGGTCCTTCCCGCCACCTGATACGGTTACCACTTTCAGAACACAAATACATACAATAGATGGCCCACAAAAAAAAAAAAAAAAAAAAACGTGACGGAACATCATTTTTTTTTCCTGTGTCTTGTTCATTACGCATCTTTCCTCCACCCCTAGTGTGAGAGCGTGAAAGAGCACACTATCGCCTCTTGGACCCTGGAAAAAGGTCAAAGAACCAGAACATGCAACCCAAGATAAGGGCAGTTCCGATAGAGTCACCGGATACATTTGGTTTTGTTTTGTTTCCACAAGTTAAAGCTCATCCTCGATGCATGAGGCTGCACTGTGCTCCTTTACCCTATCACACTGGGGTGAAGGAAAGACGAGTCTCCGAAGATGTGCAGTGAACAAAATAAAGAAAAATTGTGTTCTTCTGGGCCAGCAAAAGACAAGGACAAGCACAACCATGTCTACACTGAGGGTTCTTATGTTTATTGTCCGAAAGGTGCTCAGGTGGATACAACATAACATAGGCATACCGAATCTGGCTCAGATCCACCGGCTCTGGGTTTGGATATTCAATGGGCATCTTATCCGACACAGCTCGACCCTCTCAGAGTTTGAGCTCATGAGATCCTTCCCACAATCCCTTAGCTAAGAAGATGGCGGCTATTTTCAAACAGTTTTCATCTAGACTGTCTGAACCAGATTATAGAATTAGTCTTGTGCTTAAATTGCTCCATCTGTGAAAAATGAAAATATTCACTGGAAATGAGTGACATCGAATAACTACAATGTGACACAGGTTTCCATGTGGTACTATCAGCATGCCTTCAAACAACTGGTGTAGAACATGGAGTACATAATATTCGCCGCAGTGAGAAGGGTGGTGAGCAAAAGTTAACAAAGAGAAATTGCATACACAAGAGTGAAACTTTCCAACAGTTTACACACAGGAAAAGGCTGAGATCGGATGAATAAGGAAAAGTGACTACAGAATAGAATTTCTCATGTGGAATTATCGCTCATTCTTTGCAAACTGGCCTCCAAATTGGCTCCTCTGTTCATGTTTCAACGGCAAAGGGCACAAGGGTGAATGTCGTTCAGTTTGCGTTATTGGCATGGTAACATAATCTGTTATATCGCAATGAAAATTTTTTGTGCTTCAGTATCTGTTCAACTGTATGAACCTATGAGTGTAACTGCAGGATACACTTTGATGAGTCCGGATTTACAGTGCCCTGAAATGGGCATCAACTAGGAGGAGAAGACACAGATCTATATACTGTGTGAGCGCATTTTTATTGTCACTATGACACGTATATAATTTTCTTTTCTCCCTTGTTTCCTGCAACTGAGTGATATCCAATTTTTCTTACATGCATCCACATAAAGATTACAATCATGAAAATAAACATAAGTGCCCTGAGGCAGACACACTGGGCAGATGCCACAGAGGACGCCCTCTGTGAACAGCATGTCAGCAGCATCCCATTCCTACTCTTAAGGCAGTTGTCTTGTCGTTAATATGGTTAAGGATTTGTACAACTGACAACAACATTTATGGTGGTGTGGCAGACGAGAAAACAAACATGTTCCACTCTGTAGATCTCCAAATCATAGATAATTTAAAATGAACAGACCGGCAGGTGTGTATCACCTTGAGTTCCATTTCCCACCGTTTCCAGTCTCTTACACGCCAAAGTAATCGCGTTCACAATTCAGAGAAGTAAATTATCAGTTCATTTTCTGCAGACGACGTTGGTGAGCTCTCATTGCTCGTTAATTTGGTTTTACGGCGCCGCGTCTGCTTCTGCCTCACTACATGATACACCCACCACCTCTCGCTCGTTGCGTGGACCCATCCCTTTGATTCGATAAATCGGAAAGGGGGGGTCCCAGAAATCCACCATTAAGAATAAACGTTTAAGAATAAAACATTCAAGAATAATCCGCATAAAAAGTACACGGTTAAAAATATATCTCCTAAAATAAACCGCTTGCTATCCCCGCTTAGAGATCACCGTTTAATAATCCACCATTAAAAATAAACTGTTTCAAAATCCCCTCACCATCTAGTACGGGGGCGGGCTGAATGCAATTTGCGCCGGGTTAGATTAGGTTATGTTAGGCTAGTTTAGTTTGGTTTCGGCTAGTTTGGTCCAGTGAGGTTAGTTTAAGCCCCCTGCTTGCAGTTCACGTTGATTTGGGCCATACCACATGACTTTAGCAACTGTAAGGTTGATTTGGGGGATTCTGAAACGATTTATTTTTAACGATATATTCTTAACCGTGGATTCCTTAGCGCTTTTATTTAAACGGGGATATTTCGGCGATTAATTTTGTGCGTTGATTTTAAGCGTATATTCTGGGAGATATATTTTTAGCAGTGGGTACTTACGCGTTTGTTTTTGAATGATTATTAACTGCGCTTCTTCGTAGACTGCTCGTAAACATGAATGCACAAATTCCATCGCCGTTTCATGTTCAAGATATCAGGCAGAAAACGTTTGCGTTGAGGAAGACACCACTGACTCACTGAGTTTCTGTGCGAAACAACCGTGATCCACTTGAACATGAGTGGTCAGAGTAACACGAATTCAGGACACATGCACGAACTACACTTTACACGAACGAACGAGCGCTTAAAGCTGTCAACCTTCATATCGACGCTTTGTATCAAGCGATACCAGCGAAACAACGTGAGGCATGCATGAGAAAAAACCATCGGAGCCATGACAGTCCACTAGGAAGGGGTGAGTGTTAACAAGGGCAAAACCAGCAATGCAAGCTATATTTTACCACCATCCTCCGCGTAGAGATACATATGTAGTACTCCGCTGCCGTGTCGGGCTATAGGGTATATTCTAAATCAGTTTATTTTTAACGATATATTTTTAAACGTTTTATTTTTAACGTCATATTTCGCAACGATATATATTTTATGGCGGATTCTTGGACGATTGCTTTTTGGGCGGGGTTTTTTCCACGGTTGATTTCTTATCGGGGAACTTTACGCGATTTGTTATAAAACGATGTATTTCGAAATAATTTTTCTTAAACGATTTATTCTTAAAGATTTATATCTGTAACCCCCCACTAGCGACATTTATATTTCGGTGATCGAAACAAGTGACCTAGCGAAGCACGCAAATTTCACTGAGTAGCACGAATAACAGCTCCGCTTCTACCGTTGATCACTTCAGGTTTCAATAACACACTTCCACACCACTCTTTTCCTCCTCCAAGCGGAGCTATGAGGAAACTAGCACAGATGGAGGAACAAAAACAAGCGACGCAAACCAATGGACACACGCAAACTGACGGCACACTAAACCAGCTAAGCACAATAATGGTATGCTGGGCCGATACGAGGTAGATATCATACCTATCCCCTACGTAGAGATACAGTCCCGTATCAATCCGCCTCTGTGCTAGATTACGGGGGGATTTTGAAACAGTTTATTGTTAATGGTGGAACCTTAACCGGTGATATTTAAGCGGATATTTTAACCGGTTTATTCTTCCCGATTTATTTTTAAGCGTGTATTTTTTAAGCGGTTTATTCTTAAATGTTTTTGGGAGGTACCCAAAATCCACCATTAAAAATAAACTGCTTAAAAATAAAACATTTAAGAATAAACCGCTTAAAAAATACACGCCTAAAAATGAATCGGGAAGAATAAACCGGTTAAAATGTCCTATTAAATATCACGGGATCACTCTGGTTTACACTTCGGAAAATAAACTTCGAGAATAAACTCCTCGAAATAAATCACGAAAAAATCCACGGTGTAAAGATAAAGCCGTAAAAATCAACTTTTGCGATACAAACGCTTCAGATTCAAACTTTCAATATAAATCGTCTCTGATTGGTCGACAGGCACGACAGCCTCAGAGCAGCGAAGGCTTTTGGCTCCCGCGTCTCAAAATAGTTTCCCGCAGGGTGAGGCTTTTTGCGGTGGGTTGGGAACGAGAGTACGGAGTCTGGAAGAATCGTTTACTGTATTCTCCGCCGGCTATCAGGATTCTGTTGACACTGCAGTGAATGATTTGTTCTGCTGCTCGCCTGTCAAATCTGAGTATGTCGAACTCTGAATTCGTGTCGTGTCACCAAATGAGTTCCCGGTGTTGGTTCCAGCTATGGCGGACACCTGCTATATTATGAACATTGTCGCGAACATCGCCATTCTCCTGCAGCTGCCTTGGTTGTGAAGTCGTAGAGTTGAAAAGTGACGATCGACGAAAAAGCCTGATTCCGATACCGTGTGGATGTGTTGTGTTTGTCCGTCTGTATGTGTTTGTGCGTGTTCCAGCCTCAGGGCCGTAAAATCGTGAAATCGGAGCCTGCCTGTGGTTTTCCTTGTGAGCCTACGTTCTGATAAACGCAGGGAACAGGTACTGGACAGACTCTTGAAATACATCTCTGCAAATAAGCTGCATATGAATGTGAAGAAATTGTTTGTTCGTTTGCAAGAAAAAAACTATTTTCTCTCGGATGAATAACTTGAGTCAGCAGAGGTGCCCTAATTTTTTGTAACCAGCATACGGTAGTCTCAAAGTGTAACGAAATAAGACTCTAATTTCAGGAACATCCGCATTGATTCGCGCACCTTCCTAGATAACGATTTGCCATGCAAAAGCTGCAAAAGATGTATCTAGACATAATACTTCAAGCACATTGTTTTCACTAGTCTTTGAATACTATGGAAACTAAGAATGCCATTTTCTTAAATACCGTGAAATTTTCTCACAGAAATTTTTGCATCTTTTTTATTCACGTGGATATACAGTGAAAATTCTGGTTATCAAATGTCGGAACTGAAGAAAACCATGCGCAATAAGTAACTGAAATCAGAAGTGCGAGAAATGAATGGCACCCTCTGTTGTATTTGTTTGCCTTCCTTTCTCTCCTATGATCTTCACATTCACAAATCCCGAAGTACGTTTATTAGCAGGTCACTCTTTATGCCAAGCACCCACGCCAAGAAGAGGTCTAAAATTTACGGTACCAGCTACTTCATTGTATGGTACCCTAGCACCTATTTTTACAGCTTATAAATATTGTGCTGAAATATGAAATCGCTGTAAAACTTGCATCCTGCGCGACATTACATTAAATGTGCTGCTTGCAGTTCTGCAGCGTTGTTTCTTCCTCACGTTCAAGTGAAAAGGCCAAAAGAACGCTGCGAGACTTACTCTCAGACAACAATTATTTCGTGGCCATGTCCTCGCACTAGATGGTCACGAGCATACTTTTGAAAACTATAGCGGCACATAGGGAAACCGACGTTTCATTTGCATCGACCTTCTATTTCCAATAATTAAACGAGACCTAATTAGTACATCCACTTGGGTGTAGAACATGTCATCCCTTATAACTGCAAAAATATGATTTCTCTAAGAATAAAAAAATCAGTCCATGGACACGCTATATGCACCGCACCTACTAGAAATTAACCAGTGCTTGCTGAAAATATACTGGTATTTGTGTCTTATGTGATGTATGGCCCACATTTTCTTTTTGACCAGCTATGCCAGTGTGAGAGCTCCTACGCCAGACTAGCTAATTCCTCCTCTTTGTCCTCCATGCGGTCACATATATGTTACGCTACAAGGAAGCTACCTGGTACCACAGTACCAAACAGGTGAATTAACATGAACACAATCACATAGCAGAGTGAATAACAACCACCATTATTGACTTAGTTTGCTTGGTCGATGGCAACTGAAGGTGGCATATTTCTTTCCTCAGATTTTTTTTTATTGATTTGTTCCAGCTAAAAACAGGAGCCATACACTGAGCAGCAGGACATAATAAAACCCTTCATAAGCATCACGTAGCCTCTTTGGCTTTGGCAAGCGTGCTTTTCCTCCACAAGCATGACTTTGACATAACTGCTTTGCGCCGGGATAAAGGGTACTATGACTGTGTTCGCAGTACCATTTAAAATGTTGGCACCTATAGGGCTAGATTGCAGCCCCCTATTATGTGCAGATATTCTGATGCCTGCAGAGCTGTAAGCTGTTCTTCCGGGTGAAAGAAAGCTTGAAAACTGCATACGTTGTGGCTCACTGCCAAAGAGATACGGTTGGAGAAGAAATTACTGGACATAAAGCACAGTGAGGCATGCTCCACCCAGGCCACAAGGAGGTATAATTAATTTGAGTCACCTTCTGGTTAATGCAGCAAAAACACCTATTTCCACTGAAAGAAAGATTGTGGGCTTTTTTTCTGTTGTGATTGAAGGGCACACGAGATCATAATAAATTGTTTCCAAAAGCTGTTACGTCGCATTCTGACATGATCTGGGCCAATATGGTCAGCTGATGCTATAAGAACTACAGAAAACACATGCCAGCAGATTCTGAACATGCTATAGGAGAGGGTATGCCTTTGAAATGATGAGATTTGTTCACTTTCCAGATGACTTCAGGTATGTGAAAACAATCATAAATGTTAACAAAGCTGTTATGAAGCAGCGACTGCAATTAATCTGTAGAACTGGGCAGAACAGTTGAATGCAGAATTTGTTCAAAGTGTGCTATAGCGTCATACAGATGGGATATGAACGAGCTGACGAAACATTTTTCTTGCGTAAGAACAAATACACCTGTAGGTTCTCAAAATGGAAAAGCAGAGCTTCAATTTTCGCAGGAGAGAGGCATCTTTTTTTTTTTTTTTGCTTCCTAGGTGGCCTCAACTGACGAACAAGCTGCACCACATTATGGTGACAATTTTTTTTAAAGAAAAATAATCCTGCATATTTTCAATATGTTGCAGGAGGGGACTAGTTAGACAAATAAGGGAAGATTTCTTTAGGCGACCTATATGTGAATATACTATCTGAAAAAAAGTAGATTTTTGCAAGTGCTTGATATTCTCAAACACATGGTTAAACAATGAATATAGATCAGTTTGATATTTTTATGTGAAGCTAATCACAAGCAATCAGTTACAAGCATAAATAATCTGCGGCTCCTTCAAGAATGCTAATTTGTCAGAAATTTATTGTAAACTTCACCCCCAATGTGCTCCGTTCTTGAGTTCCCACCACATCACCAGATTTATTCTCGTTCTACATACCCTTTGGGATGGCAGACCCGTGCTTCCCCTCTAACACCAGGCAAGGAAAGCGCACAAATGACGTATATGTAGATGTCAGAAGGAAGCTCGTAAGGGACAACTTCATATTTCGGCACAGTTTAATGCGCCCCATTGTTCAAGAAAACAAAATGATGATTTACATTCGATATATGCATCGTCTAAAAAATGCACACAATTTTTTTCAGTCATATTTAAGAGAGTCAAGCTACATCTCTGGCTGGTTTTGGCTGGAATAGCCCAGGTTAACAGTTACACAAGCTGATGTATGTCAGCATTGAAAATATAAAGGAAAAAAGGCAATCTAAAATGCCTCACTCAATTTACTACTTTTCATAGCTTACACCTTGACAGGTGCTTTTTTATCCTAAAATGGTTTCATTGCCAAAATCAACGAGAATGACCGTCATCACATTAACAAGTTTCAACTGTATACCAACTAATAACAAACATGTGCTTACTTTTTCTGCAATCAAGATGTGAATTACATCGTTGAGTTGCAGGCTTCAGTGAAAAATCACTGCTTGTGATGTCAGTGCTGAGTGAGTACGGCACTGCTAGTGACGCAACATGTCATTCCAGTGTCTTTCGCCCCACCCCACGTTATTTCGTGAGCAATTAGCATCAGAATCAATCAGCTTGCATGATGCACTTATGAAGGGTAATTTCGTGTGTGCCAATAAACATACTGCAGTGCTAATTTACAATGTAGTTTGTGGCTGTGGAGCACACTCATATTCAGTATGCCACGTGAACTAGAGGAGCATTTTCTGCCATAAACATTAGATGAGCGAAGACCCCAAAAAATGTAAGCACTGTTTACGTGCATTTGACAACCTGCATTTTTATTACTGAGAGGCTCTCTTCGTAGCTAGAGGGAAAGAGTGCTGGCAATGTGGCTCATGTTCATAAGATGTAGAACCAGAGACACAGAAAGAAACTGACAGCATATCATGATCTCAATCAAGTCATTGTGTCCATGTTTCTGTCTCCTGTTCTGCATTTGTTAATCTTTTTGTGTAGTTGCTGGATTTTAGCCCAACAGCAGGGGTAAGCAATTAGAGAACATCCAGCACATGCAAGGCATACATTTCCTCATTCTCCGCATTCCTCATTCAAGTAATGTTGAAGAAGTAACCATGCGAAGAAACAATACAGCAGTGAAGCTGGCTTCAGTACACTACAACATGTCACATGTAACAATATACAGTATGCCTCCGTGCTTCCCAAACCGTGTGTCAGGACCCCCATTGAGGCCGCGATAGCACAAACGGGGCCCAAGAGAAAGCAGATGAAGTGAGCGCAATATGCCACAAAACCAAGGAAACTCTCTCTCGCAAAACTCGCAAAATCTCTCTACGACTGCATTATATTGAAGTTGTTTTACGAAAATGCAAGTTCAGTTCAAAGCACAATCAGTCACAAGCTAACTCGCAGCAATGCTTTCAATCAAGTATGTCGCAGTATTCCTCACTGTATCATGACGAGACCGTGGACCTACATCAGACGCTACTTGCACGCACTAGTATAACATTCATATTTATTTATTTATTTATTTCGAGAACCCCGGAGGACATTACATGGGGCTGGGAACTGGAGCATAAGATACATTTACAGCAACTTGATAGAAACAAACAACCAAGCAAAAAAGAACAACGCAATTAGCAGTAAGTAAACAGGAAAATAAAGAAACGACGACAGTACAAACTCATATGAAAACAAGTATTAACGCGTGAAACAGGGAGTTCGTTCACATTCACAGATAATTACAAATATGATAAGGGGGAGGTGAAAAATTTCAAAGCAACTGACATACAAGCGTGGTGGTCTTGTGGGTGGAGTGAACGGGAGAGGGTGTTGCAAAATACTGTATGCTCGATAATAGTTGTGAGAGGTGATGGGAGGTTGTTCCATTCTATGGCAGTTGAACAAAAGAATGATCTGGATAATGCATTGGTATTACAATGAAAGCGTGTGACCTTATTAGTGTGGTCGATGCGAGGAAAAATGACACTCGGGCAGGTGATGGGCGATTGGTGCGGTGGCAAGATGAAAAAAAGAACAATGGAAGAGGGCTAGCTTGGCAAGGCGGCGACGATGTTCGAGTGAGTCGAGATTAAGATTTGATTTTAATGCGGTTACAGAGGTATCGAATTAGTAGTCATTGGAAATGAAACGGGCAGCCCGATTCTGGATGGCTTCTATGGCGTCGCAGAGATACCTTTGGGGAGGTTCCAAATATGTGATGCATATTCCAGCTTGCTTCGTACAAGAGCCGTGAAGGTTAGAAGCTTAAGGTGGAGGGCGCCAACCCGAGGGTGCGCCTAACAAAGCCTAGGGAGCGAGTAGCGTTAGTTATTATGGTGGTTGATGTGCTCGTTCCAAGTTAGGTTGGAGGAAAGGTAGATTCCAAGATATTTGTAAGAATCTGCTCGGGTTAATGTGATATCACTTAGAGTGTAGGGGAAGGGAGGAAGACAGGAGACCCGTCTTCGAGAAAACGACAAAATGCGACACTTTGCAATGTTCAAAAGCATTTGCCACTCATTGCATCAACGACGGATTAGTGAAAGGTCGCTTTGTAAGGTTAGTTGGTCAAAAGGAGAGAGGATTTGCCTGTACACTACACAGTCGTCAGCAAAGAGACGAATCGTGGAAGATATGCCTGAAGGAAGGTCATTTATATAGATAAGGAAAAGGAGAGGGCCGAGGACTGAACCCTGAGGGACACCAGAAAGCACATGTACATCTAGGGATAGGTGGTTGTTGTAAGTAACAAATAACGTACGATTAGTCAGAAATTGAGCTATCCAACGGACGACATACGGGTCGATGTTAAGCAGATAGAGTTTGTATAGAAGCTTAGAGTGCGGCACCATATCTATCGAAGGCCTTGCGAAGGTCTAAGAAAGCGGCGTCGGTCTGATGATTATTGTCCGCGTGGAGAAAGATGTCGTGAACAAAACTGGCTACTTGAGTTTCACACGAAAAGAGCTTTCGAAACCCGTGCTGCAAGGGATAGGAAAGAAGCATTTTTCTTCAAGGTACTTAACTACGTTGGAGTATGCGTTCGAGAATTTTACATACTATAGAAGTGAGTGAAATGGGGCGGAAGTTATTAACGATGTGGCAGCTGCCTGATTTGTGAATAGGGACAATCTTCACCGTCTTCCAGTCCTGCGGTAAAGCAGAATCTTGGAGTGACTGAGTAAATATGCAACATAGAATCTTGCTGGAAATAGATCTCGTGTTGTATAGAACCTTCGGGTTAATAGAGTCCAGACCAGCACTTGACGACAGCTTAAGTGACCCAATGATTTTACAAATGCCGTGTGTGCTGATATGAATGGGGACCATAGGTGAGGAGGCGATTACTGATAATGGAGTTTGGGTGTACTCGTTATCGGTGTTGAAAACGGATGAAAACAAGGAAGCGAAAGCGTTGGCGCAGTCGTTGTCGGCGGGTGTCAGTTAGACTGATAAGGTGGGATTTTGGCGGAGATAAAATTTTTCAAAATTGTTTTGGTTTATTTGTCAAGAGAGACGGGAGGTCGATGGTAAAGAACTTATGTGCCACTTCCTTGATCGAGCGCCAGTATTCCCGTTCACAGTAGTGAAATTTAGCCCGTGATACGTCGTCGCCAAGACGCTTTGCCGTCCTCAATAAACACTTTTTCTTGGTTAGCAAGATTTTAAGACTTTTCGTGAACCAAGGATTGTGATAATAAGATTTCACTCTTATCTTTGGAGCATTGTACTCGGTAAGGTAAGTTATGTTGCCACGAAAGAGGGACCAGTTATCCTCAATGGAATGAGACGAGGTGCCATGAAAGGAATTTTCATACAGAGCTTCAAGACCCTCGTTGATGGCTTGGAAGTTAGCTCGAACGTAGTCGTATATAGTTTTCCCTTGTGAAAATGAATTTGGCCTGTCTATTGACGCTGTTTGGACACTTTTTGGCCCCTTTGGCTTTTCTTTTCACCTTGCCTTTTTATAGACAATTGTACAAATAACGTCTAAAGACGTGCTATGGACACCTTTTTTCCCACATGTCCAAACCACTCTGCCAAAGGAAGTCTATAAACGTTCTTTGAAAATTCTTTTTCTCCACATTTAATAGACAATAGCAAACAGAAATACAAAAGACAGTTCATTCGATAACTTAGTGAAAGGAAAGACAGAATCGTGCTGGCTTCATGCTATTTCAGTCTCTTCTGTTTTTACATATACAGCACATTTTCAGAAGCTTGACCATAATTTTTAATTTGTGTTTATATGTACATGGATGTGTGGCTACCACATGTAGAAAGTGTTGAGTACAGATCACGTCACGAAAAATGTGTTGTGCTCTCGCAATGATGAAAACTATGACAATCCACTACAGAACAATTTAATGCATTTAAACAGTTGTGTCACTGCACACACACACACAAATAAGGGGGGGGAAAGGTCAAACAAACACTAAGGTCATTACATACACAATTACATGCGAAAGCGGTTGACACGCAGAATTGCCCAAGAGATTAAAAAATCTAGATTTCAGAAAAGTTCTGTAGATTAGTACGACCCACTCCAAATCTGCAGATATTCATACAACACTGCTTGTCACTGTCAGGCGAAGGCCACGTGTATCAGTCGTGGTTATCCCCAATGTGGGTCAACGGGGTCATCCAATGAGTCGACGGGACTGGTTTGCCTCCCATTCAGGGGAAAGGCACCATTAGTAGTATGGGATCAGCTCAAGAAGCCGGCAAGTCACATCTTCGTCTGGACGCCATTAATTAGCAATTAGAGCTAATTGGGACCCCCCACATTAATCAGGACCCACCAGGGAGTCAATACACTAATTGGGGACCAGCTAAGACACGTCCAGACCACTGTGTGAGTTTCCGGCTACTTGAGCTGATAAAAAATAAAAAATAGGTAGAAAATAAAATAAAAAGATAGAGATAGAGTGGAGAGAAGGAGTTTAGTTGAAGATCAACGACGCCATCTTGCAGAAAGCGGTCCGGAACGGCCGCTGACTGTCGCTGGGCGACGGAGCACGGAGGCAGGTTGCAAAGCATCGCAGCACCAGTTCCGGACATCCTGTGACGTCAGCTGTGACGTCATCATGGCATGTCTGGGCAAGTTAGGACAGCTCTGGACATGCAAGGAGAAAAACACTCGTAATACAGAGGCTGGGAAAGCAAGAGTATGCAAACCATCAATAGCTAACAAGAAAATAGAACTAGTTACACAACAAATGATCCCACCACAACAGGAGCGCAGAACCATGCGACTGCTCCATCCGAGAGGCAGGCAGAAACTGACTCGTAATTGTTTTTGTCCTGTATAAACCCCGCAGCTGCACCCCCTAGCAGTTACTTTCTCAACTAATCTCACAACAAAATTATTAAGAATCATGCCAGCGCTACTCCCGGTCCCAAGGCAGAAGACGATAGAAAATGGCGGGAATGCCCGGACAACAGCAACCAGCACCCGACGTGCACGGGCACGAAAATCGCAAACAAAGCGGGAACAAAGTTGGCAAAAGCATTAGTTACACAACAAATCACCTCACCACAGTAGGAGCGCAGACCGATGCGACTGCTCTCGTCGACAGCCAGGTCGAAGTGACGACGGAGCGAACGACCACACGTCTTCTCCCAACGAGAGCCAGAGGTGGACTGACGTAAGCGCCACTCTACGGGTGCTACGCATGCGCGCGCTCGTAGCGCCCTCTGCGCGCTCCTACCGCCACCTGCGAGAGGCTAAGAGAGAAGAGCATTCCTGCGCCCTCTTCTCTCGTTGCTCATTGGTCGTGAGGCTAAGTGAGAAGAGCATTCCTGCGCCCCCTGCTGGCCGTTCTCATTGGTCGTGAGGTCATCCTATTGTCTCAGGGCTACACTGTTTTTTTCCACTAATGCTCCTTTGGTCAATCTACAATAGTCTCTCGGTATGCGGTCATCATGCAGCTGCGTGGCTCAAGGACGCGTACGCTCTAGACAGGGGACCTATTATTTATTGAATCACTATCCCAAGATTATTTCCTTTATTATTCTATAACAACTGAATAGGAAACTATTGCAGAAGAGCACCATGCATGAAAGCTGATCGTAGGAATTCCAAAGTCTTACTAAATGAGACTTGCAAAAGAACAAAATATCCTAACACGTAACTCCATCAACGGCAAATAAGAGGACTAGGTACTCAACAAATCAACACAGAGTACGGGTAAACAGGAGCGCAGAACTCAGGGCAGCACTATCGTCAAGACAACAATGTTCCTTGTCAAAAGAGAAAAATTACAAAACGTCAACACAGGAAAGCATGCATATCGGGGCATGTCAGAACACGTCAGCACAAATTGTACGACTGCTGGGCAACAGAGGAAAACAAACACTTGAACAGAGTGAAAAAGATACTCACCATCATTTTTCCCGTTCACAGCATTCCCTCATTGTAAATCCGCTCGTCACAAAATCCACCTGCATCGTCGTACACCATTCACCAGTGACGAACCACACATCCGCACCCCATCAGAGGCAGACAGAACCCCACCGAAGCTACGCTCTTCCACTGACGGCCAACGCCAGGAGCAGAATTTGCGTGTCGAGACCCGTCAGTGTCCAAGAGAGAAGTGAATCCTTGCGCCCCCTGCAGGCCGTTCTCATTGGTCGTGACGTCATCCTATTGTCTCAGGGCTACACAGTTTTTTTCCACTAATGCTCCTCTAGACAAGGTCAACCTGAAACAATAGTCTCTCGGTATGCGGTCATCATGCAGGTGCGTGGCTCAAGGACGCGTACGCTCTAGACAGGGCACCTGTTATTTATTGAATCACTATCCCAAGATTATTTCCTTTATTCTACTATAATGATTGCGTAGGGAACTATTGCAGAAAAACACCATAGACAAGAGGAGATTGTAGCATTTCATTCCCAAAGTCTTACTGTACAGGAAAAAAAATGGTTCAGCAAGACATAAAGTCACACACCTGTCCCCCTCGCGGTTGCTCTCTGAACTAAATGAATCGCAAAATTATTAAGAATAGCTCTACTCCCATTCAAGGCAGCACTATCGTCAAGAATATGCCTTGTACAAAAAGAAAAAAACTACATGCAGAAGGAAAGCATGTCAGAACAAGCCCAGACATGGTCAGCACATGTTTGTCAGACAAGGGGGGAAAAAGCGAAAAGAAACAAAGAAGGAAACCAGCATCAAACTATTTCTTCTTATTCAAAAACAGTGCTCATCATAAATCTGCCCAGGACAATACACACCATTTTTCTATTGCCACACTTTTTTCCAGTAACGGTCAATGCATTGCTACAGACTGCATGACGTCATCACATCCTGTCTGAAGAAGAAGACACCGGCAAAGACTCCTATCATTCATTGAATCGCAAGATTATTTCCTTTGTCCTACTCTTAATGACACTGATTCCCTCATTAAAATTCAACAAAAAAGCACCCCGCATATTAACGATTTTCACCCCAAAGGCTCATCATGGTCATTAGAATTACAGTAAACTGCCACTGCTCTTTTAAAATAATAAGTGAGATCACTCAACATCACCTCCAGGCTTATGTAATACGTGACCCTTTCTATGCTCATACATTCGTTGTCTGAGGCTACACCTGCGAGCAAAAAAGGCGCGAAAGCCGGGGGCAAAGTTCCATTCGCGCACGCCAAAGCACAAGACAGAACGCCTTTACGGGAACACGATAGCATTCCTATACTATATTAATGATTATTGCATTGCAGTTTAGAAAAACTACTACTACAAAACTATAATCTTAGGAGCCCAACTTTCTATGGAAACTATAATTGCCCTATTACTTGGATCGCTATTAATGAAGCGCTCCAATTTTTTCTCTGTTCCCATTTCAGCCTTGTCATGCAGTGAAGCAGACTCACATCCAAAATAATTAATTTACACTGAGGGTGCCGTGCTTCAGGAATACCTATCCTGCGCTCAGATGCAAGCATTTCTTTACGGATACAGCTGACTTCCTCAACATACCGAGCTCCTAACAACATCTAACAAACAATAAGAGAAACCCTCTTCTCAGCTGTACCATGCGACTTTCTTCTGCGTAAAATCGGTGATTTGAGGAAGAGAGCAGCGAAAAATTGCGCGCACTTGTGCTTGACTTCAAAAACCTGAAGCATATGCCGATAAACCAAGAAAAAGACACTCATGTCTGCTATCTGATAGTGCCACATACACAGACGCATTGTCGCAAAGAAAGCACAGGACAGGGATACACAACTTTCCTTAATTGAGCAGGGAAAAGGCTTAAGACCTCAGGGATAATAGCAGAGTCACTGGACATCGCTACGCGGCTAACACAAATAATAAGATAATAGCGGCGGGTAAAATTGCAACACTGCTAAACAAGCCCCAACATGTCATCATGACGTCGCAAACCAGGAAAAAGAAGCACGCGCGCACACACAGCAGCTCAGGAATGCACAAGGAGAGGTGCTTTATAGGAATTTCTACTCCACACACTCAGATACCAGCATTTCTGCACAAATACCTATAACGGCTGACTTCCTCAACATATCGAGGAAAGCGAATACTGACACTCAACATATAACAAAAAACAAACAAATTCCATTCTCATGAACTCTCCTCTGCCGAGCGGCTTTCTCCTGCTCTGCCTGGATGCTGACTGTTTCCCCTCATCTACATTCTGAGTAAAAGCCGTGAAAGGAGAAAAGAACTGCGAAAAATTACACGCATTTGTGCTCCAATAGCTGTAACTGCAAGAAACCGTAGCGCACGCCAATACACTGAGAAAAAGACACCCATTTCTGCCACCAGATAATTCTTGCATAATGCCACATACACAGCCGCATTACCCTTGCGTAAAGAAAGCACAGGACAAGGATACACAAATTTCCATAAGTGAGCAGTCGAACCGCTCAGAAATAACCGGAGAATCAACGCTTATCGCAACGAAACTCGACGGCTAGCACAACATGACACCAACAACATACTAGCAGCGGGTAAAATTGCAACACTGCTAAACAAGTCCAGACATGCCACGATGACGTCACAAATCAGGAAAAAAAGCACACGCATGCACGCACAGAGGACAACGCATTAAACACACGGAGCGCTCAGGAATAATCGTAGCGTTACCGCACATCGCTACGAAGCTCAACGTCTAACCCAAGACGACAGCAACAAGATATTAGCGAAGAGTAAAAATTGCAACACTACTGAACAAGTCTAGACATGCGACATCGCATACAAAACACTGGTGATCGGGGAAAAGGCCTAAGCCTGCGGCGGATCATCATAGAGCATACACAACTTCATTTTTCTATTTTGCCTAAACTAAACGCGGTCTGCTTGGAAAACGACGTACAAATTTTCTTAAGGAGCAGAGAAATATAGAAATTTCTACTCCGTGCTCAGATACCAGCATTTCTGCTCAAAAACCTGCAAAATTAAGCACTGATTACTTCGTCAAGCTATCGAACACCCAACAAAATCAAACAAACAACCGCACTTCCACTGGTAGAACACTATTCAGCTTTTACGCCGGAGGCTTTCTTCTACATAAGAGTAGAGAAAATAAGAAAAAGAGCAGCGAAATATTACACGCACTTTTGCTTGACTTAAAAAACCTGAAGCATATGCCAATAAACCAAGAAAAAGACACTCATGTCTGGTATATGATAGTGCCACATACACAGACGCATTACCCTTGCGTAAAGAAAGCACAGGACAGGGATACACAAATTTCCTTCAGTGAGCAGGAAAAAGGCTTAAGACCTCAGGAATAATCGGAGAATCACCGCTTATCGCTACGCGGCTAGCACAACATGACAGCAACAAGATATCAGCGAAGGGTAAAAATTGCAACACTACTGAACAAGTCTAGACATGCGACATCGAATGCCAAAACACTGGTGATCTGTGAAAAGGGCTAAGCCTGCGGCGGATCATCATAGAGCATACATAAGTTCATTTCGCGTAAACTAAACGCGGTCTGCTTGGAAAACGACGTACAAATTTTCTTAGGGAGCAGAGAAATATAGAAATTTGTACTCCGTGCTCAGATACCAGCATTTCTGCTCAAAAACCTGCAAAATTAAGCACTGCTTACTTCGTCAAGATATCGAACACCCAACAAAGTCAAACAAACAACCCCACTTCCACTGGTAGAACACTATTCAGCTTTTACGCAGGAGGCTTTCTTCTACATAAAAAGTAGAGAAAATAAGAAAAGAGCAGCGAAATATTACACGCACTTTTGCTCGCATAGCTATAAGAGAAAAAAATAAATAAAAGAACGACGCACACGCTAATAAACTGTGACAAAGACACCCATTTCTGCTATCAGATAATTATTGCATAATGCTAAATACTCATTTGCATTGGCCCTGCGTGAAGAAAGCACAGGACAGGGATACACAATCTATCTTAAGCGAGCACGGAAAGTCACTTCTACTCGAACAGCTTAATACCATAAAGTCGGAATTTTTGCAAAGAAAATAAAGCTTGAACAACGCTACGAAGGTGACAGACACATACTAACAAAAAACAAACAAATTCCATTCTCATGAACTCTCCTCTGCCGAGCGGCTTTCTCCTGCTCTACCTGGATGCTGACTTTTTCCCCCCTCACCTACATTCTGAGTAAAAGCAGTGACAGAAGAAAAGAACCGCGAAAATTACACGCATTTGTGTCACAGGGCAGGGATACACAAATTTCCTTAAGTGAGCAGGGAAAAGGCTTAAGTCGTACCGCTCAGGAATAATCGGAGAATCACCGCTTATCGCTACGCGGCTAGCGCCTGAACAGCGCTACGAACGTGACAGATACATACTAACAAACAAACAAACAACAGCAGGACCGGCGTCGGGCACTCATAAAATACCCTGCCCAAAACAAAGACTTCACCAGGTTCGCGAGGCAATTCCATTAAAAACGCTCGTCCTATCCTACAGATAGCAATGCAAACGCGACTGCCCTTATTTTTTAAAACCACTATTTCACGCAATAGTACATAAATGTATCACTCGTGTCACACGAAAAGGCAAACACTTACCTGTCAAGTGGGGTCCCAGCGCGTGCGCGCGCGCACACACACTAACATTTTCACACTCACAAACACAAAGTCTATTTTCACAACCACATAAATCCATATTATTTATCAGGTCAATAATTATCCTACCATCGCCAAAAGACGGTACAGACATGTATGCTTACGCAAGACAATCGGTCCTCGTTCCGGATGTAATAGGATATCGCCACTCGGCCGGCGCGAACCAATAAAGAAAGAAAGGAATGCATGTTCGCTACGAAGAAAACGGTGCCGTGCTTCTACGCAGCGATCATTATACAGACGCGTAAATGTGAACATCATTCGCTACACACTGTAGCTCTCATCATTTTTAAACCAAACCAAACCGTGTTCATAGGTCTTCACTAAATAGGTGAGCCGATAATGACTCCAAATAAAATCAAATAAAATAATCATTCCAGCATCGCTGGCTGCAAGCTTGGGTACCCAACAGAGCAGCGCGCTCCCATCAACACGCCTTGGGCTGACCTTACACACCCGAATCCTTTTCTGAATACATTCTGCAGGCGCTGGAATAAAAGATTTATCGCGAGGGTACTACGATGTCAGCTCTGTTGCTGTTTAAGTGATAAAACAGTGCGCCCGAACCGCGAAGCGCGCGTCCAAACCGCGAGAACGGGTCCGCGTTGCGCTCGCGCCGCGGGGAATCGCGCGCGTCGCGAGTCCAAACCGCGAGACCGGGTCCGCGCGCGCGCGCGTTGCGAGTCCAAACCGCGAGACCGGGCCCGCGCGCGCTTCGCGGTTCGGGCGCACTGTTTTATCACTTAAACAGCAACAGAGCTGACATCGTAGTACCCTCGCGATAAATCTTTTATTCCAGCGCCTGCAGAATGTATTCAGAAAAGGATTCGGGTGTGTAAGGTCAGCCCAAGGCGTGTTGATGGGAGCGCGCTGCTCTGTTGGGTACCCAAGCTTGCAGCCAGCGATGCTGGAATGATTATTTTATTTGATTTTATTTGGAGTCATTATCGGCACACCTATTTAGTGAAGACCTATGAACACGGTTTGGTTTGGTTTAAAAATGATGAGAGCTACAGTGTGTAGCGAATGATGTTCACATTTACGCGTCTGTATAATGATCGCTGCGTAGAAGCACGGCACCGTTTTCTTCGTAGCGAACATGCATTCCTTTCTTTCTTTATTGGTTCGCGCCGGCCGAGTGGCGATATCCTATTACATCCGGAACGAGGACCGATTGTCTTGCGTAAGCATACATGTCTGTACCGTCTTTTGGCGATGGTAGGATAATTATTGACCTGATAAATAATATGGATTTATGTGGTTGTGAAAATAGACTTTGTGTTTGTGAGTGTGAAAATGTTAGTGTGTGTGCGCGCGCGCACGCGCTGGGACCCCACTTGACAGGTAAGTGTTTGCCTTTTCGTGTGACACGAGTGATACATTTATGCACTATTGCGTGAAATAGTGGTTTTAAAAAATAAGGGCAGTCGCGCTTGCATTGCTATCTGTAGGATAGGACGAGCGTTTTTAATGGAATTGCCTCGCGAACCTGGTGAAGTCTTTGTTTTGGGCAGGGTATTTTATGAGTGCCCGACGCCGGTCCTGCTGTTGTTTGTTTGTTTGTTAGTATGTATCTGTCACGTTCGTAGCGCTGTTCAGGCGCTAGCCGCGTAGCGATAAGCGGTGATTCTCCGATTATTCCTGAGCGGTACGACTTAAGCCTTTTCCCTGCTCACTTAAGGAAATTTGTGTATCCCTGCCCTGTGACACAAATGCGTGTAATTTTCGCGGTTCTTTTCTTCTGTCACTGCTTTTACTCAGAATGTAGGTGAGGGGGGAAAAAGTCAGTATCCAGGTAGAGCAGGAGAAAGCCGCTCGGCAGAGGAGAGTTCATGAGAATGGAATTTGTTTGTTTTTTGTTAGTATGTGTCTGTCACCTTCGTAGCGTTGTTCAAGCTTTATTTTCTTTGCAAAAATTCCGACTTTATGGTATTAAGCTGTTCGAGTAGAAGTGACTTTCCGTGCTCGCTTAAGATAGATTGTGTATCCCTGTCCTGTGCTTTCTTCACGCAGGGCCAATGCAAATGAGTATTTAGCATTATGCAATAATTATCTGATAGCAGAAATGGGTGTCTTTGTCACAGTTTATTAGCGTGTGCGTCGTTCTTTTATTTATTTTTTTCTCTTATAGCTATGCGAGCAAAAGTGCGTGTAATATTTCGCTGCTCTTTTCTTATTTTCTCTACTTTTTATGTAGAAGAAAGCCTCCTGCGTAAAAGCTGAATAGTGTTCTACCAGTGGAAGTGGGGTTGTTTGTTTGATTTTGTTGGGTGTTCGATATCTTGACGAAGTAAGCAGTGCTTAATTTTGCAGGTTTTTGAGCAGAAATGCTGGTATCTGAGCACGGAGTACAAATTTCTATATTTCTCTGCTCCCTAAGAAAATTTGTACGTCGTTTTCCAAGCAGACCGCGTTTAGTTTACGCGAAATGAACTTATGTATGCTCTATGATGATCCGCCGCAGGCTTAGCCCTTTTCACAGATCACCAGTGTTTTGGCATTCGATGTCGCATGTCTAGACTTGTTCAGTAGTGTTGCAATTTTTACCCTTCGCTGATATCTTGTTGCTGTCATGTTGTGCTAGCCGCGTAGCGATAAGCGGTGATTCTCCGATTATTCCTGAGGTCTTAAGCCTTTTTCCTGCTCACTGAAGGAAATTTGTGTATCCCTGTCCTGTGCTTTCTTTACGCAAGGGTAATGCGTCTGTGTATGTGGCACTATCATATACCAGACATGAGTGTCTTTTTCTTGGTTTATTGGCATATGCTTCAGGTTTTTTAAGTCAAGCAAAAGTGCGTGTAATATTTCGCTGCTCTTTTTCTTATTTTCTCTACTCTTATGTAGAAGAAAGCCTCCGGCGTAAAAGCTGAATAGTGTTATACCAGTGGAAGTGCGGTTGTTTGTTTGATTTTGTTGGGTGTTCGATAGCTTGACGAAGTAATCAGTGCTTAATTTTGCAGGTTTTTGAGCAGAAATGCTGGTATCTGAGCACGGAGTAGAAATTTCTATATTTCTCTGCTCCTTAAGAAAATTTGTACGTCGTTTTCCAAGCAGACAGCGTTTAGTTTAGGCAAAATAGAAAAATGAAGTTGTGTATGCTCTATGATGATCCGCCGCAGGCTTAGGCCTTTTCCCCGATCACCAGTGTTTTGTATGCGATGTCGCATGTCTAGACTTGTTCAGTAGTGTTGCAATTTTTACTCTTCGCTAATATCTTGTTGCTGTCGTCTTGGGTTAGACGTTGAGCTTCGTAGCGATGTGCGGTAACGCTACGATTATTCCTGAGCGCTCCGTGTGTTTAATGCGTTGTCCTCTGTGCGTGCATGCGTGTGCTTTTTTTCCTGATTTGTGACGTCATCGTGGCATGTCTGGACTTGTTTAGCAGTGTTGCAATTTTACCCGCTGCTAGTATGTTGTTGGTGTCATGTTGTGCTAGCCGTCGAGTTTCGTTGCGATAAGCGTTGATTCTCCGGTTATTTCTGAGCGGTTCGACTGCTCACTTATGGAAATTTGTGTATCCTTGTCCTGTGCTTTCTTTACGCAAGGGTAATGCGGCTGTGTATGTGGCATTATGCAAGAATTATCTGGTGGCAGAAATGGGTGTCTTTTTCTCAGTGTATTGGCGTGCGCTACGGTTTCTTGCAGTTACAGCTATTGGAGCACAAATGCGTGTAATTTTTCGCAGTTCTTTTCTCCTTTCACGGCTTTTACTCAGAATGTAGATGAGGGGAAACAGTCAGCATCCAGGTAGAGCAGGAGAAAGCCGCTCGGCAGAGGAGAGTTCATGAGAATGGAATTTGTTTGTTTTTTGTTATATGTTGAGTGTCAGTATTCGCTTTCCTCGATATGTTGAGGAAGTCAGCCGTTATAGGTATTTGTGCAGAAATGCTGGTATCTGAGTGTGTGGAGTAGAAATTCCTATAAAGCACCTCTCCTTGTGCATTCCTGAGCTGCTGTGTGTGCGCGCGTGCTTCTTTTTCCTGGTTTGCGACGTCATGATGACATGTTGGGGCTTGTTTAGCAGTGTTGCAATTTTACCCGCCGCTATTATCTTATTATTTGTGTTAGCCGCGTAGCGATGTCCAGTGACTCTGCTATTATCCCTGAGGTCTTAAGCCTTTTCCCTGCTCAATTAAGGAAAGTTGTGTATCCCTGTCCTGTGCTTTCTTTGCGACAATGCGTCTGTGTATGTGGCACTATCAGATAGCAGACATGAGTGTCTTTTTCTTGGTTTATCGGCATATGCTTCAGGTTTTTGAAGTCAAGCACAAGTGCGCGCAATTTTTCGCTGCTCTCTTCCTCAAATCACCGATTTTACGCAGAAGAAAGTCGCATGGTACAGCTGAGAAGAGGGTTTCTCTTATTGTTTGTTAGATGTTGTTAGGAGCTCGGTATGTTGAGGAAGTCAGCTGTATCCGTAAAGAAATGCTTGCATCTGAGCGCAGGATAGGTATTCCTGAAGCACGGCACCCTCAGTGTAAATTAATTATTTTGGATGTGAGTCTGCTTCACTGCATGACAAGGCTGAAATGGGAACAGAGAAAAAATTGGAGCGCTTCATTAATAGCGATCCAAGTAATAGGGCAATTATAGTTTCCATAGAAAGTTGGGCTCCTAAGATTATAGTTTTGTAGTAGTAGTTTTTCTAAACTGCAATGCAATAATCATTAATATAGTATAGGAATGCTATCGTGTTCCCGTAAAGGCGTTCTGTCTTGTGCTTTGGCGTGCGCGAATGGAACTTTGCCCCCGGCTTTCGCGCCTTTTTTGCTCGCAGGTGTAGCCTCAGACAACGAATGTATGAGCATAGAAAGGGTCACGTATTACATAAGCCTGGAGGTGATGTTGAGTGATCTCACTTATTATTTTAAAAGAGCAGTGGCAGTTTACTGTAATTCTAATGACCATGATGAGCCTTTGGGGTGAAAATCGTTAATATGCGGGGTGCTTTTTTGTTGAATTTTAATGAGGGAATCAATGTCATTAAGAGTAGGACAAAGGAAATAATCTTGCGATTCAATGAATGATAGGAGTCTTTGCCGGTGTCTTCTTCTTCAGACAGGATGTGATGACGTCATGCAGTCTGTAGCAATGCATTGACCGTTACTGGAAAAAAGTGTGGCAATAGAAAAATGGTGTGTATTGTCCTGGGCAGATTTATGATGAGCACTGTTTTTGAATAAGAAGAAATAGTTTGATGCTGGTTTCCTTCTTTGTTTCTTTTCGCTTTTTCCCCCCTTGTCTGACAAACATGTGCTGACCATGTCTGGGCTTGTTCTGACATGCTTTCCTTCTGCATGTAGTTTTTTTCTTTTTGTACAAGGCATATTCTTGACGATAGTGCTGCCTTGAATGGGAGTAGAGCTATTCTTAATAATTTTGCGATTCATTTAGTTCAGAGAGCAACCGCGAGGGGGACAGGTGTGTGACTTTATGTCTTGCTGAACCATTTTTTTTCCTGTACAGTAAGACTTTGGGAATGAAATGCTACAATCTCCTCTTGTCTATGGTGTTTTTCTGCAATAGTTCCCTACGCAATCATTATAGTAGAATAAAGGAAATAATCTTGGGATAGTGATTCAATAAATAACAGGTGCCCTGTCTAGAGCGTACGCGTCCTTGAGCCACGCACCTGCATGATGACCGCATACCGAGAGACTATTGTTTCAGGTTGACCTTGCCTAGAGGAGCATTAGTGGAAAAAAACTGTGTAGCCCTGAGACAATAGGATGACGTCACGACCAATGAGAACGGCCTGCAGGGGGCGCAAGGATTCACTTCTCTCTTGGACACTGACGGGTCTCGACACGCAAATTCTGCTCCTGGCGTTGGCCGTCAGTGGAAGAGCGTAGCTTCGGTGGGGTTCTGTCTGCCTCTGATGGGGTGCGGATGTGTGGTTCGTCACTGGTGAATGGTGTACGACGATGCAGGTGGATTTTGTGACGAGCGGATTTACAATGAGGGAATGCTGTGAACGGGAAAAATGATGGTGAGTATCTTTTTCACTCTGTTCAAGTGTTTGTTTTCCTCTGTTGCCCAGCAGTCGTACAATTTGTGCTGACGTGTTCTGACATGCCCCGATATGCATGCTTTCCTGTGTTGACGTTTTGTAATTTTTCTCTTTTGACAAGGAACATTGTTGTCTTGACGATAGTGCTGCCCTGAGTTCTGCGCTCCTGTTTACCCGTACTCTGTGTTGATTTGTTGAGTACCTAGTCCTCTTATTTGCCGTTGATGGAGTTACGTGTTAGGATATTTTGTTCTTTTGCAAGTCTCATTTAGTAAGACTTTGGAATTCCTACGATCAGCTTTCATGCATGGTGCTCTTCTGCAATAGTTTCCTATTCAGTTGTTATAGAATAATAAAGGAAATAATCTTGGGATAGTGATTCAATAAATAATAGGTCCCCTGTCTAGAGCGTACGCGTCCTTGAGCCACGCAGCTGCATGATGACCGCATACCGAGAGACTATTGTAGATTGACCAAAGGAGCATTAGTGGAAAAAAACAGTGTAGCCCTGAGACAATAGGATGACCTCACGACCAATGAGAACGGCCAGCAGGGGGCGCAGGAATGCTCTTCTCACTTAGCCTCACGACCAATGAGCAACGAGAGAAGAGGGCGCAGGAATGCTCTTCTCTCTTAGCCTCTCGCAGGTGGCGGTAGGAGCGCGCAGAGGGCGCTACGAGCGCGCGCATGCGTAGCACCCGTAGAGTGGCGCTTACGTCAGTCCACCTCTGGCTCTCGTTGGGAGAAGACGTGTGGTCGTTCGCTCCGTCGTCACTTCGACCTGGCTGTCGACGAGAGCAGTCGCATCGGTCTGCGCTCCTACTGTGGTGAGGTGATTTGTTGTGTAACTAATGCTTTTGCCAACTTTGTTCCCGCTTTGTTTGCGATTTTCGTGCCCGTGCACGTCGGGTGCTGGTTGCTGTTGTCCGGGCATTCCCGCCATTTTCTATCGTCTTCTGCCTTGGGACCGGGAGTAGCGCTGGCATGATTCTTAATAATTTTGTTGTGAGATTAGTTGAGAAAGTAACTGCTAGGGGGTGCAGCTGCGGGGTTTATACAGGACAAAAACCATTACGAGTCAGTTTCTGCCTGCCTCTCGGATGGAGCAGTCGCATGGTTCTGCGCTCCTGTTGTGGTGGGATCATTTGTTGTGTAACTAGTTCTATTTTCTTGTTAGCTATTGATGGTTTGCATACTCTTGCTTTCCCAGCCTCTGTATTACGAGTGTTTTTCTCCTTGCATGTCCAGAGCTGTCCTAACTTGCCCAGACATGCCATGATGACGTCACAGCTGACGTCACAGGATGTCCGGAACTGGTGCTGCGATGCTTTGCAACCTGCCTCCGTGCTCCGTCGCCCAGCGACAGTCAGCGGCCGTTCCGGACCGCTTTCTGCAAGATGGCGTCGTTGATCTTCAACTAAACTCCTTCTCTCCACTCTATCTCTATCTTTTTATTTTATTTTCTACCTATTTTTTATTTTTTATCAGCTCAAGTAGCCGGAAACTCACACAGTGGTCTGGACGTGTCTTAGATGGTCCCCAATTAGTGTATTGACTCCCTGGTGGGTCCTGATTAATGTGGGGGGTCCCAATTAGCTCTAATTGCTAATTAATGGCGTCCAGACGAAGATGTGACTTGCCGGCTTCTTGAGCTGATCCCATACTACTACCATTGACAAAGGGACAAAGTGACCTATTTCGCCATTTGTCGTAGGTGTGCCAGGGTGAAGAGGTCTGTGTTGCCGATTGTATCTCATTACGGCCGATGTCTCAATACGGCCGAAAGTCTCAATACGGCCGATAATCCTTTAATCCCTGAGTGTCTCATTACGGCCAAAGTCTCAATACGGTCGAAGGTAGTCTCATTACGGCCGAAGATGTCTCATAACGGCCAAAAGTCAAAATGTGTATTGTAACGTGCATTGACATGCAATGTTGCAGCCAGGTATGGATATACATTCTGTGGGGGGCGCTGATAACCCGGCAACTTCCGCGCGATAGCGCAGATAGCGCAAGAGATAAAAGAGCGAGCGCTTGGGGAAAGAGTGATTCGTGCGGCAGGCACGCTGGCAGACGGTCACAGAAGCGAGGAGCGACGAAGCGGGCAGACGGCCAGCAGCTCTGATGTAAGGCAATAAACCTTGTTTCTTTTGTTCAACTGCTGTGTCGGTGTTCTTCGGGGTTACGGCGGGGTCGAATACAAAACCACCCCGGGTTTGTGGGCCGAGGTTCCCACAATTCCAGAGTGTATAAGCCATGCGGTGTGCCCTTAGGGCCCTTATCATATATATACACATATTGTGAGACAATCAGTATGGTATCATACCACAGTACAATGCATCATATTGTGTAATGTGTACACCCCAAAGGTAGTGTTGATGTTGCTGTGAAGCAGCAGGCTACTATGTGGAGTTAGCTACTTGTGGAGAGTGAGATGAACATCGGCTTTGTTGTGACGTTTTTTGGAGTCGTGCTACAGTCACTGGTCAAGAAGGAACATTTATCTCAGTCGACGTCAGTTTATTTCCATTCGCTTTACAATGGTAAAATTCTTGCTTCTGGAATGAGTAGACCTGCAAGAAGCAAAGAGCAACCGTGAATAGGCTAGAATATTTAAAAACAACAACAGGCATTTGACTCTACATGGCTGGTTTTAATGTGCACAAGCTGAATACATGTTGATATCTGTCTGTTATTTCATACAAGTCTAACATAAACATTCATCTAGACAAAAAAAAAAATGTGACTTCCACGTAAACACACTGCATAACCATGAGATGAATTTAGTTGCATTTGTTCATTCACTTAATGGAAACATGTGAATATGAAACAGTGATACATTACAATTCATGAAATGATGCATGCATGACTTTCCCTTTCTCGTTTCTTCTTATAAAAGTAGTGCACGAATGAACTCTCGTGCACTACTATACACAATTTTTCATTTCACAGCAGAACCGTATGATACAAGTGGTAATCTTAACAGCTCACCTCTTCAGCCAAGACTCCCTGGGCAGCAACATACTGTTAGCCATGTTTTTTTTTTTTTTTCGGAATCTTTCGCGTACCCACATAACATGACTGAAATTGAAAATAGCTATAAATAACAATGTAATGGCTTCCTCTTTAAATATTTATTGTAATCAGATATGCTTTTGCGCTTAGTACAGTGCAAAAGCCTGCGCAACATTTGCAGATGTTCGCGGTAAGCAATTCGAGGAGATCAAGTATGCCGACTTGTGCTTTTATTTTTGAACAAATATGACGACAAATTTTAACAAATGAATGAAATGAAATGAATGAAATCTGGCTCACAATGATAAATGCTGCTGTACGGTGCGGCATTATCGGTGTCTTAACTTCGAATGAATTTGTTGTTCCTAAACGCGCAACGAACCACAAACGGTGCAAATCTACTAACACATACCCACCTACATCCATTACAGGCACCTCGGCTGTTTTGATTCAATCAAATTACTCGTATGAGAATGCAACTATGTGTGGATAACACACTGCTAAGCAAGACAGTCTACGAAAGCATAACTCACCAGAATTCTTTGTTCTCGGTCTGGGTCAACACAGCGCGATATACGTTGGGACTATGACGATTCATTCAACTCAATTTTCGCCGGAACAATACGCGCTGCTCGAAAGATAACGACGGAAAATAAAGTGCTGCTTACGTCCGCTAATTTGCACGTTACAGCACTACAAATCGATAGATAGTATTATTGCGTCGTAAACTACAACTGATCGCTAACACACGGATGCATGGATGGAAGAAACGAGCTACCCAACGTTGCTAGACACCATCCGAACTTCCGAAGTGAGAGCGTGAGAGTATATATAATAAGATATCAAAACACGAAAGAAAGAGTATTGATCGCCCCTCCTTCTATAGCATGCAAAACGTGATTAGCGCTGAGATGAACATGCGTGTCCATGACGCGAGTTATTTTCAGTGATCAGAAAGAGGTCACGTGGGATTGCGTGACGCTTGCGAAATATGCAGCAATGTGCGGTGAGCATCATGGCGAAACGAAACTTTTAAATCGTGCATTGCACTTCATGGTAGCTGCAGGAAACCAAGCAAACTTATGAGACACTGGATTACAGGTATGTTGGCATCTTTTTCATTCCTGCATATCATTTCACATTACACTATACGTGAATACATGGTGTCATGTCATGGTTGTCATGTCTCACGATGCTGGGGAAGTAGTTGCATGGGGAAGTGTGCATGGTTCTAGACTTTTAATTTTTGATCGCGTAATCGAAATATCGGCACCTCTCGCATTGTGGCTTGCATGTGACCAACCAAGTGCTGTTCCCTTGCTAGCGCTTCCTACAAACGACGAAACATGTGGGAATGTATATTTTTGATTACTCATATATAACAAGAAAATGTATCGTTTTCAGGTTGCTGCCACTACTCCATGTGCCCGCAATTGTCTTGCGTGTATGATTACACTAACGACGTCGCCCACCACGGCGGAAGTGTTTTGCGTACACGCGTTTCAGCATGAAGCCTGCAGGTAACATCTGATGCTTACCCTTGGGATATTCTGAATTTACACATTGTATCTTAGAGGAATTCCGAATGCCCAGAGTGACACACACTTTGTGACATCAGTGCAGTGACATAAGCTCTAATGTAGTGCCCCACGAAAATGAACAAGGGGCAGTGGTTTATCCAGAATCCCAAGCACGAGAGGGGTGTTGGAAAAAATTGTGGGGTGAGGTCATCATTATAGTTACGTCATTACAGCTTAACATATCATTACAGACGTATCTGAAGCTGAAATCGCAAGGGCACCCCCTGTAGGGGGTGCACAGGCAAAAAAGTTAGGGGGTGTAGGGGGTCTGGATAAAGCACTGATGAGGGGGACTCCTCCACCCCATGTGAAGCCTCTAAAACACCTCCTGAAATATTTTCCTGGCTATGCAGCTGCATCATTATGACGTAATTGTCATTTTTGTCCATAATTCTTGAATGTGTTTTGAATATATGGAAAACACGTCTGCTTGACAGCATGTGTCTTATGGTCATCATCAAACCAGAGCATATGCCATTTTGTTCAGTGCCTTATGTACTTTTTTTAAATTTCAGGTGGACGTAAATTGTAGAAGGCAGCTAGTGGGGGAGAAGATCATGGTCATAGGTCATGTGGCTCCTGGAGCTCCCAATTGGCTCCCTTGTGGAGTACTTTTCAGAACACACGCAGTTTGCTCCCAGAACCAACGAGTAGGATGTTCCTTGAATACTGAGAGAAAATGGCGTAACACATACAAATATCGTGTGACACATATGACAATAAATACATTTTTCACGAGGGATGCATGAAACACTGTCAAAAACATGCATGAAACACTGTCGCAATATTGTGTGCATGAACCATTGTGTGTGACACAAGCTGTGGGGGCACACCGCCTCGGACACATTTTGGGAAGCATAAAATACAGTATATACACAGCTAATATGGTGGATGCTTCTTTTTTCTTTTTGGCCGTTATGAGACATCTTCGGCCGTAATGAGACTACCTTCGGCCGTATTGAGACTTTGGCCGTAACGAGACACTTGGGGATTAAAGGATTTTCGGCCGTAATGAGACTTTCGGCCGTAATGAGACTTTGGCCGTAATGAGACTTCGGCCGTAATGAGACTTCGGCCGTAATGAGACTTTGGTCGTAATGAGATGTTACCGTCTTGCCGTGTTCCTTCACAGATTTGCCTTGCAGAAAATGCACGTTTTAGTGAAGTGGCCCCATATGAACGCTTTGGATGTCTACCCGGTGGACCGAATATTTGATGTGGACATTGGTTTGTTGTTGTGGTGTAGTGGTTTGTTGTTGTGGTTGTTTGTGTTTGTGGACATTGGTTTGCACGATGCGTTGGAAAGAAGTTGTGGTGGAACGAAGCTCCCCGTGAAATGGGATCTGGTCGATGGACCGTCCGAAGCTTTTATCGTTGCAGCTGGTAAGTTACTTGCTTATCTGAAGCTCTTGGTGCCGTGTGTGCCGGTACATTTGACGAGTAGCATTTTTAGGAAGGTGTTCTCTGCTGCGTGCATGCGACTCATAATATCTTCTATTGGTACAGGGGATGCTGCTGCCTTGGAAAAAATTAGGTTAGAAATTCTCAAGGCGCTCGAAATGGTTGCCAACCTATGTGGAAAGTATGTAAGTACTCCACGATCGTGATTAATTTATTCTCTCATTGTTTGCCATCCGCAGTTTGGATGCTGAAAATGGCTACACGCGTGTCTTGCGTGAAAACGGGATTTGCCGACGGAATGCTCCAATAACCGAGCGTCCATGGGACTCCATCCCAGTACCAAATTTAAGAATGCAATACGTGACTGGAATCCGAGAGATTGTTGAATGCATTCGTTCATTAATCAATCGTAACCTTAAAATAACTCCTTCGAACTGCCGTACGGAAGAGAGAAAGGCTCACTGTTGGCCATGCTTACATTTAACGATGGATAGGCTAATAGAGCGGCAATGCTGGAGCTCTAACAGCTCTAGCTTTTGCCCCCTTTTATACTTGGATTTATTTAGACTGGAAAGTGATTGTGGCATGGGGGGGGGCTATGCGATAAATGTGCGGGATAGTATCGCCGTCAGAGAGGGAGAATCAGGGATATTGAGTACCCAGAGATTCTTAAACAGGTTCCCCTCGTGAAAATAAATTTGGCCTGTCTATTGACGCTGTTTGGACTTTCTTTGGCCCCTTTGGCTTTTCTTTTTACCTTGCCTTTTTATAGAAAATTGTACAAATAAAGTCTAAAGACGGGCTTTAGACGCCCTTTTTCCGATATGTCCAAACAACTCTGCCAAAGGATGTCTATAGACGTTCTTTGAAAATTCTTTTTCTCCACATTTAATAGACAATAGGAAATAGAAATACAAAAGACACTTCATTCGAAAACTTGGTGGAAGGAACGACAGCATCGTGGTATCATGCTATTTCAGTCTCTCCTGTTTCTACATATACAGTACATTTTCAGAAGCTAGTTCTTAATTTGTGTTTATATGCACATGTGACTACTGCATGTATATAGGGATGAATGCGCATCACCACACCAAAAATGTGTTGTGTCCTCGCAACGATGAAAACTATGACAATCCATTACAGAACAATTTATGAATTGAAACAGGTGTTTTAATGTTGCCACTGTACAAAAAAAGGTCAAACGCACACTAAGGTCGTTACACAATTACATGCGAAAGAGGTTGACAACCGGAGCTGCCCAAGAGATTGGAGGACAGCAGAACAGATCACCTTACTTGGCCTCATGAACAAGATTTTCGTGTATAACACACATGTACATTGTTTCATCAATTTCAAAGAAGAGACACTTCTTGGGAGAGAAATCATAAATTTCTTCAACTATATCAGTAGGCTGAACTTCGACAATAGCATTGATCTGTAACGTTTTATCCAGCACTGAAAGAATATTTGTTTTCACCCGATATTTCTGAGCTCTTACAGCAACAGTTTTCTCACAACTGCAGTTACCAGGATGAGTGAGAGTGGTACAGGAGAGTGCTATCTGACGAATACAGCTGAAGGCATTTTCATTCAGGAAATATGAATTTTTGCGCCGCGACTTCTTAACTTTATTAACAGAATATGTTAGGGAGCCAAAAGACACTTTCTTAAACAGACACTTATTGTTCTCTGACTCCCCTTTGCCATAGACTATGATGTTCCCAATTTGCTGTGCGAACCTGCGTGGCTTGTACCCCCTTATAATGCTGCCAAAGACATTCATGAAACTAGTGTCTGGCTTTGCCAAGGAAGCGAACTTCTGAAGCTGCAGCGACATGAGATATTTTTCACATATTTGCTGTCCCACGAACCGTGTGCCTTGAAATGATTTGAGCAGCTTGCCATTCATATTCTCAAAAGAGAATGCTGAATAATTCCATAAAGGGCCCCAGTTTTTCACACTGTCTGTCATATGCAAAAGAATGTGTGCATTGAATGTCATTTTTTCTTTTCCATACAGAGTCTGGTACTCTGTTAGGAAATTGACCAACTCCTTACGGATGAGGGGAATGTTATGAAGAGGAACCGTCTCATTCAACAAAACATGCATTATTTGCACAAATTTCATCCAGTTAACATAGTACCTTCTAGGTAGTACGCCCTTTAAGACAATTGGCGAAAAAAAGAGTAAGAAGTTCCGCCACTCTGACGCTTTCCAATACTTCCACTGTTTAGTTGATCGAGGAAGTCGAGGAATTTCTGAAATAGAGCTCAGACTTTCAAGCCTGAAATCTATTTCAGATATTTTTTTTCCGATGTTGTATTTGTGTGGCCGTTTGTGGTTAAACCACATGCATGCTGTCGCTCGCACAAAGCCGAGGCACACAGCATGCATATAGTCAACCACAAACCCTGCTGTGAGGCTGAAGTAAGAGAGAAAGAAAAGTATGTTTAGGCCCTTCACCCCACCGCTAACTTGTCCAGTATCATGAGCTTTCTTCGCATGGCTCTTAAAACTTTCATCAGTTCTCTGTGCCGAAGGCTCTTGCAGGATCGGATAAACTCTGCAGTGGCCGTTTCCTACTTGGAGAACCTCACCTTGTTGCTCACACCAAGGGCATCCTTGACAGCCATTAAACTGAACCATGTTTAACAGTTGGCACCTGGCCACGCTGTCCACACTACAAGGACCAGGGAATACTTTTGACTTCTTTTCTTCACCAGATTTTGACACCCACGTGAAGCCAATCGTGGACAGTATGTTCATTGTGTCAACAAATGGCTTGAGGAAAGAGTTCATGTGTGGTTTGGCAAGTCCAAACCACAGGCCGGCAAGGACTTGGTGCTGAACCCTCTCACGATATGGCAACTCATTTACTTGGAGCAACAATGGCCAAATACTGTATTGAGAGGACTCGAATACTGGCACGCCATCAGTGTTCCAAGTAAATGATATGTCATCATCAGTGAGAGGGAGTTTACGGTATGCCGGGCTTTCTGTAATATCACCAACATTGTACGAAGGTGAAGCACGGCCCCTTAACAGGCCCTCGTGTTTCTCTAGCAGTTCTCGCAACTGAACCTCTACATCTAGTGAAAGAAAATAATTTCCGGCTGAAAAGAGTTTGTCTCTGCTGTTCACCGTCATACACTTTGAACATGTCATTGACTCGACCAAACACTCATCATGGGAATCTTTACACAAAAGCTCTGAGCAGCTACTGCAGTAGAGGTACACATTTAAGGAGTCCCTTTGCATGTTAAATTGCTTAAAAAAGAGGTACTTTGTAGAGGGGTAGCTGGTTCCTTCCGGAAGATGCGCCTCAATAATCTTCAAGAGGTTCTCTGTAGCCTCCTTTGAGCTGTGATATTTGAGGGCGTGGCTCATAATAAGGAAAAGACTTTCACCTTGCGTAATGCGAGACCCCACAAACAGTTTGTCCTCCTGAAAAAGAGGTAACAATATTGTCATTTTATTGTTGTTCTAATAAAAGTGTGACATACAGGGTGTCCGGTGAGAAAGTGTCATTAAATTTCTAAAAATAGCTTTAACTTCAGGAAATTATGAAACTACTTGGAATACACACACACAGACTTTTGCCACAGATTCAGGCCGTTTGCATTCACGTCACACATTAGTTAAGCTAATTTTGCTAATTGAACTCGAAAATTAGCCAAGAAGAGGTAACGTTTTTCTTGATGAATTCGGAAGCCAATGGCCATAGTACACTATATAAACCAAAATCACAGGTTTTTTCAGAAGATTTGTACAAAAAGTTGGCAGCCGCAAAACCGTGACTTGGCAAGGCGTGCTCAATGAAATTTGCGTTTGCTTAAGTGCTGGCTCTGCCTTTATCGATACAAAGTGGAAACAGCCACACCTGATCGAGGGCATTACTGCAGTAACCAACGTTACCAGTGGCTGGGGACTGACGGTATGCACGTTGATAAGGGCAGAAGGCGTGATTATATCCTTGTTCGCATAGGAGGAAAGGTATTTGGGTGGAACGAAAAGTTCCGCAAACGTAAATATCAGCAAGCGCACCTCGCATTGAGACATTCTTGCGGCTGCCAAATTTCTGTACACATCTTCTGAAAAAATCTGTGATATCTGTTGGAATGGTGTACTATGGCCATTGGCCTTCGAATCTATCAAGACAAACATTACCTCTGCTTGGCGAATTTTCGAGTTCAGTTAGCAAAATTAGCTTAATTAATGTGTGATGCGAATGCAAACTGCCTGAATGTGTGACAAAAGTCTGTGTGTATTCCAAGTAGTTTCGTATTTTCTGGAGTTAAACCTATTTTTAGAAATTTATTGACACTTTCTCACCGGACACCTTGTATATAATGGCCTTCTCGATAAGATGTGAATGACAAAACCTACGGCATAACAATGTTTAAAAATGTCGCAGGATGCAGAACAAGAGCTCAGAAAAAGGCGCATTTGCTGTTAATACAGAATATGCTTAATCATTGAACTAAATAACTTACAAGTTGCTGGGTGTCCGCAGGTGTTGTAGATACTGGAGCCTGCCTCGATGGTGGCACCGTCGTAGAGATGTCATCTGAATCTTCTTCAGAAGAAATGCTGGAATCGTCAGACTCCTGCAGAAATGTGTGAACATACGAGCTTAAACGTCAATATATTTTGCACTCAACATGCTGCAAATCTAAGCAGCTCGACATACACGGGAGGTCAAAATTAAGCTTTGCTGATAGAAGAAAAATTATCACCGACGTATGCATCACAATACTTACAAGAAAACCGCAATGTTTCGTATCTTCTTCGAAATCCGATGAAGACGATGCAGAAGAACATATGGATAAGTCCCCATCAGGAGAACCTGAAGTGGCGGCATCTTCTGTGTAGCTGACTCTGTCATAATCTTCCGATAACAGCGGTAAAGCTGCTTCCAACTTCCCGTTTTCGGCTGCGCTAAGTACGCCACGGCGGGATTGGTTTGTAGATGAGAGCATGGTAGTAGTCCCTGTGAACTCATTGAACTGTATGCCTCTTCTCCTCCAATGTTGAATTGTACTTCTAGACACATGATTGTTTGTACTCAGTTCCCATGCACGATATTTACGTTTCGGCATCCTTATGAACGGTAATGACAACTAGTCCACGCTCGTCACCGTTACGCGCGTTCACAAAACATTGTACCGCAGTGGCCGTACACACACCGCTCTAATCAACTTTCCGATATACGGTGAATCAACAAAAACATCACAGCGGACGAGTGGACTACGATCCAAACCACGCCGACGCCACCACCAAGGCATGTACACCGGAAGCCACCGAAACCGATATCACCAGTGTTGACCGACGATGTGGCTGATGTGGCCGATTCACCGCTTTCTTTTGTTTTATGCCGCATATATGTTTACGCGTATATGCCGCATATATGCTTACGCGGACTTTTTTTTTCTTCTGTCTTGTGGTCATGTCTTGTTCAACAAACTAGGAAAAAGTGAAATGTTCACATATTAAGCGTACTTCTGTGCAACGATGCAGTTTCATGAATGAGCAATATTAATTACTCGTTGAGGATTTCCATCAGTGGAGTATATTTCTGCAGAATAAGATTACTCTCCTGTCCGACAACCTTTATAAATGTTCGTGATATAGTGTTGCTGTCGTTTTGTGCTGCTTTTTGAGGTCATACCTGACAGTGCGGGGTCCACCGACCACCATATGAAAACTGTTTCATTGTTTGTTTGCTTCTGACTGATCTGTCATCTCGTACTAGACTCGCCATGTGTGTCTATTTTTGGAAATTTTTTAAGGCGCCATTGACAAAGAGACAAAGCGACCTATTTCGCCATTTGTCGTAGGTGTGCCAGCTAGTGCCAGCGTCTCTCTTGCAGTGTTTCTTCATTTTTGGCTTGCAGAAAATGCATGTTTTAGTGAAGTGGCCCGATATGAACGCTTTAGATGTCTATCCGGTAGAACGAATACTTGATGTCGACATTGGTTTGTCTATATTGCACGATGCGCGTGTGGTGGAACAACTGAAAGGGCAAAAGTTCCCCGTGAAATGGGATCTTGTGGATGAGCCGTCCGAAGCTTTCATCGTTGCAGCCGGTACGTTATTTGCTTATCTCAAGCAACTCTTAGTGCCGCGTAGGCCGGTACATTTTACCAGTAGCATTTTTAGGAAGGTGTTCTCTACTGCGTGCATACGATTCATAATCTCTTCTATTGGTACAGGGGATGCTGCAACCTTGGAAAAAAAGAGATTAAGAATTCTAAAGGCACTTGAAATGGTTGCCGGCCTATCTGGGAACGACGTAAGTACTTCATGATAGTGATTACTTTCTTCCCTCATTGTGTGCCACCCGCAGTTTAGAGCATGAGAATGGCGCATGGGTTGCGTGAAAACGGGGTTCAGTGCCGACTTTCTCGATAAACTAACATTCGGAGGTTGCGTTAACGCAACCTCGTGGTTTTCCGACGGCGTGCCAGGATAACCGAACATCCATGGGAATCCATAGCAGTACCAGATTTAAGAATGCAATTTCTAACTGGAATCAGAGAGCTTGTTGAGTGGCCTGGTTCTTTAATCAATCGCAACAGGAATAGGACTCCTTCGAACTACCTTAAGGAAGAGTGAAAGGCTCACCATTCGCCATGCTTACATTTAACGACGGATAGGTTTAACAGGGCCGCAATGGCGGTGCTCTAATAGCTCTAGCTTTGCCTGGATTTGTTTAGATGAAAAGTGACGGTGATTGTGGCATGGTGCGGAAGGCTATGCAAAAGGGCGGGGGTTAGTACCGAAGTCATAGAGACATTGAGTACCCAGAAATTCTTAAACAGGTTCTTCTGGTACCATTTTTGAACGCAGGTCAGAGCAACACAAGAGTCTGATTGCTCTTCATGTGACAAGAACAGGAAGCGAGTAGCCGAGCTCGAAGAGGAGACTGAAACACTGGCCAGAAAGCTCCAGAAGTGTAGAAAGAAAATAGGTACGTATATTCAAATTTCATCAGGTCACAAATTACCCCCTAGATTGACGTGTATGACATACGCACAGTGACTGCTCACCTTTAATTAAAACAATTGTGGTCCCTTAGATCGACTACGGGGGCGCATGGAGCAATCTTCAACGGTTGTGACGGCTCCAAAAGTAAGCGAACTTTTAGTTATGGTGTGGTATTGTAGCGGTGACCGCAAGATTCGCTTGCTTGGCTGTGCAAGTGGTTAAAGAATTGTAACTTGTACTTATTTATGACGGATTTATGCTTTCCCAATCTGCCATAAGAGCCTATGCAGCATGTTTTTCTTTCCACTTGCCTTATTTTTATTCTTTTTCCAAGGTTGACATTGGGCTTGGCGTGCTCGTTGACTCTGGCATATTGAACAGGGTTGAAGCTGGTTCAAGAGGAGATGGCACGAAGTATGTATTTCACTTTTCTGTATCATTTTTTGCTTTAAGCCATTTCCTGTTTTATCACAATTATTTATTTTCCAATACCACAGACTTGCCAGATCCCTCATGAGAGCGGTGTTTCACCCTGAGGAGCTGATAGGAAGGACCCTGCTTGGTGGAAAATGCAATGCGCATAAGGACAAGCCAACTAAGCCACCCCTTGACCGGACAAGAGTTGACGCCGTAATTGGTATGTGCACGACATGGCTGTCTGTTTTGCTACATGTTGCGGCGTGCATGCACCTACTTCACACTTTGGACAATCTCTTGTGGCTCATCAGCTGTGTCGTGACTTAAATATGGCGCCTGATTAACGACCTTGTTTACTCCACCTTATAGTGCCATGTGTCTTACTTTTGCAGGTTATGCGTGCCAAAAGACAGCTACAGATCCTCTCCGCGTCAAAGGGAGTCTGGCAACCATGCTTGCAAAATTGAAATGATGAATGAGGAGCAATAAATTTTCTGGCGTTTCATATATCTGTCTCAGCCTGTGTGTTATTTGTATATACGACAGGACGCTCGTCAATGGGTGGGGGGGGGGAGAGGGGGTAACACGAGAAAACAAATGTATACAAACCATGTGAGAATTCAACGAGAAGAAGGACGACGTCAACTGTAATCAGCCCGGGGCCCCAGAAAGTGACCGTTATGAAGTCTATAGCATATCCAATGACAACTTATCTTTTGCTTTCCAATAGCAAAAATGCTATAGAATGTCCGTACCAAATAGCTAAACGGAGGAAAAAGGAAGGAAAGTGGTGAGTCCAAACAGCGTCTATATGCAGTCTACTTTTTGTCTATAGCCTCTTTAGACTTTTCTCTATAGAAATGCTATCATATGACCATAGGATTTTTCACAAGGGTCTTCTGGTAAGAGAGACAAGAGTCCACGGGCACTATACATGTGACAAGAGCGTGAGACGAGTAGCTCAGCTAGAAGACGAGAACGAAGCACTGTCCCGAGGGCTCCCGAAGTGTAGGGAGGAAAAATGATGTATGAGTACTATGAGAAACAATAAATTTTCCGGCGTTTCATATATCTGATTTGGTCAGTGTGTTATCTACGACAGGTCGCGGTCTTTGGGGGGGGGGGGAGAACATGCGAAAACAAATGCATGTAGACCATCGTAAAAATTCAGAGAGGATGTTTTCAACTGTAATGGGCGGAAGCCCGAGAAGGTGCCCTTTATAAAGTCTATAGCATGTCCAACGAAAGATTATCTTTTGCTTTCCGATAGCACAAATGCTATAGAATGTCCGTACCAAATAGCTAAACGGAGGAAAAAGGAAGGAAAGTGGTGTGTCCAAACAGCGTCTATATGCCATCTATTTGTTGTTTATAGCCTCTTTAGACTTTTCTCTATAGAAATGCTATTTATTTTTTCTTTTTATTTGCTATATGATTTTTCACAAGGGAATTATCTATATAGTCGTATATTTATATGGTTGAATTTATGAACATTTGGACGACTTCAAGAGATATCTTAGAAAATGGCCTTGTGGTCACTGAGACCATCAGTGACATGTAAAGAAGTCATGTGCTCAGGATGGGAGGTTAAAACCAAGTCAAGGATTGACTGCGTGGCATGAGTTATTCGGGTAGGATGTGGAACGACATGCGATCGATTAAATGTAAGGCATAAATCCGCAAACAGTGTCTCTTGTGAACTCCCGGAAAGATTGCAGTGGAGCAAGTCCCAATTTATTGACCGTATATGTATCAGCGTATATTGAAGGTATATATTACTGTATATGTATCAGGGCAGATTTCAAGCTTCCTGAGCGCGCACAGGCGGTGATCTCAGTTGTCTCGTGACGTGACAGACGGAGAAAGACACCGGCTGTCACAGGCAGAGCCATCCCGAAGGCAATGCCCATCTTTGTTGATGCACCCACGAATCCACAGGAAGACTGCCGAAGCTCTCCCACTCGTATTAAGTACCTGTAGCTTGAACTGCAAACAGTTTGGTGCACACTCCACAAAACGAGAACAGCTGATTGCTGATTTCATGGGCGCGGCCATGCGAGCCGAGAAGGACAGTTCAACAGAGGAGCAATTTTAGGTAAGTTCGAACGTGGCGCCAGTCGTCGGTGCAACAATTTCCAGAGTGAACCGAGCTCGATCAGCTCAGATAACGCTTTTTTCATTCTTTTTCTTTTTAGTATTATTTATTATTATTTTTGATTCATTTCCAATTCTAATTCCAGTTCCAGCTCAACCGCTCAGCGCGCTGACACACGTGCAACGTAGAGTCAATAAATCTCTCGCTTCCCTAAGGAGAACAGTACTTGAAGTATATTCGTGTTTTGTGATTCCTTTTTCGCTCTCTACGTTCCAGAAACATACGGTTTCTGAGCCAAGCCAATATAGTTGCGAGCGCAGTTGACATACAGAAGTGTCCCGTACCGTGAAGACCACCACCCCAAACGTGCTCTCTTAAAAATGAACTTCACCACATAGCGCGCTCCTAGCCAACAATCATCCCGAGAGACATCGTTCTCTCCCCTGATTTGTTGAAATGGGGAGGCGTCCGCGTTTTTGTGACAATTAACATTTCTACATAAGTGTCACAAAAAGGCGTACGCCTCCCGTTTTCGACAAATCAGGGGAGAGAACGATGTCACTCGGGATGATGGTTGACTAGGAGCGTGCTATATGGTGAAGTTCATTTTTAAGAGTGTGGTTGCCACGGTTTCGGTTTTGGCCCAATTGCATGTCAAAATTCAGGGATTGATATTTTAATACACGTACGTGTTTCAAAATTTTCAAACGTGGTGTGGATTTTAACTAGGACAGTCTCCCATATCGGTATCTGGCTTTTGTTCAAGACGTCCTTATTATAGTTAATGAATTTAATTGATTAGTCATCCTTGTTAGTCATTATAGTCTTTCTTGGAAAAGATACGCGCCCGTAGAACTCAACTGTGAAAATGACGTGCTCTCGTGACTTTTTTATAAAATTTGTCCAAGCTGAAACACACACACACACACACACAATAAATGGGGTGCCACAAACGCATACTTCGTGGTCGTAGCTAGTCACTAAATAGTCTTAGCCATTTTTAATAGAGATTTTTAAAAATAAAACTACTAGGACTCTGTGTACATTAGTTTCGCGCTTACGCGTATGCGAGTGGAGGAAAACCTTATCTGCAAGGTATTTTGGCATTCTAATTTCCATAATTCACTAAGATGTATTTTTTTTATGAAGCTGTTTTTCTTTCTTTCGAGAAACAGCAAGAGCAGAATTGCTGGCAGTCGTTTTAGATATGAGATGAATCCTTCATCTGTATGCTTCAAATTATTATCCATAGAGGTGACATTTGTTTTTAGTGCACCGTTTCAGGCTTTCCTTTATGGAGATACCTCGCCCGCACTAACTCGGAAGTCGGCAAGGGGGAGTGAGCCCTAACCTAACCCAACCGAACCTAACCTAACATGAAGCAGAGCACTGCGGGACATGGAGTTAGAGATTGAGAAGTACGGCATATACAAAGAGGTCCTCGGAGGAAAAATTCGGGGGGGGGGGGGGGGCAGTGCCAGCACCGTGAAAACTCGAGGAGCGGTGGACTGTTCCCCATGCCGCCACCTTCCGATTTATACCGAAACTAAACAGGAGCAGCTTTCCGAGCTAGGCCTCCGGAACGAACCGACAACAGTAAAAAACAATAAAGAAAAAAGAAAAAAAGAAAAGAGAGGAAGGAAGCACAAAAAAGGTATATTCGCTTGAACCGCAACGGGACAAAAAACATTGCAAACACGTTTTTCTTGTGCCGGCCATCGGCATTTAGCAGCCTTTCTGAACCCTGATGTGGATTACAGGCCCAAATAATGAGAAATGAGCAAGCAAGCATCCTCGCTGCTCATCTGTTGGTGTTTTACGTCGTTTGAAGTGCAAATTGTTGCGCCTACCACTAGCGCCACATTCGCGTTCAAATTGCTCCTCTGTTGAACTGTCCTTGTCGGCTCGCATGGCTGCGCCCATGAAATCGGCAATCAGCTGTTCTCGTTTTCTGGAGTGTCCACCAAACTGTTCACAGTTCAAGGTACAGATACTTAATGTGAGTGGGAAAGCGTCGGCGGTCTTCCTGTGGATTCGTGGGTGCATCAACGAAGATGGACATAGTTTTCGGGATGGCTGTGTGTGCGACAGCTGATATCTGTGCGCTGAACTGAACTTCTATTTTTTAAAAACAACTTCAATATATTGCACTTGTAGCGAGATAGTTTCCTTGGTTTTGTCGCATATTGCGTTCACTTCATCTGCTTTTTTCTTTTCGCCAAGTGATGTGACCGCCGCTTTGACTATTGCGGCCTCCCTAAGGTTTATGTGTCAGTTTTGGAAACACTGATATTGTTACATGTGACACATTGTAGTGTACTGCAGCCAGCTTCACTGTTTGACTGATAATTTGCACGGTTACTTCTTTAATATTATTTGAATTACTTTCATCTGATACCGTACCATTAAATAGGATAGGAATCCATTATGGTTTAGAATTATTTTTCCTTTGCAATGTTCCCACACTGATCTTGGTGACAAGTTGTCTCTCATTAAATTCTTTCTGAGTTGTATTTCACACTGCTTACAGCATAACGTGAAAATGAGAAAATGTATGCTT